>NW_028327171.1:72451343-72822176 GCF_987537825.1 Furipterus horrens
GTAGAAAATCAGTGTAAAAAAGTTAAAATGAAGTAGCATATTAAAATCAAAGAAGATAAGATGAAGAAAATTAAACCTATAAGAAGTTGAGAAATCAGAAAGTTGATATATTTAAAAATTAATAAGATAATAAGACTAGAAGATTGCTCAAAGGAACAAAAGAAAACACAAACTACTGATATTAGGAATAAAAAAAGAGCTATCAAAATGAAGTCTCAGGTGTGAAAAGATGGTAAGAATATTTTATGAGCAACTCCATACAATAAATTTTATATTTTATATGAAAAGAAATAAGTTGTTAAAAAGTAACTTACCAAAACTACACATAAGAAATAGAGAAACTAATTGTGATATTGTTTTATAAAAATTTGATCTATACTTAACCTTCCACAAAGTAATTACATGCCAAGAAGTCATTACTGACCAATTTTTCTTAACATTTGAGAACTAAATAATATCAGTCTTATAAAATCTCTTTTAAAGAATAAATAAATTAGTTTCCACATTGTTTTATGAATCCAGGCTTAATTTATATCTTAAAAATCAAACTTGAAAAAGGACACTGGGAAAAGGAAAAATTATGGGTTACTCCCATAAGATAGTCACAATAATTCTGAACAATATAACTAAAAATTAAATCCAGACATACAGAAAAATGATAAAGATAAATTAAAGCAATTAATCTCATCAGCAGAATAAAGTTATTAAATGTACATTTCAATAGAGGCTGAATAACAGTTGATCAAAGTAAATACTTGTCCATAAAATAAATTACACAATTCAGGAATTAAATGACTCATCTTAATTGGATAAATAATATAAATATATAAGTGACCCATTGTCAACATTATACTTAGTTGTGAAATATTGAACACTATCTCCATGAGTTCATGAACAAGACAAGATGTTGATTATTATTACTTTTATTCAAATTATACTGAATGCTCAGTAAGGAAATAAGGAAAAAATATATATCTATAATATGAAAAAGAAGAATGAGTATTTAAGGTTTCATAACAAATGACATGATTTTATAAAAAAATAATTTAACAGAATCTACAAAACTTTAAAATTAATAAGTTAATTTAGCAAAGTAATTGGACAATATACAAAAATATTTGCAGTCTTTATATTAAAAACTAACAATTAAAATATATTACTTATTAAAAAACTAATAAAGATGTGTTAGATTTCTATACTATAAAGTATAGGAGAAAAATGAAGGAAGACTTATATAAATGGAGATGTACATATTTATGGGTTGAAAGATTAAAAATCTGTATTACTGTTCTCCAGCAACATAAAAGCAAATAAATGCTTATATATATTTATAAGTGAGAAATTTTGATTTTAAAGAAGAGAAACATAATTTTGGGAACCGGTATGTTGAAATCTACAGAAACTGTTAAGCTGGAGACCTAAGTAGGAGGTATTGTAGCAGCTCAAGTCTGAGGGCGGTCTTGAGGCAAAATTCCCTTTTATACAATTTGATTTTGAGTATCCAGTAGTAATATTTAAAATTTTTTTATTGCGCATGACTATATGGACTATCAGTGCTCTTTTAGCTACTGAAACTAGAGTAATTGGTTTCCTTCCCTTCCTTTATTTTCTTTTCCTTTTCTGTTTTCTTTTCTTTTTCTTCTCTTTTCTTTTTCCTCTTCTCTTTTTTCCTTTTCTTTCCTTTTCTTTCTCTCTCTCTCCTCTCGTTTTCTTTCTTTTGTGCTTTTTAAATGCAATTAGATTAGAGAGCTAATTGTAGAAACCAAAGAATTAATTAAGAAAAATCATCCTAAGATTCTATTCCTTTGGAACCACTCTCAGGAGTAAAATGTCAACTTACTTCAGCTGGTTATGTAGAGTCAATGCAAGTTCAATTAGAACCTCAGAATATTTTGTTATTGTTATGGAAATGAACAAACTTATTCTAAAATTTATGTGAAAAATGCAAAGGCCCCATAATAGCTTGATGTTATAAACAACAAACTTAAGAAATCATGTTATCAACTATCATGACTTAATATAAATATTCATCAATTAAGATATATGGTTTGGGCATAAGGATAGATTAAGAAATATGCATACATTGTGTATTCTGGGTATGATTTTGGTTAGTTATTGATATTAGAATACATTCTCCAAGTGTATTCCTTATAGTTTCACAATTTTAATGATAAATTTTAATGAACAAACTCTACAAACACAATAAAATTCAATGTATCAATCTCTAATTACACGGTTAGTAAGTTTCTTTTTTCTTTTATTTTTTAAATCCTTTTATTTATCTATTTATTTTGCTTTTTTGTATTGTTCTTTTACAGTTGTCCCAATTTTCTCCCCATTGCTCTTCTCTGCCCCGCCAAACCCACTCCCGAAGTCAATCCCCACCCTGTTGTCCATGTCCATGGGTCATTGACTAGACCCTTCTCTTTCTTTCCCCCCCTTATCCTCCACCCCTCTCCCTTCTGGTCACTGTCAATTTGTTCCTTGTTTCCATGCCTCTGGTTCTATTTTGCTTGTTTGTTTCCTTTGTTCATTAGGTTTCTGTTATGGGCGAGATAATATGGTATTTGTTTTTCACCACTTGGCTTATTTCAGTTAGCCTAGTATTATATGGCTAGTAATTTTAGCATCCTGTTGAAGGCACAGTCATAAAGATATTTTACTTTTTAAAATTTCTATTAGCATAATTGTCTTAACATTTACATTAGCTCTACTAGTTATCTCAAACTATTTATTTGCATATGTGGTTTAATGTAAAGTATGATATTTTTTTACCTTATATATCTAAATAATATAACACCATGTATTTCAAAGAACAATACTTTTCCACTGAATTGCAGAGGTATCTGTGCCATAAATAGGGCAATATTTATAAGTAGACTTTATCTTAGGTTTTGTGAACAGATAAAAGTCTAAATAAAGAGCCTTAATTTCTGTACTCAAGTCTCTCTATGACTCAGCTTTCATTTCCATTGCAAGCACTCAAGGGACATACCTGGATATTATGGCTTCCCTTCTAGGTTGTATGCTCAAGATGTTTTTTTGTATGTATTGAATTTTTGAAAATCATTGTGTTGGTATAAATATTCACTTGTTCAGACCTTTTGAAAACATAATTTATTTATTTTTACTATTATTTCAAAAGGATATTTATAGAGATTACATGCTGAAACAACTGGACATTTAACTCGAACCACATATTTTATGCATACACAATACTGTTATATGGAAATGAATCATCATTTATCTGAATCAGTTTTCCTTGATATAGTGCATAGAAGAACATACTGTTTGATCTATTTGAGAGTTGAGAATTAGAAGCTGACTGTATGTATATATATACAATGCAGAATAGATTTCAAACAAAAGTAAAGCAGAAACAATTCCAAATGTAGAGATTTAAAAGGGTAGCAGTATACATAATCTTGTAATTAAATTGAAATAATTTCAACAGCTATTTGAGTATTTACCTCAACCATTTTGAGTATCAAATTTTATTTATAGTATAAAATTTAAAATACATATTTTGATGGCATCTCTAAATTATCAAAATGAGTTGTCTTTTATTAATTTTCACCTGAGGATATAGTTTTATTATTTTGTTTTGTTTTTCTTTCATAGAGAGGAACAAAGATAAGAGAGAGGGAGAGGAAACACTGATGTGAGAGAGAAAGAAACATTGAATGGTTGCTTCCTGTATGTGCCCCAACTGGAAATCAAACTTGCAACCTAGTTATGTGCCCTGACCAGGGATCAAACACGTAACATTTGGCTGTACATGACAACACTTCAACCAACTGAGCAACCTGCCAGGGCTCAATATTAGTTTTATTACTTAGAGGTCAAATGCATTTTATAAGTATTTGCATATTTAAAAATGAATGTTTTCTCTCTGGTTCATCATTATTAGCAATATTTTATCAATAAAATAGAGGAGGTTCACATATTTGATATATCCCTTAACCCCACACATGCATAGGCTCTACCATTATTAGCATCACTCATCATATATACATTTTTACCAAGGGTGAATCTACATTAACACATTATAATAACTTAAAGTCCATAGTTAGTGGTGTACATTCTGTGGGTTTTGACAAATGTATAATGAAATGTATCCATCATTTTAATATCAAACAGAGTAGTTTCATCACCCTAAAAATCCTCTATGCTCTGCAGATTCATCTCTTCCTTCCCTTGACATACTTTTAAAACTCCCTTGTTATTGTCTATTTATTTTCTTAATTTTCCTTATTGTTAAATTTAATTCACTAAACTGTTCTACTACTACTAATCATGTCTTAACTAATCAAATGCCTTGCTCCTTATATGGAAAATGTACACAAAAATTTTCATAACATGACTCCAAAGAATCCTCAAGTAGGCTACACACTTCATTAAATATTAAGTTAGAAATCTCCATCTACTATTTACATTTCCTAATTTATATGTGTAAACAGTTTGCTGCATTATTGGTAGAAATTCTAAAACACTATTCTAAAATGCATACTATTTCATTTGATGCTTTTTGTCATAAAAATAGAACACTAGAGTACAATGGGATTTTTAAATCTTTTTTTAAAATAAAAATTATTAAGTTGAAATAACAAAAATATGATTTTGGTGTGCACATTTTAGATACTTATTCTTACTGGATATAGTATAATGAAATTATAAAGAGCTTAGGCTATATCGTCGTCGGCAGCCGTCCGTCTCAAGAGACGATGGTGTACCTTCTTAAGAGTCTATCTGCACCGCCGAGAATGGTTGTGCAGTCCGACTCGGGAGTGACACGGTATCTGTCTCCTCCCGTGTTGAATCGACATCTTGCGATGACGCTGGAGTGTCCTCTCCAGTGAAGCTAAAGCTACAGAGCCTGGGCAGGGTGATATGGAGGGTCTGCTGTTGCCCATGCAGCAGACCCCCCCTCTCTTCGCAGCTGAAGGGTCCAAGGGAAAGACGGAGTCAATACAGCTTGGCTTCAGGTGCGCCGCAGGAGTTGCCGGTGTTGACTACAACGTCAAACCGCCTTAGGGACTCCGGCTCCGGATTTTCTGTCGGGGTTTACTCCCTTAGCCTTTCCCCTGAAGAGGTATGCCGCAAGGCAGCGGAGGTTTTTTGGAGTCAGAGTTTTCCTTCTCTGATGTGCCCTGACTGGAAGATCGAACCAGCGACACTTAGCTCGCAGGCCGACGCTCAATCCACTGAGCTAAACCAGCCAGGGCCTTAGGCTATATAAAAGGGTCAATATTCAGTGTTATGCCTAAATCCCTTAAAAATTATAAGATGGAAAAAACAAATACCAAGTGTTAACAAAGCACACTGAAGTAATAATGTTACAAAAAAATAAAAACAATACACTTTGAAGGATCCTAAAATAATTACAGGTGGATTAGAAATTTTTTTATAGAATGTTGAGATTAAACAGATATGGTTTTGAAAATGAATTCTATAGAAGAGAAAAATGGGAAGAAATAAAAGATTTCAAACAGTGAAGGAAAAAAGAAAAAAACAGTTTGAGGTCAAAATGGAAGTTAAAAAATGCATCAAGAGTGTGTGGCCATCTGAGAATGGGTATTGAGGTGAGTATAGTCCAACGTTTAACACTTGAATTCAGTGAGCAGCACAGCACCAGTACATACATTTCAATGAAGTAATGAAGAAAAAATATAAGCAGAAATTTCCATTAAAAGCAAAAAGTAGCAGTATTAGGAATGATGATTTTGAGTAAGGAAATAAAACATATTGGGAAAATAGTAAGAAGTTATATTATCCTTAGTCTAATGAGATATATGAAAAACTGGCAGCTGTAAGAAGGGAGGGAGTGGGGGAGTGGTCGTAAGAAGGTGAAGGGATTAGAAACGAATGTATATGCATCACCCATGGACATAAACAATGGTGTGAGGATTGACTGTGGGAATGGATGGGTTATAGGGCTGTGGGGACAAAAGGGGAAAATTGGGATAACTGTAATAGCATAAACAATAGGAAAAAAAAGATAAAAAGAAATGCTGACTGGCAGAAAGACACATTTCTGCCTAAATAAAAATATTTTTTAATTAAAAAAAGAGGTAACAAAGAGTATGGATAGATATTATTGATCAATTTAAACAATAGAGCATAGGAACAAATTAAAATTCTTAAAACAGTGAAAATGTAGCTAATGGGAAAAATGAGTCAAAAATGTTTTCCACATTTTGAGCTTTTTGGATAATGGTAATATATTATATAGATAATCTAATTGGACAGCTTCACAGTTGAAGTAAGAGAAACTATCATCCTCCTCTACTGCTTAGTTATTTTATTACTACTGTTACAATTTAGAAACACTGTACTAAAAAGTGGACATAAAATGTATTAAACATCTATGTCATCTTCATATTTGACTGTAAGAAATTAAAGAATAAATGGCAAAGGTAGCATGAAAATATAATAATTATAGAGATAAAATTAAATCCTCATCTTATTCTAAAAATGAAAATAAACTTTATGATTAAACATTTAACTGTATATAATGTAAAATTAAACTTAAAACCATTAGAGGAAACTGTAATAACAAAGATGACATTTGACATAGAATGTGTCAACATTGACATAAGAAAAGATTTTTAAGTGTAAACAAATTAACTCTTCTCATGTTACAAAACAAACCATATTACAAATAGATAAAAAAATTAAATTTTAGAAAGCCTGAACTTTTTTATGCAAATGAGCTTTGAACATTTAAATGCCATGGGATGCATAACCAAGAATAATAACAGTTTTGATAACTATAACTGCATATAATTTCCTAAATATTGAAAATACAATTAAAATACATTTGATATGCTAACAATTATTTTAATTGTTAACAAGTGTGTATTCTTAAGATAATGGGCACATACAAATAAATTAAAAGAAAATGCTTTGGCCAAAGAAATGAATAAACTATTCACAAAAGAGACAATACAAATGAATAATATTTAAAGTATTCTTAAAATACTCAAAAATGAATAATTTAGGGTTTTTTATTAGGAAAACATTTTCTAATGATAATAGTTAAAACTGTACATTTGCACAAAAACAGACATCTTTTGGTTTCACTATCAGAAGAAAAATTTTTAATAAAAACCTTATTTCTTTTATAATAAAAGTTGGGACTATTTCACACTTCCACCATCAATTTTTAAATCATATATCGTAAGTAGTTGAAAACATCTTGAGGCTATACTGAAAAGTTTAGTGAAATATATTTCCTTAGGAAATGCTCTCTGCCAAGCAAATATATATATTTTAGAAGAAAAAAATAATAGAGGAACTTTAAAATGTTACTCCTAAGTATTGAAATTATGGGTAAATTTTATTGTATCTCACTACTATTGCAATAATCACTGTGTTGTTCAATGTCAGATTTACTAAGCACAGTATGCCAATGTCAATTATTTTTATATACGTTTCATTTGACATACGTAAGATCCATGCATGATTTATAGCATTTCCTGTTTTGCAGATGACTGACAGAAAGATTGAAGATTTTTAGCTGAGATTATCTAACTTTAAAATCTCTGTTATTTATACTCTGTCTCTGAAACTAAACTTTGTTTTTTTGTGTGTGTGTTTTTACTTCCCAGATATTTCATATTGTTTTTATTAAAAATACATAACTACCTATTAAATAGCAAATGCTATTTGTCTCAAGTGGTCCTAGACTCTCAGCCTATAGTGGTAAACAATGAGACTCAAACAAACTAATAAAAGAATGAATCAAAAATCCATCAAAAATAGAAATAAATAGAATAAAAAGAGACACAGTGAGGAAGACAAGTGTATGGAACTAATAGATGATAAAAAGTTATGAAAATTAAGTATTAAAATAATAAAAATTTGAAGAAATAAATGATGGGCTTTTTTCCACTAATGAGTTGCTACAGGCTCCTTCTGATTCATCTTTACACTTTCACTGATGAAAGACAGCAAGAATTAGATAGGATTATAACTTATTATTTCTTCTTGGATATTAGGGATAGAGCAGATTCTAACCCAACTGGAACCAAATATTTCTACTGTTACTTATTGTGTCAGCAGATTTTATTATGTTCCATCAAAGATAAGCTTCCCACTGTGATAAAAAAAATTTTTTTTAATTAAGAAGACTTTACAATAATCTAATACCAAGGGTGCGACTTTCACAGAAAATAAATAAAAGTATACCCAAAAATACAGAAAAGGGAGAGGTACAAACTGCATACCTGCCAAAGGTGTTTTAAGAAAATAATAACCAAACAAAAAGTGAAATAGCTCATAAACCTGAGTTGTGGAAAACAGTACTTCACTGTTAAGACTGACAATAGTCATTGCAGCAAGTGTAAACAAACATACAACTTTAAGATCTTACTTGTATTAGCATGACCCAGTGATATGAATAATGGTGTGGGGGTTGCCTGAGGGAGTGTGGGGTGCTGGGTGGATGGGGCAAAGGGGAAAAATTGGGAAAACTGTAATAGCATACTCAAAATGATTTTTTTTTAAAGATGCTCCTGGGAATTCACAGATGCCATTCTGAAAAAAACATCTTATTTGTATTCAATTTTCCTTGAGATGGCCTTTGTGGAGGAAAAAAACCACAGAACCTTACTTACCTAATGGCAGCACCAGGCACAAGTGCCCTCAGAATTTCTGCAGATGTTACAGGAATATTCAAAGACATAGCAAGAAGTCAGTATCAAGAAAACATACCAACAAAAGAAAGTCATACTTCATACTCATCAGCTTCAGAACACATGAAACCATGCACTTGTCGCTTTTTGAGGAGCAGAATATGTTTCAGCAGTGGGCACTTGCTTGGGACTCTTGGCACTTCCTAGAACTTGTATGAGTCACAATGCCATCCCACAAGAGTAAATGCTTCATCAGTTGCACTAGTCAGTTTTTGACACTGGGCACAAGTTCTGGAATGAATTAACAACAAATACCGAGGTATCACTGTACAAAGATTTTGATGAACACAGTTTCAAATTTGAACTCAGAATTTAAGCAGACCTCAATAAGAAGTAATTGCTTTGATTAATTAACATGAGGGATACAAGATTGAAAACCTTATTTGAAATCAATCACTTTGGCTACAGGGAAAGAAACTTGAATCTAAGCAGGTGAAATCATTTAGATAAATAATTTTGAGACTCAAGGTGAAGCTCTTAATTATATGGTTTATAAGAATTTGGATCCTAAGTTCACTTTACAACCCAGGTGTAAGGTTAACCTTTTTCTTTCATACAGCCCTACTTTTCTTTGAGCCAACCAAAATAATGATTTATTTATGTTTTACTTAATCTCCGCTTTCCCCCCAAATCCAAAAACCTGATTTCTTAGCTTGATGGGAGGTTATATTTATGTCTGTGTTTCTCCCCTGCAAAAATTAATGCAGTTTTAAGTATGTATTGATATATGTTTTAACAATTTGGAGAATCTATACAGATATTAACTTGAAAATCTTTAACAAACAGAATCTTGTGATTTTCTATATAAGCAGCACATATTTTAGTCCAACATTTTTTTTTCTTATTCATGTTCCAACTTTCTTTGGTCAATTGCTGTTAAATAATAATTTAAAAGTGATTTGAACACTAATTCATATTTACATCTTCAAATTCTAAATTTAGCAAAATTTATTTTGTTTATTGAAAATAGAAAAGATACTTTTGAAGTTATTTCTCTGATTGAGACCTTTAGAGAGATCAGTAGATGAACCTCTACTTTATTAACACTTTTTTCTTCCTTTATATTCATTTTATATTAAGTATATTTTTGTTTCATTGTTTCTTTGTCCTGATTGATATAATTTTTATAGGGCTTGAACAAAACCATTAATCCTACATTATTAACTGCTGTCCTCAGAGACACAGTAAGTGTATGGGTCTGAGGCAATCATCTTGTTGTAAGTCCATGTGGACTTCTCTATCCTGACTGCCTAAAAGAGAGATTACTGAGACTCCTGGCCAAGATGGAGGCATAGACAGATATGCTGCATCTCCCTCCACAACTAAGAAGAAATACAACTACCTCAAAACTAGAAACAACCAGAAGTTCCAGAAAATCAGACTGCATGGAAGTCCAGCAAACAAAGATATAAAGAAAAAATACTCATCCAGACAGGTAGGAAGGGCAGAGCCAGGGTGGAGAGGACGTGGTGTGGTGGTGGAGGCGGTGGCAGCAGGCCGGTGGAAAGTGCAGTCACACATTTTGAAAAGTTAGAAGGGACACCCAGGGAGCATTCCCAGATCCTCACCGGACCTCAAAGCTCACAGTCGCAGCACCGGGGAAAATCAAGCCTCATTGCTTCTGACTGTGAAGACCAATAGGGGTTGGGGTGGAGGCAGAAACTACTGGTCTCAGCAGAGTCCACTTGTTAAAAGGGCCCCCACAGTCCTAGAATATCCACAGACACACCTATTCTGGGAACAACGGCCAGGGCAGCAGCTAGAGAGGCACCAGTCCAGTGTGGAAGTGGGAGAGGTGACTGGAAAAGGGGCGAGTGCTGGGCAGGCAGCATTGTTCCCTCTAGGACCTCTCCCTCACATACAGGGCCATGTGGTGAAACAGGTCGCCCTGTACTGACAAATCCCTAAGGCTTCACCCCTTACAACATAACAGGAGTGACAGCTCTACCTGGGATGCAGAGGCAAACAAACACAGAAGCCTGTCAGAATGAGAATATAGAGAAGTATGGCCCAAAAGGGGGAATGGATCAAGGTTCCAGTGGGTGAACTAAGCAACGATGAGATAGCCAACCTCACAGATGAGGAGATAGACAACCTAAGAGATGCAGAATTCAAAATACTGGTGAAAAAGATGCTCACAGGCTTGACAGATATGTTTGAGTAAGGCAAACGCATAAGAGAAGTGAAGGCTATGCTAAGTGAAACAAAGGAAAATCTACACAAAACCAATGGTGAAGGGAAGAAAACCAGGGTTTAAATCAATGATTTAGAACATAAGGAAGAAAAAAACAGTTAACCAGTGCAGAATGGGGAAGCAAGAAATGAAGAAAAATGAGGAAAACTTCCAAAATTTTGTGAAGGAGATGGACATACAGGTCTGGGAAGCACGGAGGGTTCTGGGCAAGCTGGACCCGGAATGGACCACCCCAGGATGCATCATGACTGAGATACCAAAGGTGAAAGATAAAGACAGAGTTCTGGGGGCAGCAAGAGAGAGGCAGAGAGTTGCCTACAGGGGGGTGCCTATAGGACTATCAGCTGATTTCTCAGAGGACACTTTGGAGGCAGAAAAGAACTGGCAAGCAGTATTCAATGTGATGAAAGGCAACCTGCAACCAGGATCACTCTATCCATCAAGCTATCATTTGGAATGGAAGGGCAGATGAAGTGCTTCTCAGACAAGGTGAAACTAAAGGAGTTCATCATCATCAAGCCATTGTTACATGAAATGTCAAAGGGACTTACTTAAGAAAAAGAAGATAAAAATTATAAACACTAAAATGACAACAAACTCACCACTATCAACAACTGAATCTAAAAAATAAAAACAAAATCCAACTAAGCAAACTAAAATAGAAACAAAATCCTAGGTATGGGGAACATCTGGAGGGTTATCAGCTGGGATGGGGGAAGGGGAGAAATGAGAATATGATGCAGGGACTAAGAAGCATAATCGGTTGGTACAAAATAAGGGGAAGTTATGAATAATATAGGAAAGAGTGAAGCCAAAGAACTTATATTCATGACCCATAGACATGAACTAAGGGGGGTGGGATTGCTGGAGGGAAGGGGGGTGTTGGGTGGAGGGGAGCAAAGGGGAAAAAATTGGAACTACTGTAACAACACAATCAATAAAATATACTTTAAAAATAAATAAAAGAGAGATTACTAATATAATTAACATAGAAGATTTTTGTATCCATACTGCAATAATTTATATAGTTCTAGTTGTTTGAATGGCTTTAGTAGAATTCTCAAGAGCCAAGGACACTTTTTATAAATTGCACCCAAATCTGGTCACAGTGACTCTCCCAATTTTGTGTGACAAAACTGTCTGCATCTAAGCAAACAATTCTTGCAAAAGGAATATAATTAGCCTTTTACACTGGGCTGACTTTAAAAAAAAATCTGTCTGTAACTAGCTTCCTCTTAAACTTTTTTACTTTTAATACTTGGAGATTAATAGCTTATTAAAAATATATTCAGAAACTTTTATATCTAGAAAACCCTAAAGACTACACCAAAAAGAAAGAAAAAAAACTATTAAAAATAAAAAATAATATAATAAAGTTGCAGTGTAAAAAATCAATGTACAGCCCTAGCTGGTGTGGCTCAGTGGATTGAGCACTGAACCAAAGGGTCACTGGTTTGAATCCTAGTCAGGGCACATGCATGGGTTTGGGCTAGGTTTCCAGTTGGCGGAATGCAAAAAAGGTAACTACACAGTTATGTTTCTCTCCAACTCTTTCTTCTTCCCTTCCCCTTTCCCTAAAAATAAATAAATAAAATCTTAAAAAAAAATCAATGTACAAGTATCCACTATATTTTTGTATACTAACAATGAAGTTTCAGAAAAAAAAATAGAAAAATAACTATTCATTTTACAATTTCAACAATTAAGTAAAATACCTAGGAATAAGCTTCACAAAAGATGTGAAGTATTTATATGCTGAAAACTACAAGGCATTATTGAAAGAAATTGAAAAAGACACAATAAAATCTATAGTTCTATGTTCATGGACTGGAAAAATCAACATAGTTAAAATGCTCATATTACCCAAAGCAAAATATACATAAGATAATAACACCTCATGACACCTCAGTCCTCTTCACAGTAGGCACTTTGGAACCTCACACAGTTCTCCTACCATCACTTCCACTGTTCAAAAGACTCTGCAAAATTGTTTGTTGGAATTGTTATCCCTTATTCTGTCATATTCCTGAATCTCATTGATGTTCTGAAATCTCTTCCCTTTCAAATGTGATTTTAGTTTTTGGAAAAACCATAATTCACAGGGAACCAAATCTGGGCTGTAGGAGGGCTGAGTCAGCTGAGTGATTTAATGTTTCACCAAAAATTCTGCACAAAATATGATGCATGAGGCAGTGCATTGTTGTGATAAAGCTGCCAGTTGCCCATAGCTGCAGCCTTCTGAAACATCCCAATAGTTTCTGCAGAGGAATGTCCAAACTTAATGCAAAATTTGATGTAGATTTGTTGTTCTACTCAGTCATTTTGAATGAGATGGCCACCATATACACGCTCACTCAACGACTTCTACTGCCCCCACTGACTAGTACAGTGAAGTCTTCATTGTTCATGCATGAGCAATCCTGTTCACTCTCCTTGGCTGCCAGGTTACACTGATGTATTGCAAACCATTCTCATTATATTAATGATGGTTGGACTTTTTCTGGACAGACCTCTTCTTAAAAAGAAGTTAAGTGCCTCAATACCAGAAAGATAAACAATCCAATTAAGAAATGGTCAAAGGATTTGAATAGAAGCTTCTCCAAAGAAGACATATGGGAAGCACATAGACATATGAAAATATGTTCAAAATCATTAGCTATCAGAGAGATGCAAATTAAAAGCTCAATGAAATATCACCTCACACCTGCCAAAATGGCCATCATTAATAAATCAACAAACAGCATGTGCTGGTGAGGATGTAGAGAAAAGGAAACTCTAGTGCACTGTTAGTAGGAATGCAGACTGGTGCAGCCACTGTGGAGAACAATATGGCATTTCCACAAAAAATTTAAAATGTACCTGCCTTTTGACACAAAATTTCCACTGCTGAAATTATACCATAAAAATCCTAAAATACCAGTCCAAAAAAAAATGTATGCACCAGCATGTTCATAGCAGTGCTATTTACAATAGCTAAGATTTGGAAACAACCTAAGTACTCATCCATAGATGAGTGAATAAAAAAACTGTGACACATTTGCATGATGGAATACTATGCAGCAGAATAAGAGAACAAGTTCTTACCTTTTTCAACATCATGGATAGAACTGGAGACTATTATGCTAAGTGAGATAAGCCAGTCAGTGAAAGACAAATACCATGTGATCTCATTTATAAAAGGACTCTAATAAACAAAATAAACTAATGAGAGAAATAGAAGAGGAATTATATCATGAAACAGTCTGACCAACGTAAAAGGGGAGGTAGGAGGTGGGGACTGATTGAAAGAAGATGAAGTGATAAGTCAAAGAACATATATACAGAACCCATAGACATGGAAAATTGTGAGACTAACTATGGAAGTTGTGGTGAGCTGGGTGGAGGGGGGTAAAAGGGGAAAATGTGAGATAACTGTAACAGCATAAACAATAAAATATTAAAATAATATATGTAAATAAATAAATAAATTACTCTCCTTAATAAAACTACAATGAGGTGCCACCTCACACCTGTTAGAATGGCTATTATCAATGAGACAGGTAATGATGAGTTTGGAGACATCGTGGAGAAAAGGAGACCTCATTCACTGCTGGTGGGAATTTAAAATGGTTAAATCACATGAAAAACTGTACTGAAGTGCCTCAAAAAACTAAAAGTAGAGTTACCATATGATCCAGCAAACCCTCATCTGAGCATCTACTCAAAAAACTTGAAATCACTTATTTGAAAAGGTATATGCACCTCTATGTTCATTGCAGCATTATTCACAGTGGCCAAGACATGGAGGCAACCAAGATATCCTTTGATAGAGGACTGGATAAAGAAGATATGGTATTTAAATACTATGGAATACTACTCAACCTTAAGAAAAGGTTACTGCCATTTGTGATAATAGGAATGGACCTTGAGAATATTATGCTAAGCAAAATAAGTCAGTCAGAAAAAGCTAAAAACCATATGATTTCACTCATATATGGGATATAAATCTGAAACTCAAAGATAGAGACAGACAAAAGTATGGTGGTTACCAGAGGGAAGGGGGTGGAGGGTAGTTTAGGTTAAAGAGTGTCAAAAATATGGTGACAGAAGATGATTTGATAATGGGTGATGAATACACAATGCAATTAAAGATGATGTATCACAGTAATG
Source organism: Furipterus horrens (assembly GCF_987537825.1). Classification (NCBI taxonomy): domain Eukaryota; kingdom Metazoa; phylum Chordata; class Mammalia; order Chiroptera; family Furipteridae; genus Furipterus; species Furipterus horrens. The sequence continues at coordinate 72,466,383 of NW_028327171.1, forward strand.
TATGTTTGAAAACTCTATGACTATATTAACCAATGTGACCTCAATAAATTTAATTAAAAAATAATTTTTGTTGTAGCTAAGGCTCTGAGTTAAGTTTGTGGTATTGGTTATAAAATTTTGAGATGAGAAAAAAACTGATTTCACACTTATTTTTAAAAATTTAGTCTTTAAATTTTGAATTTATACATGCAGAGAAAGCCCAGGGGTACTACTTCCAGTTAATGTAATCACTAGACCAGTTAGATATGTATGTTCTCTTATTTTCTTATACTTTCAGTTATGGTACATTAATTTTCTTTTATGAAATAGGAAAAAATATTGTCATTTAAATAATATTAATTTTTTTACTCCATGAATTCAAGATATCTTTCCACTTCCTTAGGTCTTTAATTTATTCAACAAGTTTTGTATTTTTTAATATATGTCTTCCATTTCTTTTGTTAAATTTATTTTTATTTAATTATTTTTATGCTATTATAAATTGCAGTATTTTCTAGAGTTTACCTTCAGTTTTAAAATATGCTCAAAGAATAAAATGGTATTAATCTATATAAATATATTTTTATGTCAATAATTGTTCTTTAATATTTTGTCTTCTACAATATTTAAAATAAAATAATCATGATTTATGACTTCAGGATAAAAAAAGGCTCAATAATTATTATGTTAAATTATCTTTTTACCAAGTGTTGCTAGTTTAATTCCCAGTCAGGGTGATGACTAGGTTGCACATCAGGTCCCCAGTTGGGGGCACGAGTGAGAGGCAACCACACAGTGATGTTTCTCTCTCCTTCTCCTTCTCTCTAAAAATAAATAAATAAATAAATAAGCAGACAAATGACAAATAAATAAATTTTATAATATTATCTTTTTTGTGTGTGTGCTAAAGGTCCTATTGCTATATTAGTAATGAAATAGCCAAGATTACTAATACTTATTATTCCTGTAAGATGTCTGTTTGATGACATATTTAATTTGTTTTCCTCAAATTCAAAAACAGATCCTGATAAATAAAAACATTAAAACATAGTTTACATTCAAAATAGATTGGGTTTTCTTTCTTTTTTTTTTTTAATGTTTTTTATTGATTATATTGTTACAACAGTTCCAATTTTCTCCCCCCTGTTCCCCTCCACCCAGCACCCCCCTCCCCCAGCAATCCCCCCCAAGTCCATACCCCTGGTTCATAAAAATTAACTATACCCCCCTCTCAAATATTAGGACCCTTTGTAATCTTGTAAAGGACAATGGGCGAAGGTCTCAAGCTCCTCTAGCTGCTTCAAGCTGGACATGGTAGTCGTCCTACCTACCCTTGGGTCCAGAAAACCCTAATAAGAGTGGGGGTGTGGAGGGGAGGGTGGCCTTCCCACATGGGGAAGGATCGTGCAGACTCCAGGTCAGTTGGCTGTCTCCGGTCAACGGCGTGCTTGGTTTAACAGGCTGGTGTCCTTGTTGTGTTCTGGGGGCAACAGATTTGGCGAAAAGGGTTAAAAGACATCATTCAATCCATAACTACTAGATGACAGAAGGCAGGGATTAATTTTTCAATGTTCCATATTAGGGAGAGAAAAAAAAAAAAAAAAGGCTTCTTTGTAAGAAGGTGTGCTAGGCACATCTCGCCTGTCCAAAACCCTTTTGCCCATTATACTTAGTTTGGGCTGAGGTAAATAGTTTAGGTTTTTCCCCCTCTCAGACCTCTGGGCCTTTTCTTTCCAAGCCATTAGGATAGAAAAGAGAAACCCGTTTTAAAGTGAAGCCCACAGACCACCCCATTCTTCCCCAGCCCAGCCATTTAGTTCAGCCAAACCGTTGAGTCTCAGGAGGCAGCGCTGCAGAGAGGATTAAGTGAGGCTTATGCGTACAGATAATCACTCAGGTAATGCGATCATTGGCTTATGTCCTTTGAAAACAAAAAACACGTGTTAATTTATGTAACATAACCCGCAAACAAGTCTCTAAATCTGGAGAAGAAACTTTTAAGACCGTTAGTTGCCCTGTTTTTTACTCTACTACTGATCATTGTGATTTTCCTTGAATAATAATTTTTCTCCCTAAGGTTACCCTCCTTGTCTTTAAAGGGACTACATTAAGTCCATTTTTAATTTATCCTGTTCGTTTGCATAAACATAACAAGAGCAGCAAATGACCATTTATGATCTTTAGTTCTGCTTTGCTGGAACTTACCCAAGGAATATTTGGGGTGACCTTCAGTCTGTTCTTCAGGGCACAGAAGCTGTGCCACATATCCGGCATTCATCCTTGCCTGTACACACCTGTTTTTTCCAAGTCTTTCTGGTCTTTCCTTGTGCGTTAAGGTCCCTTCTAGCCATCTTTCAGGAAAACAACCTTCGTTCCTTCCCTGGAAAGATTGCTGTGGACCGCACAACCAACCATGGTACCAGGCCTTTTATCTCACGGGCTTTTATTACCTTTGAAAGTCATTCCCAGTTCCTCAGGGCTTTCTGGTAACAATCTGAGCCCAAGTATGTTTCCTTTAGGCTTGACATTCCAGTCAAAGACTTGGTAAAAAAAAAAAGAACCTCTGTTGACAACTGGTCTTATTAGTTCTATGCAAAGGAACTTATGTCATTACTTACTTGTTTAGAATGCCAAACTCTGGAGGGATCAAATAGGGAGAAAAATATACAACGTGAAGGAAAATCTTTGTCCTAATATTCACTGAACTGGCATTTCCATTCTTCATATTTTCATTTTTCCCCCATTAAAAAATTTTTGTTTGTTTTTCCATTACAGTTGTCTCACTTTTTTAGCCCTCTTGTTACCCTGCACCCTGTCCCTCCCCTCCCCCACATTTAGTCCCCACTCAGTTGCACCTGTCTGTGGGTCATTCATATATATATATATATATTTTTTAACTTGATCCATCCCCTTACACCTTTCTTTTCCTCCCCCCCCTGGCCCCCTTGTTACTGTTAGTCTACTTCTTGTTTACATACCTCTGGTTCAATTTTGCTCATTTGTTTGTGTTGTTCATTAGTTTCCTGTAATAGGTGACAGCATAAGGTATTTTTCTTTTGTTGCCTGGCTTATTTCACTAAGCATAATTTTCTCTAGTTCCATCCATGTTGTTGCAAATGGTAGAAGTTCCTTCTTTCTTTCTGCTACATAGAATTCCATTGTGTAAATGTACCACAGTTTTTTGATCCACTCATCTACAGATGGGCATTTAGGTTGTTTCCAGCACTTGGCTATTGTAAATAGTGCTGCTATGAACATTGGAGTGCATAGGTTCTTTTGAATTGGTGTTTCGGGATTTTTTGGATATAATCCTAGCAATGGAATTGCTGGTTCAAAAGGCAGTTCCATTTTTAGATTTTTAAGGAAATTTCAAACTGTTTTCCACAGTGGCTGCACCAATCTGCATTCCCACCAGCAATGCACCAGGGTTCCCGTTTCTCCGCATCCTCTCCAGCACAAGTTGTTTGTTGATTTGTTGATGATTGCCATTTTGACTGGTGTGAGGTGGTATCTCATTGTGGTTTTAATTTGCATCTCTCTGATGGCTAGTGATGTTGAGCATACTTTCATATGTCTAAGGGCCCTCTGTATGTCTTCTTTAGAGAAGTGTTTGTTCAGGTCCTTTGCCCATTTTTTAATTGGGTTGTCTGTCTTCTTGGTGTTGAGTCATATGAGTTCTTTATATATTTTGGAGACCAATCCCTTGTCTGAGATGTCATTGGCGAATATATTTTCCTATATGGTTGGTTTCCTTTCCATCTTGCTGATGTTTTCTTTAGCTGAGCAGAAACTTTTTAGTTTGATGTAGTCCCATTTGTTTATTCTTTCCTTTATTTCCCTTGCCTTAGGAGATATATCAGTGAAAATGTTGCTACGTGGGATATCTGAAATTTTCCTGCCTATTTTTTCCTCTAGGACTTTTATGGTGTCACGGCTTACATTTAAGTCTTTGATCCATTTTGAGTTTATTCTGGTGTATGGTGTGAGCTGGTGGTCTAGTTTCATTTTTTTGCATGTCCCTGTCCAGTTCTCCCAACACCATTTGTTGAAGAGGCTCTTTTCACTCCATTTGATGTTCTTTCCCCCTTTGTCAAATATTAGTTGACCATATGAACCTGGGCTTATTTCTGCGCTCTCTATTCTGTTCCATTGATCTATATGTCTGTTTTTATGCCAGTACCAGACTGTTTTGATTACCGTGGCCTTGTAGTATAGTTTGATATCGGGTATTGTGATTCCTCCTACTGTGTTCTGCCTCAAAATTGCTGTGGCTATTCGGGCTCTTTTTTGGTTCCATATAAATTTTTGAAGTATTTGTTCTAGGTCTGTGAAATATGTTGCTGGTATTTTAATAGGGATTGCATTGAATCTATAAATTGCTTTGGGTAGTATGGACATTTTAATGATGTTGATTCTTCCCATCCATGAGCATGGTATATGCTTCCATTTATTTGTATCGTCTTTAATTTCTTTCTTCAGTGTTATGTAGTTTTCTGTGTACAGGTCTTTTACCTCTTTGGTTAAGTTTATTCCTAGGTATTTTATTTCTCTTGTTGCTATGGTAAATGGGATTTTTCTCTCAGTTTCTATCTCTGAGTTTTTATTGTTGGTGTATAAAAATGCCTTCGATTTCTTAATATTGACTTTGTATCCTGCTATTTTGCCGAATTCACTTATTAGATTGAGTAGTTTTTTTGTGGAATCTAAAGGATTTTCTATGTACACTATCATGTCATCTGCAAATAATGACAGTTTTACTTCCTCTTTTCCAATTTGGATGCCTTTTATTTCTCTTTCTTGTCTGATTGCTGTGGCTAGAACTTCCAAGACTATGTTGAATAGGAGTGGAGAGAGCGGACATCCTTGTCTTGTTCCTGATCTCAGGGGGAATGCTCTCATTTTTTGCCCATTGAGTATGATGTTGGCTTCAGGTTTCTCATATATGGCCTTTATTATGTTGAGGTATGCTCCCTCTATTCCCATTTTGCTGAGAGTTTTTATCATAAATGGGTGTTGTACTTTATCAAATGCTTTTTCCGCATCTATTGATATGATCATGTGGTTTTTGTCTTTCATTTTGTTTATGTGGTGTATCACGTTTATTGATTTGCGAATATTAAACCATCCTTGCATCCCTGGGATGAATCCTACTTGATCGTGGTGTATGATCTTTCTAATGTGTTGCTGGATCCGGTTTGCCAATATTTTGTTGAGGATTTTAGCATCTATGTTCATCAGCGATATTGGTCTGTAGTTTTCTTTCTTTGTTGTGTCTTGACCTGGTTTTGGAATTAGGGTTACACTGGCTTCATAGAACGAGTTTGGGAGTCTTCCCTCTTCTTGTATCTTTTGGAATAGTCTGAGGAGGATAGGAGTTAGTTCTTTCCTAAATGTTTTGTAGAATTCACTTGTGAAGCCATCTGGTGCTGGGCTTTTGTGTGCTGGGAGTTTTTTGATTACTGCTTCAATTTCGCTAACTGTTATTGGTCTATTCAGACTTTCTGCTTCTTCTTGATTCAGTTTGGGCAGACTATAGTTTTCCAGGAATCTGTTCATTTCCTCTAGGTTGTCAAATTTCTTGCCATACAGTTGTTCGTAATAATTTCTTATAATTCTTTGTATTTCTGTGGTATCAGTTGTGATTTCTCCTCTTTCATTTCTGATTTTATTTATTTGGGTTCTCTCTCTTTTTTTCTTGATGAGCCTGGCTAAAGGCTTGTCAATTTTGTTTATCTTTTCAAAGAACCAGCTCCTACTCTTGTTGATCTTTTGAATTGTTACTTTAGACTCTATGTCATTTAATTCTGCTCTGATCTTGATGATTTCCTTCCTTCTACTTGATCTGGGTTTTGCTTGTTTTTCTTCCTCTAGTTCTTGTAGCTGTAGTGTTAACTTTTTTATTAGAGATTCTTCTAGCTTTTTTAGGTAGGCTTGTATTGCTATGAACTTTCCTCTTAAGACTGCTTTCGCTGTATCCCATAGGTTTTGGGTTGTTGTGTGTTCATTATCATTGGTTTCCAGGAACTTTTTGATTTCTTCCTTGATGTCATTGTTAACCCATTCATTATTTAATAGCATGTTATTCATTCTCCATGAGTTTGAATGTTTTTGAGTTTTTTCCTTGAGGTTGATTTCCAATTTTAAGGCATTGTGATCTGAGAAGATGCTTGATATAATTTCAATTTTCTTGAATTTATTGAGGCTTGTTTTGTGTCCTACCATGTGGTCTATCTTTGAAAATGTTCCATGTGCACTTGAGAAATATGTATATTTTGCTTCTTTGGGGTGTAAACTTCTATATATATCGACTAAGTCCATTTGATCTAAAGTGTTGTTCAGTGCCTCCATATCTTTGGTGTTTCTTTGCTTTGAAGATCTGTCCATTGTTGACAATGGGGTGTTAAAGTCCCCTACGATGAGTGTGTTGCTGCCTATATCTTTCTTGGAGTCTTTCAAAATTTTCCTTACATATTTGGGTGCTCCTAAGTTGGGTGCATATATATTTATAAGGGTTATATCTTCTTGATGGATTTTTCCCTTAAGTATTATGAAATGCCCTTCTTTGTCTCTTTTTATGGACTTTGCTGTGAACTCTGTTTTGTCTGATATAAGTATTGCTACCCCGGCTTTTTTTCATGTCCATTTGCTTGGAATACATTTTTCCATCCCTTTACTTTCAGTCTGTGTAGATCTTTTGTTCTAAGGTGGGTCTCTTGTAGACAGCATATATGTGGGTCATTCTTTCTAATCCATTCAGCTACCCTATGTCTTTTAATTGGAGCGTTTAATCCATTTACGTTTAAGGTTATTACTGATAAGTACTTATTCATTGTCATTTTCCCCCTTTGTACTCGTGTTCTTCTCTGTTTCTCTCTGTTTCTTTATCTTCTTAGAGCAGACCCTTTAGCATCTCTTGCATTGCTTGTTTGGTGGAGATGTATTCTTTTAGTCTTCCTTTGTCTGAGAAACTCCTTATTTCGCCTTCCATTTTGAATGAGAGCCTTGCTGGGTAGAGTATTCTTGGTTGCAGGCCTTTGTTTTTCATTGCTTGGAATATTTTTTGCCATTCCCTTCTGGCTTGTAGTGTTTCTGCTGAGAAATCTGAGGATAGCCTTATTGGAGCTCCCTTGTATGTTATTAGTTGTTTCCCTCTTGCTGCTTTTAGGATTCTCACTTTGTCTTTGGATGTTGCCATTTTAATTATGATGTGTCTTGAGGTGGGCCTGTTGGGGTTCATCTTCATTGGGACCCTCTGTGCTTCTTGGATTTGCGTGACTCTTTCTCTCCTCATGTGAGGGAAGTTTTCTGTCATTAGTTTTTCAAAGAGGTTTTCTATCCCTTGCTCTTCTTCTTCTCCTTCTGGAATTCCAATGATACGGATATTGTTACGTTTCATGTTGTCCTGCAGCTGTCTTAGAACCTCTTCAGTCTTGTTCAGTCTTTTTTCATTTTGTTGCATTGTCTGGGAGTTTTTGTGTACGTTGTCCTCCAGCTCGCTGATCCGATCTTCTGCTTCCTCTAGCCTGCTTTTAATTCCTTCTACTGTGTTCTTCAATTCAGAGATTGTATTCTTCATTTCCTCCTGGCTCTTATTGATAGCTTCCATGTCCTTTTTGATGCTGGTATAATTCTCAGTAAGTTCCTTATAGTTCTTCTGGAGTTCACTGTAGTTTTTCTGGAGTTCTTTGTAGTTTCTGCTGAGCTCATTTAGCTTCTCCATTATCCATGTTTTAAATTCTGTATCTGATATTTTGCTCCCCTCTATTTCCTTTAGCACTCTTTCTGGGGATTCTACCTTTCCTTTTGATGGGGGGTTGTTTCTCTGTCTCCCCATTTTTGTGATTCCTTTTGTTTGTTGGTGCTTCTTGGAATGATCAGTTCTTCCTGGATCTGCCTCTGGTAGCGTCAGATCATGTACCAGACTGGCCCTAGGCAGCCTGTTGGAGACTTCCAGGGATCTACTGCCTTTGCCTCTCTTCTTTAGTTGTTACTATACTCAATCTGTGATCAGCCGTCAGGCTTAAGGACCGTGGGTGTGGCAACTTAATTCCTGTAGGCACGGCTTTTATTTCCCCTTAGTATGACACCACTTGGAGGGGGATGGTCTGTCTGCTGTACTGGGGCTGAGTCAGCACTGGCTGGTCCTGGGAAGGGGTTAGTGTAGCTTCCACTTACTCCTCCACCCTCCTGGATCTCCGTCTGTGTTGTCCTTGATGATATTTCTTTAATCTGTCTGGTTGAATTTCAGCTACTTTTTGGTGGATCTTTTTCTCTGGTTAGTTGATTAAGAGTCACTCTGCCCACCTTGTCTTGAGATCTTTTGTGAAGGTGCTGCTAAAACATAATTACACAACCCAGGCAAGAAACCCACACCCTCCAATGTCTCCCCCAAATACAATCCCACTATAGGCTGCAAATGAGCCCTTGTTAATATACTTGTGGAGATACTGGGACTCTTATTTCGTAGGAGAAACAGAAAGGAGTTGTTTTAAATGAAGGAAGGGTAATTTTTGAGCTGGAAGTTGATAGAGTATTAATATTAGCAATTGGGATCAAGGTTATGTAAGAGAGCAATTAACACTTACACTGTCTGTTTGAAAAGGAGGGGAGGGTTACAGTGTGGAGTGTGAAAGTTGAAGTGTATAGTATTAGGATTATATAATCGGTATATACTATATGATTAGCGTGGGAGGTAGGGTAGACACAACAGACATCCAGGTAGACATACAGCCAGAAATTGAAAGAGAGGGCTGGGGAGGTTAGATGATAGGGAATAGATTGAGAGAGAATTTTTTAAGGATAAAAATACAGAGTAGAAAATAGCAAGACAGGAAGGGAGAGAGGAAAGAGAGAGAGAAAGTAGAGAAGAGAAGGGTAGGAGAGAGAACAAAAGAAGAAGGGGAGGTAGAAGAGAGGGGACTGGATTAAAATTCTTTTTTAAATTATATGTTATAAAAAAGATTAGGAGATTAAAACATGATATAAAGTTGCAAGATAGAGAGAAAAGGTGAATATAGAGAGAGAGGAATAGGAGATAGGAAAGCAAGAGGATTTGGGAGGAAAAGAGCTCAGAGGAGGGAAGGAAATCAGGAGGAAGAGGAGATATTAGGGAGGGGAGGATTGTAATTGAAGAGTTGGCAAAAGATAGGATGAAGGAGAGAAATACAAGAGGTAGGGAAAGAAGTGGGGGAATGGGGTAGAAAAAGAGAAGGGGTAAGAATGGGAGAGTAAAGGGAGAGGGGGATAGATTAGAATTATAATTTGAATATTAAGAGATTAGAATATAAAGTGTAATAGGGAGAGAGAGAGATTATGTATAGGGAGAGAAGGAAAATAAAGACAAGAGATGAAAGAAAAATGAATGTAGACTGAAGGGGGACAAAATAAAGAAATTTAATAAAGTTGAAGGTGCGTAGCGCAGAGAAAGGAGAGGGTGAGAAAGGGAGAGAACTTAAAATTATAAAATTAACTGAGAATAGGATGCAGGAGAGAATGCTAAGGGGAGAGAAGGGAGGGAAGGGGAGGGGAGAAAAGGAGCGAGAATAAGAAGGGACTGACGGTAGAGGTAGTTAGAGAGAGAGTGAGAGATAAAAGAATGAGGATTTTAACTCAATTCAACTTTTATGCACAGTCTCTGGGTATTTTTGGTTTGTTTGTTTTTTGGTTTTTCCTTGCTTCCTTCCTGAGTCTGCTCCTATTCAAAATTCCATGAGTTTCAAATCTTTTCTGGTTGGTTGGCTGGCTGTGGGAGGGTTCTGCTTGATTCTGGGGTTGTTAGTCTTTTTTTCGTGGGCCTACCACCGCTCTGCTGTGAGCTGCCTTTAGTTGTCCCCTCCTGAGGCAGCCTCAGCCCTCCTCAGGCTTGTCCAGCTACTCCTTCCCTCTGTTGGTCCAGCCTGTGCCTGCCAGCAATCCCCGCCCTGCCTCCAGTCCTGTCTCTATTCCCAGGCTACAGCTTCTGCTCTCTTCCCTGTCTATATGCCTGTGCACCCTACCTCTCTCCCTGTCTCAAGATCGTCCTTTTGTTCTGCAGGACTCTGGCACAGTCGGTCAAAGTGCCGGGCCCAGTGGCCCTTTCCTGCCCAGGGCCTCTCCCCTAGTCTGGAGCTTTGCAGTGGCTTTCCTGCCTGTGCTCTTCTCCTTGCCCCAAAACTTTCTCTATTCCGAGCTACCGCTTCCGCTGGCTCCCCTATCGGCCTGCGTGCTCTATCTTTCTTCCCACCACAGCACCGTCCCTTTGTTCTGTGGGACTCTAGTGTGGTCGGTCAGCGCAGCACTCTCCTTCCCCGGAGCTCTCTGCCGGTCTGGAGCTTCGCAGCAGTCCTTCCCTGGGGCCCCTTCTCCTTGCCCTAAAATCGTCTCCCCTCCAGAACCTCCACCTCCGCTCTCTTCCCTACTTACACACCCTGCACGTCCTATTTCTCTCTTAGCCCCAAACCTGCCTTTTGTTCTGTGGGATTCTAGCGCGACTAAAGAGCAAACACTGATTTCAAGAACACAGTTCTCCCCCGGTCCGGAGTTCCGTAGCAGCTTTTCTGTGCGGCCCGTCTCCTAGCCCCAAAACTGCTCCTTTGTTCTGTAGGGCCCTAGCGCAAGTGCTGGGCGCGCCTGGGATGCCGAGCTTTCCGTCGGAGGTTGCAGCTGAGGATGTTTCTCTCTAGACACAGGTCACACAGTTTTTCCCAGTCCTGGTTGTTCACTGTTCTCTCCCTCCTCTGGCTTTTTCGGCCAAATCCTCTCCCTAGCTCCCTACAAGAATTCACTCCTGGCTAGTGAGCTCTCCGGCTTGATACTGCAAACGCACGGAGTCTCAGAATGACTCAGCCTGTAGTTTGTGATAAACCCCTCCACCCCCCTCCACGCTGCTCCCACGATCTCCTCCCCGTTCACGTTATCAGATATTCCCACTCACTCAGTCATTCCTCCCCGAGTTTGTTCCTCCTGGATTGTCTCCTTAACTGGAGCGAGCTGAGAACACTGTTCCTACTCCGCGGCCATCTTGGTCCCCCCGTGCTAGATTGGGTTTTCTGAAAGTCACTGAGAAACACAAAATATTCCTTACTTTACCTTATGCAAAGAAAAGTAACATAAGCAATTATATCTATTGGTAACTCTCCATATTTCATATATCTCTAAATTTAATAGGATTTTTATATGAAAGTTATGAAAATTTTTCTGATATGGCGACATTGATATGGATTTTTATTTCAAGTATTTTTATTAATGTAAATTGTTTCAATATGTGTTTTTCAATTTTAGAAGAGATATATACACTTGTGGCAAACACTGGTATGATAATAGACAATAAATTGGTTTTATTTTTATTTTTCAAAACTTTTCAATTAAAAAAATCATAACTAATTTAATGACATAAATCAAATGGCTCTGATTCTTTCCAGAATAATACTTTACTATATATTTATAGATTAAGTTTACACTATAACTGAGAAAAATTTATTATGTTTTACTCTTTTTACATTCTATTTGAGAAAATATTTAGAGCTGTTCAGTATTTTAACGGACAGAAACATGGTTTTCTCTCTCCAATTCATCATCACTTTCTATATGATCTTAGGAATACATTACTGGAAAAGTCTACACTTGAAACACATTAAAAGCATCTTATCAGACACAGTTAATATTTATCACAGCAGTAAAATTCCAAGGGATTATTCATGGAGTACAAATTTTCTATCTAAAATATCATCTATTTTTGGACAATAAAAATTATAAAAATGCTTGTGTTTCTCACTTGGCCATTCAAAGCTAGAGTGTTTTTTTTATAAGTCATTGTTTAATTTTTTATTTTAATAATTTCTTATTTCTTTACCCAGTTTAATGATAATTAACGCAAACAATATGCATAATAGACTACATAATTTTATTTATTATTGACACTAATAATAACAATAAAAAATTTCGTATTTGCAGAATGATGTGATAATCTAAATTCTAAAAGCAATTTATACTTCTATATCTGTATAAGTTTTTTTAAACCAAATAATAGAAAAATAATTTAGAATATCAATTTATAGTATACATAAATTACAAAATAATATTTTTACAAGATAATATTTTTCAGGAATAAATGCATTACCTATTTTAGATCTAAATATTAACTATTAAACATTTCAAAAATTTTTGTACTAAATAAGCAACTGTAACTTTCATTTAGAATGTTTCCAAATATTATGCTATAAAACACTTTTCTGGAGTGATATGTACTAATTTTTCAAATGCTTTGGATAATAGAGTACATTGGAATATGGATTCAGTAGGAGTCTTAAATCACGTTTTTCAGAAACAGTGGTCTAAGGTGACTTGCATTCCTTTGGATGTTGATAGCATTGTAACTTGTTTTAAGTAAACTTTTAGTCGAAGTATTAAGTATAACATACATATAGAAAGTACCTGATTAATAAGTGTTCACCTCTGGATCATCACAAAATAAATGCACTGTTTAATTCTGGTCAGAGGCATCATCCATAAATTGTGATCACTTTAAGTTACCAGCCTTCTTCTGTGCACAGTAATTATTCAGAGTATCGTAAATAGTTTTAGAACTTTATAAATTGAGTATATATTATTTATCATGTTGTTTATAACTTTTTTATTAGTCACCATTATGTTTGCAATATTTATATATCTTGTTGAGTAGAGTTCCAGTTTCTTTTTTTTATTTTCATTGCAATATGGTATTATAGTTCTATGAATATATCACAATGATTTTATTCCTTCAAAATTTATGTAAATGTAATTTTTATCTAAATTTTGGCAAATGCAATCATTGGTGTAGACAATATCCTCTTACACATCTTTTGGTGAATGGATTAACTCATTTATATTGGATATATATATATATATATATATATATAGAGAGAGAGAGAGAGAGAGAGAGAGAGAGAGAGAGAGAGAGAGAGTCCTAAGGTATACACATTTTGGCCTCATTCGATATAGACAAACAGTTCTGTATGGGTTGTCCTAATTTATACTTTCACCAACAACATGTAGGAATCTCAGTTGTTTTGTATGTTAATTACCTTTAACTTTTCCTATTTTGATGAGTGTGTGTGGTATGTTTTTTTAATCAACTTGATTTTTTTCCTTTTTTGCTTTACATACAATACAATGCACAATTTTAACTATATAGTTTGGTTATTTTTGAAAAATATATGCATTCATGTAATCACCTTCAAAATAAATATTTTAAATATTTTAGTCATCTGCAAAATTTTCTCATACCCTGTTCCAAACAAATCATAATCTCATGGCCATACATTTTCTGATCTATTTTCCATCACTAAAGATAAAATACTTTTTTCTAAAGAATGATATATGCAGTCACTCAGAATGTGTGCTACTGAATATGGCTTCTTTCAGAGGTACAAAATTGTTGATATTTGTCCATATTGTTATCTATATCAGTTTTCTCTTACTTTTTATTGCCAAGTACTTTTTTAGTGTATGGACATAAAAGTTATTAGTTCATCCAATCAACAGATGACAATATTTTACTTACATTTTTGCTATTACAACCATAGACCAGTATTTATCATTTGGTCATTAAGTTACAACTTTGTGGAATAAGATTTATATCTCAAATATACATTTTAAAAGGCATACACCAAATTTTAAAATAAAATGGTGAATAAATATTTTTCTATTTCTCATTTATTTTTTAAGTTGACTTCTAAAATGTATAAAAGATTTCATTATGCAGGATATATTGGTTTCAGTGTTTAGAAAGTTTAATGATGATAAGTCAGAATACTATATATTTTAAGATTTATCTTCTTTTAAGATATTATATTTTGTCTCCAAATTAAAGCTAGGTAAATACTATTCTAATTATTATGTCATTAAATGTTCTGTTTCTATAAAGCAATGAAAATGTTAGGTGCTTAGAGGTAATCTTATATTAAAGTTGTGAGAAATAGAAAACACATGTCTAGCAAGAAAGATATTTTAATGGTAGTTGACAGTCATGCATAACAATTAAATTTTTTTCTAATCTTTTTTACCTTTTAAATATAAGCTTTAAACATTCTATTAAAGTTATATATACATTGGTGCACTGTGCTTTAACATGTGTATTATTTTTCTTGTTATATAGTAAGTCCTCTCTGAATGTTCTGTGACACAAGTCTGTGCTTCATTGTAATCTTTATGAAACTGAAATTTGTGTAAATATACTTATAATGACTGGAATTCTGAAATGGTAAATTGTAAAATTCATGAGGAATATTTTCTTATATACATATATAGTCAAAATGTTTCATTTTTTATAACAAACATTTTAAAGAACTGGAATGCATTATGTAAGAGTAGGGTGGACTGTATATGCTTGGTAGAACTCAGTATAGAGTCATTTACAGAGCAAGCATTCACAAAATACTAACATAAGAGTTTTTCTTAAATATAAAACTGTAGAGTTTTGGAAATAAGCAAATGAGAGCCAGACAGTAGAATAATTTTGAGATAATTTCCCTTTTTTATTTTTAGAAATAATATTTTATTTTACTCATATAATGAATTATGACCTGATATACATGTAAACACACAAAAACATACATATATACATACACACATTGATACTTATAATACTAAGAATGTTAACAAAATCATAAGCCAAAATGTAAAACACTTTCTTATGTATAATCACACAGTAAAAGCAAATTTTCTCTAAGACAGCAGAAAAAAAGTTAAATATGAAATAGATATTAGACATGTGTCTTAATAAAGAAATATTCATATTTATTATATTTCATTGTCTTTGTTTCTGGTCTGCTAATTTCTCTCGCAGCATTCAAGTAGGCAGCATGCAAGGCTTTCAGGAGTGTGGTTCTTAACAATGATATTAAACTATTGGGGTACAAAATATCCTAGTTTCTAATATATCTATAATTAAGTTTCAGAACAATGGTGTTACAGACTACATAGTTCTACTTCTGATACTTTGCAATTCTGTGTTTAACTAAAAGGTCAGATATTAAGATAGATTTTCAATTAATACAATTCAGAAAATTTAAGCAAAGTTTTTACACTCTCTATGTGTATATTATAAGTACAATTTAATTGCAACATTCTTTCAGATCCTGCAGGTCAGGGGCTCAGAAATTTAAGGGCTGAGTGGATGCAACAAATAATTCATATAATGTGCCTGCTATTATGGACTTTGTGTGTGTGTGCAAGTACAGAGATAGGCAGAAAAGAGGCAAACAAAAGACAAGGATATTGAGTACTAACATATGCATTTGAACAAGAATTACAGGATTAAAGAACATACAAAGAGACTTCAGGAAGTACTGCTTTGAACAGTTGACATTTACACTGAGACCTGAACATCCAGATCTAATAGAACATCGTTTTAGGGAGAAAAAATAACAAGTGCAAAGGGTATAAATTGAGAACAATATAATTGATGTGTAAAGATTTAAAATGGGCACAATGAAACTACACTATATGATACTTTAATGGTGGATATGTATTATAAATCTGTCCAAACCAATGGAATGTTCAACATGAAGAGTGAGGCCTAATGTAAACTGTGGACGTTAGGTGATAATGATATGTCACTGTAGGTTTATGAGCTGTAACAAATGTGCCATTCTGGTGGAGGATGTTGATAACGGAAGAAGCTGTAAATGTATAAATGTGTGAAGGCAGAGGGCATATGGGAAAAGCTCCATACCTTCCACTCACTGTTCCTGTGAATTTAAAACTGCTCTAAAAAATGTCATCAAAAATAGCCAAATAATTCTAACATTAAGAAGATAAAGAAATCTATTTAATTTCAATAACTAGAAAGTATAAGCAATGATGAAATGATCAATTAAAAGATGCATGCACTGTGTGCTTAAGATTGGAAAATGTACAACCATGTGATCTTATTCAGAAATAAAAATTCTCTAGAAGCATAAAGGGGGACAAAAAAATAATGTTCATTCATGTTGTTTGTTTTACTTTTAAAGACCTCTCTCTAACTACTCGTACTTAACCTACAAGATTCTCCTCATACATCACTCTACAAAGAAGTTTTTTTATTAATTTATTTATGTGTTTGTGTGTTTGTTTGTTTTTTTATTATTAGAGAGAGGGGAAAGGAGAAAGAGAAGGAGAGAAGCATCACTGTGTGGTTGCCTCTCACTCGCACCCCCAACTGGGGACCTGATGTGCAACCTAGTCATGTGCCCTGACTGGGAATCAAACCAGCGACACCTGGCTCGCAGGCCGACGCTCAATCCACTGAGCCACAACAGCCAGGGCAAGAAGTTTTTTTTTTTTTTTTTTTTTTTTTTTTAATGTTCACTCATTCCATTGAAGGTGAATTAAACACCTCTCCTCTAATTGCACAACTCTCTATATCTTACAACACTGATACAGTCTGAAAATTTTACAATTGTAGAGATGGTGGTTTGATTATATTTTCTTTTTTAAGTGCCAAGGAAACAAATGATTGCTACATTTTTTACCAACCAATGAATGTATATTATATTGTTTTCAAAAATATTCTATTAATATAAAGAGGGAAAAGACAAAAATAACAAAAGAAAGGAGAAAAACAGCAAAATAGTAAATTAAATCCAACCATCAATAATCACATGACTTGCGATGGAACTGGAGAATATTATCCTTAGTGAGAAAAGCAGGACAATGAAAGACAAATACCATACAATCTCACTCATAAGAGAAATCTAAAGAACAAAATAAACAAATGAGCAAAATAGAACCAGAGGCATGGAAACAAGAAACAGACTGACAGTGACCAGAAGGGAGGGAGGGTGAGGATAAGGGGGGAAAGAAAGGGAAAGGTCCAGTCAAAGAACTAGTATAAATGGCCCATGGACATAGACAACAGGGAGGTGGGAAAGAAAGGGGAGAGCACTGGGAAAATTCGGACAACTGTAATAGGATAACAAAAAATAATTAAAAATTTAAAAAATAATTACTTGAAACAATCTAAATACTTCAATTAAAAGGAAGAGACAGACTGAAGAGATAAGCAAAACCTAAGCATATTTTGTACATACAAAAGAATTTAAAAAGTAATTACATGTAAATACTAATAATAAAAAAGTTGCACTTGTGTGAACATGAAAGTAATTACCTTATTAAATTTTGTATCCTATGTGCTTCATTGACTCACTCAAACCTTAAACGCATCTGAAATATCTTTCAAGTAACCAGAAAGGGAATGATTTTTAATACTAAAGAGCCCCTGGGCCTCAGGATTGTGCAGACATTTCTCTTGAATAAATAAAAATTTTAAAGTATCTTGGCTTGGAGAAAATTATTACGTGGTTGGAGTGTATAGAGGTGGATAAGAGGCAGATCTTAAATTAATCCTACTTTTTTTCATTTCCTTGTATTACTCCCTAAAGATGACATTTCAATGCAAAGTCCATCAATCAGAATGTTTATAGTATTCTTATCACAGTATATACTGAGCTGTAAATTTCTCAATCTTATTTCAAAACTTTTACCTACTCACCTGTTTTCTATCTTACATTAACTTGTCAACATCTGTTCTGTTTTCTTTTCCTGGTGGGTTTTACCATTTTAATCTCATTATCATTTTATAAGTAGGAAAAATAGCACATTACTCTAAATCAATTAGTTCCATAATGTCTTCTCAGAATAACCTCATTTTCAATGAGTTGAACTAAAAATCAAGAACATTTAAATGATTAAACTTACTATAGGAGCTACAGAAGATAATGAGTCTAGGACCCAAGTAACAATACAAAAATTGGAAATAGTGTATTTGAATTCAAAGTGAGCAATAATGAAATCGCATTCTAGTACCATGACTTATTATTCTAGTACCAAGCCTGACTCTTTGGCCAGTTGCACTTTTTGCTCCATGTTGAATGGGACCAATTTCTTATGAAGGTGATTCATATCACCAAATTGGAAATTTGGATGTGGTAACACACCTCAGTGGGTTCTAGTTTGCCCTCATGGGTTCTAGTTTGTCCTTGTTCAATCCCAGTTCAGGCCCATCTTTTTTACATATCATTTATAAAAATAAACATATGCTACTTTTCTCTATCCTATAAATTTAAAAAGATACATCCATTAATACTTTAAATATTTATTTTTATTTTTAATTTAATTTTTATTATATCTTTTCCATTACCAAATAGTTTCTTTATATCCCCTACCCCCAGCACTTACCACACTGTTGTCCATGTCCATGAGTCCTCTTTTCCTTTTTCCTCAACCCTTCCACCCCATAAGTTAAATATTTTTTGAAGATTCTATTTACTTATTCATTTATTTATTTATTTATTCATTCATTCATTCATTTATTTATTTATTTATTTATTTATTTATTTACCTATAGAGAGAGGGGAAGGGAGGGAGAAAGAGAGGGAGAGAAACATCATTGTGTGCTTGCCTCCCACGCACCCTCAGCTGGTGACCTGGCTTGCAACCCAGGCATGTGCTCTGACTGGAAATAGAACTGGTGACCTTTTGGTTCACAGGCCGATGCTCAATCGATTGAGCCACATCAGCTAGGGCTAAATATTTTTAATAGTGGAAGAAATCCAACGTGTCTTGAGGTATTAGATTTTTTATATATTAACTTTTATCTAATATTTTTTCGTGAATGAGATGGAAATGTAATTCTCTTTTTTCAAAACATTCTAGCCAAGTTTATTATTTTAATCAATGTTGTCCTGGCTTCAGAAAACAAATGGGGGAGAGTTTCATATTTTCCCCTTATTTAGATATATTTCCAAAATATTGACAATCATGAATTCTTGCTATTTTGTAAAATTTGTCTGTAAAGCCATTATAACTTAGATTTTATTTGTAAATTTTGATTACATATTTCATTATAAAATATACAAGCGTATTTATATTTCTGTGTTGACCTTGGTAATTTTTCAGCAATACATTCATTTAATGTAAAATTTCCATGATCTCTGCCCAATTTCCTTTAATATTTTCTTTGGTCTTTTCAATATCAGAAAGATGTAGTAGTGTCTCCTTCATGATTTTCAATATTGTTCATTAATGTCTACTTTTTTTTGTTGGCAATATTAATTTTATTAGTCTTGTGAAAGTACCAAATATAGGCTTTTTAGCATATTTTTGTTAATATTGTTTAATGTCATTAAAAAAAGAATATTCATTATTTTTATTTATATTCATTTATTTTATTTTTATTAATATAGTTTTTCTGTTTTATTATTATTTGGGTTTCAACTTTTCTTATATGTACATTTAAGGCCTTGAATTTTTCCTCAAGATTAGCTTTACTAGTACCATAAATATTTAAGAAAATATTTAACTATAATTAGGTCAAAATATATTCTGATTCTCATTCTTTAGTGTCTGCTAATGTATAATTTTAAATCTTTCCTATTTTTTTTGAAAATCTACAACTATTATACTTTTGAATATTTTAACTTCTTTTTTATACTCCATATACACAATTTATCAGTCTAATATTCACATATTTTTCATTTATTATATTTCCATTTTAATTATTTTTTGTTTATGTATTTTATTGTGATTAATTTTTTCTGACTCTTTTTGTTTCACTAATATTCTCTTCAGCTTGCTCTAATCAGCTGCCAAATACCTTCACTGGATTCTTACAATTTCAGCTCTAGAATTTTGGTTTACTCTTGAGGCAGAGGTGCCTCACACACACTAGGCTCGGTTGGAAGCTGCTCAGTCCAGCAGAGTCTTCGTGACCATGGAGGAACAAATTCTTACCTAGGACACTTTATTATGTCCAATTAAATAACTTTTACCCAGGACATTTCTTTATGTCTGGGGGAAGGAAGGTGACTGCCTCTCTAGTGGAGAACAGCAGCTAGACCTTTGTCCCTCATGCTTTTTATTGAGAAGGATACCATGGGAGACACAAGATTAACATTCATAAATCATCAATAGCTTTCAGGTACCTAGGTTACAATTAACAATAACTGAATACAAATTCTAGTACAGCGGGTACAATGAATAGTCTGTGCCAGGGTCTATTAAACATGTTGGCCCCACATTGGCACTAGGTACAAGGTTTCAAATACTCCTTGTTAGAGATTGTTTATACTTAATTATAAGATAAAGGAAAGCATAGCAAGTTCTAAAGCATATTAATATTCTTTGAATCCAATCCCCAGGGAAACCCTCTGAACGGTTTTTGGGTATGTCTTCCATGCAGCCATTGTTGAGACTTAAAGGCAAGCATGGCCGGAGTGTCAGTGGCAGGTCATGCTCAGGCCGCGGCTACAAGTCCCTAAACCACAAGCAGTGGTTCCCCACATACTCTATTATAGATTCTAAGTTGATAGAGATACCAACTTTCTCCATGTTTTATATCTTTAAACAAAGTAAAAATATTTACTGAAGCCTCCCTGTAATGAAACAATTCTAACTCTCCTATGAATCTCTTTTACCTGTGATTTATCTCTTTTTATCATACATTCATATTGTTCTTTTTCTTGTGCCAGATTTGATTTCTTATCATACGTGGTGTTAAAATTATAGATAAAAACCAAGATTTGGATAATATTTTCCTTTTGAGAATTTACATTTTTTGTTTTTATTAAAAATTTTATTGTATTTTTTTTTCATTAACAAGATAATTTATTTTTTATTTTCTTGCCAGCTACTTAAGCACTGGTATTCAAATCACCTGAAAGTAATTTCAGGCTTGAAATGAATTGAAACTAGGTATCAGTCTCTCAATGAACTTTTCCACTTTTGTTTTGGTCTTGCCACTAAGTTTTGGCACATAAAGTTCCCTAATAGATATAGAGAGTTTATAGTTTCCCAACATTTTTCCTTGCTAGAATCCAATTCTTTGCATTCTTTCTACTACTACAAGACTCTCAAAAATTTCAATTATCTCCTCAGTATCTGATCACCTTATTTTATAATTGAAAAACTTCTATGCAAGAATAACAGGAATGACAGATTAAATTCTGGTTCAACTTTGGGAGTCTATATTCTTCCCAAATCTTGCCATCATGATTTTCACTGCCTTCTTACCTTTCTTATTCATTTATTTATATATTTCTGAAAACTTGATCAGCTTTACTAGTTGTTGTCCATGATAGTTTTGATTTAAATTAGTTGATACGGTAATACCAGGAGCAGAATCCATGAAACACTGTACTTTATTTAGTTTAAATAAATTTCCCATCCTTTATTTAATTTAAGTGAGACTAAATGTCTAAAGAGATGTATGAAGAAATGGTATGTATAATGTTCAGCCTGTATACTAAAATACAAATGTCCTCATTCTTGTCCTTCCATTTTTTATCCCTTGCAATATGGCAGTTACATAGGGCTAAAAACACAACTTTGATCATGCACATGGGAAAAACTTATCAGAGGACTGTAAAGAAACAATATAGAAAGTAGTGCTCATAATTGACTTTGTGGAGCATTGTCTGATTGTTCATCACTAGACCGCAATGTAAGTAAAGGATAATTTTTACATGCCCATACCATTGCATTTTGGGGTATTCCTATTACAACATGTTGCTCTTTATTTTAATGCAACATCTAGGTAAAGTGTTGAGTAGGGGATTGAATATATAAAACAGGAGTTTGTGGAGATATTTGAGCTGGAGATAAAAATGCAAGAGCCGTTTATATAGAGTGCATTTAAGGCTGAATGATGTCATTTAGAGTGTATCTAATTACAGATGAGAACTAAAGCCTGAGATATGGAACACATAATTCTTTAGAAAGATTTTACCATGAATAAGCAAACATGTCTAAAAAGAAGCAAGTGTGATTGAAGGAGATACATAATTGAATTCCAAATCTCAGCATTCAAAGGAATAAGAGGGTTTTGTTTGTTTGTTTATTTTGTGTTGTTTTGTAGAGGTATGCAAGAAGTTATCAAATGCTGCTGAAAAATTGAGTAAAAATTTATTATAAATTAAGATTGTGGAGGTTATTAGTTACATTGGTAAGATCTGTTTTGATAGAATGGTGGGATGAAAACCTGATGAACATTGGTTTATAAAGGAATAAAAATTAAAAATATGGAGAGAAAAAGTACCTGTCAACATAATTTTTGATAAATTTTAGTGTTATGTTGAACAGAGGATGAGATCTTGCAAAGGGAAATAGTTTCAAGGAAAGTTTTTGTTTAAACATGGCTTATATTATGTATCCTTAAGAGGGAAATGTGAGGTAAGCTATGGTTAGAATAGGGGAGATTCATTGCTTTAACAAAAGACAAAGTATGTGGATAGGAGGTACAAGTGCACTAGTAGACTTATGAGGGGAGACCACACACACAAAAAAAGAATTTATTTATAAAAAATTGAGCATTTGGTTTTACGTGTTTAAACTTCAGTCACTTTCCAAGTACCCTCCATCTGATTTACTAACTTATCGAGACATTTTTTTCACTGATCAAGAAAGTTTCTAAATTCATCAATTTTGACGTCCTTTAGTACTTCTGCTGTTTTTTGTTTCAACTCTTTCATATCAGCAAAACTTTTCCGTTGGAGGACATCTTTCCATCCATGGAAACAAAGAAAAAAGTCGTTCATGGCAAGATCAGGTCAATAGAAAGGGAGATCATGCAATTTTTTGGTCAAAAACTGCTGAACATGCAGCGTAGTATGGACAGGTGTGCTCATAAATCACTCATCATGAAATGGATGAATGTGTTGAGTCTTCAAAAAAAAAATTCACTGGAGCCAAATGCAGCCTCTCATAACACCACCACCTGGTACATTGATACAGAAGAGTTCCTAGACACTAACCTATTGGGGAAAACTTGTTCCACAAGATGTCTGCTCTTTAGAAGATGATTCCATTTGGGGGGGGGGTTCGTAATTATGGGAATGCAAAAAGAAATAAAAGACCGTTTTTACAGTTTTATGTTTTGTTGTTTCTTTTGCTTTAGGTAATTCAGAAAAAGGTAAATACTTGAGACTAACTAGAGAATGAGTAAATATATATATATATATATATATATATATATATATACACACACACGCGCGCGCACACACACACACACATATATATATTCTTCTGCAGTTACAGGAGAATTGGGAAGTTGTTAAAGAGTCAAATAGGAAAGTAAAAGAACCTAGAAACTAGGTACTATACATAGGCTTCAGGTCTCTTATCAACTTAAATGTATATGGGCATATTTTCTAGGAGATAGTTTGCATGGATTTACATGTTCTTATTGACCTAAATTAAGAGGAGTAATCTGTTTGATCAGTTTAAGGTTTTTGTCAGTTAAATAAAAGGTTAGACACAAGAGATAAAGAAGTTGTTGATGAAGTAATTATAATAGTGCACAGTGAAATCTAAGCCAGATAAGATGCACAGATTGAAAGTAAAAGGATGAAAAAAGATATTTCATGCAAATGGAAATAATAATATGCTGACACAGGAATACTTATATCAGTTAAAATAGACTTTAAAACAAAGGTTAGAACAAGATACAAAGAACAGTTCATAATGATAAAGGGATCACTCTAACAAAAGGATTTAATACTTGTAAAGATTTACATACCCAACACAGGAACAGCTAAATATATAAAGCAAATACTGAGAGATAAAAGGAGAGATTGACAGTAACACTTTAAGAATAAGATACTTTAACACTCCATTGGCATCAATAAATTGATCATCCAGACAGAAAATCAACTGGGACATAGTGCCCTTAAAACGATGCATTAGATCAGATATTTTTAGAATATTTCACCCAAGGCAACAAAGTATATTTTCTTTTCAAGCACACATGGAACATTTTCCAGGATGGACCACATGTTATGCCACCAACAAGTCTCAAAAAATGTAAGCAGGTAGAAATCAGATCAGACATCTTCTCTGATCACAATGGTATGAAACTAGAAATCAAATGCAAAAAATAAAACTAAAAATCATGCAAACACATGGAGGTTAAATAACATGATACTAATTAATGACTGGGTTAACAATGAGATAAAGGAAGAAAAAAAGATACCTTGAGACAAATGAAACAATAAACACATATCTGTGAGACACCGCTAAGTAACTTCTAAGAGGAAAATTCATAACAATATAGACCTATGTAAAAAAAAGAAGCAAGAAAAATCTCAAATAAACAATATATCCTCATGATCTAAAGGAACTAGAAAAAGAACAAAGTCTCAAGTGAGTAGAAGGAAGGAAAAACTAAAGATCAGAGCAGAAATGAACAAAATAGACTATAAAAAACATTACAAAAATCAGTGAAACCAAAAACTGGTCATATGAAAAGATAAACAAGACTGATAAACCTTTAACCAACTTCATAAAAAAAGAGAGAGAGGGAGAACTTAAATGAAATCTGAAATGAAAGAGAAGTAACAACTGACACCAGAGGAATAAAAAGGATTGCAAAGATATATTACAAACAATTATATGCCAACAAATTGGACAATCTGGAAGTGTGAGAAATGTTCACAATAAAAACACTGGGACACAGGACTTCAGCAGTAGATGAGGCTTTGTTTATTCACAGGTCTACAGAGCTGGGTGCACAGCAAAGATATGCACACCCAAACAGAAAAACAAGCTGGTTTTATACTAATGCAAGTAGCCCCCCATCCCCCATTCCCATTCCCCCTCCATTTCTCCATGCTTGGATACTCCGGAGTTATAATCTAATGGGATTCGTCGTCGGCAGCCGTCCGTCTCGAGAGACGATGGTGTAGCTTCTTAAGAGTCTATCTGCACCGCCGAGAATGGCTGTGCAGTCCAACTTCGGAGTGACACGGTATCTGTCTCCTCCCGTGTTGAATCGACATCTTGTGATGACGCTGGAGTGTCCTCTCCAGTGAAGCTGAAGCTACAGAGCCTGGGCAGGGTGATATGGAGGGTCTGCTGTTGCCCATGCAGCAGACGCCCCCTCTCTTCGCAGCTGAAGGGTCCAAGGGAAAGACGGAGTCAATACAGCTTGGCTTCAGGTGCGCCGCAGGAGTTGCCGGTGTTGACTACAACGTCAAACCGCCTTAGGGACTCCGGCTCCGGATTTTCTGTCGGGGTTTACTCCCTTCGCCTTTCCCCTGAAGAGGTATGCCGCAAGGCAGCGGAGGTTTTTTGGAGTCAGAGTTTTCCTTCTCTGATGTGCCCTGACTGGAAGATCAAACCAGCGACACTTAGCTCGCAGGCCGACGCTCAATCCACTGAGCCAAACCAGCCAGGGTAATCTAATGGGATTAACTACATTAATTGAGGGTAGTAATTTTATACATTGTTTGCTGAGCTGTCTAGCTACATTTTCTCATTTCCTGGTGTTTGGTACTGAATATTTTTCCCCTTTGATCTTGGATACATTTACCTTGAGCTGTGGAAATATCACTTCCTGACTTGTAGGTATGCTAAGACTGTTGACTGACTCAGAGACTCCCTACTTCAGGATTAAATTATGTTTGTTCCTTGCTGCTAATTATTTCCTACTCTGGTTTGAGAGTCACCAGTTTATTTGTACCTTACAGAAGAAATAGATAAATTCTTAGAAACATGAAATCTTCCAAGACTGAATCAAGAGGAAATAGAAAATCTGATTATACCAATAATGATTAATCAAATCAAACCGATAGTCAAAAAACATCCCCTAAAAAAAGTCATGGACCAAATGGCTTCACATATATATTATATCAAACATTCAAAAAGAATAATGCCAATTCTTCTTAAACTTTTTCAAAGAAAAGTAAATAAATAAATAAAGAGGAGGGAAGACCCCCCCCATGCTCATTTATGAGGTCAGCAGTGCTTTGATTCCAAAACCAGATAAAGACATCAAGAATAAATAAATAAATAAATAAATAAATAAATAAATAAATAAATGGTAGGCCATTATAGATGATGAATATAGATGCAAATTTTTTTCAATAAAATATTACCAAATCAAATTTAGCAATACTTTATAAAGATCACACACCATGATCAAGCAGGATTTGTTCCTGAGATGTAAGGTTGGTTCAACATCTACATATCAATGAGTGTGATACACCATATAAACAAAATGAATATTAAAAAATCATATAATTATATAAATGGATGCAGAAAAAAGCATTTGACAAAATCCAGCATACAATTATGATAAATACTCTCAGCAAAGTGGGAGTAGAGGGAACATATCCCAACATAACAAAGGTCATATATGACAAACTCTCAGCTAATACCATACCCAATGGTGAAAAATTAAAAATTTTTTTAACATCAGAAACAAGACAAGAATGTCCACTTTCAACACTTCTATTAAACAGTATTGGAAGCCCTAGTGATAGCAATCAGACAAGAAGAAATAAGAGGCATCCAAATTGGAAAGGAGTGAGTATAACTGTTATTACTTGCAGATAACATGATACTGTATATAGAGAACTTTAAGATTCCACCAAAAAACTATGAGAATTGATCAATAAATTCAGTGAAATAAATATTTAGAAATTGGTTTCATTTTTATGCATCAATAATAAACTACCAGTAAAGGAAAATAAGAAAACAATCCAATTTACAAGCTCTTCAGAAACTATAGAATACCTAGTAATAAATATAACCAAAGAGAAAAAGACCTCTGGAAAATTTAAAACATTAAAAAAAAGAAACTGAAGAAAGTACAAATGAAAGTAAGCATAGTACTGTCTTACTACCCAAAGCAATCTACATATTTAATGTAATTGCTATGAAAATTCCAATGGCTTGTTTCACGTAACTAGAACAAATAATTCAAAAAAGTTCATGAAAACACAAAAGACTCTGAATAGCCACAGAAATCTTAAGAAAGAAGAACAAAGTGGGTGATATCATGCTAGCTGATATTAAACTATACAACATGGCTGTTGTAATCAAAACAGCATGGTGCTGGCATAAAAAAGACACATAGATTGATGAAACAAAATAGAGAAAAAAGAACTATGACTATATGATCAATTAATCTATGAGATAGGAGGCAAGGATGTACAATGTGGTAAAAATAGTTTCTTTAATTAATGGTATTGGAAACGCTGGACAGGCACATGCAAAAGGATGGAAGCGGATCACTTCCTTATACCATACACAAGGCTAAACTCAAAATGCATTAAACGCTTAAGCTTAAAGACTGAAACCATAAAACCCTAGAAGAAAACATAGGCAGTAAACACTTTGACATCTCTCTTAGTAGTTTCTTGTTTGTTTGTTTATTTATTTATTTATTTTTGGATAGATCTCTTCAGGCAAGAAAAACAAAAGAAAAAACAGAATGGGACTACATAAAACTGAAGAATTTGTTCATAGCAAAGAAAATCATCAACAAAACAGAAAAACTATCTACTAACTGGGAAAAGGTATTTACCAATTATACATTTGATAAGAGATTAACATCTAAAGTAATAAATAATTTATACAACTTAACAGCAAAATAATAAACAATCTAATTAAAAATGGGCAGAGAACCTAAACATATGTTTTTCCAAAAAGAACACACAGGTGGCCAGATGATGTATGAAAATCGCTCAATATCACTAATTATCAGGAAATGCTAATTAAAATTCAATGAATGAGATATCACCTATACCTGTCAGAATGGCTATCATCAATGAATTAACAAACAAATGGTTGGGAGGATGTGAAGAAAAGTGAACCATGTATACTTTTGGTGGGATTGAAAATATATTCAGGCACTATCGAAAATGGTATGAAGGTTCCTGAAACTATTAAAAATATAACTACCATATTACCCAGTAATTCCACTTCTGTATATCTATCTGAAGAAACCCAAATTACTTATTTGAAAAGACACAGGTATCCTTATATTCATTGCAGCATTATTTACAATAGCCAGCATATGGAAGCCTCTTAAGTGTACATTGATAGACAAATAAAGAAAAAGTGGTACATATGTACAACAGACTATTACTCAGCTATTAAAGAAAAAAAAAAAAAAGAAATCTTGCCACCTGCAACAACACGAATGGACCTAGTGTAGAATCTTTAAAAAACTATAAGAAACAAACAAAAACAAAAACAAACTCATACGTACAGAAAACTTTATGATGGTTGCCAGGTGGAAAGGTGGTTAAGAAAGATGGGTAAGAAAAGGGGGAGGGATTAAGATGTACCAATTGTCACCTATAAAAAGTCAGAGGATATAATAATATATGGCATAGGGATTATATTTATGGTGTCAGATAGGTACAAGACTTATCAAGGTGATTGCTTCATAGGTTATATAAATGTCTAACCACTATGCTGTATACTAAACCAAATATAATATTGTATGTCAACTGTAATTAAGAGGTAAAAAAATATTTAAAAACAAATAAATAAAATAAAAAATAGCACCATTAGTCTATTACTTACAACTGTACTAGCCAGCATTTGAACTGGTTACCTCTGAAAAGCAGGAAGAGCAGAGAGAAGGTGTTTAAGAAAACACTGTCTTTCATGATAAATCTTAGAGCTTTTAGACTTTTTAAATATTTCTTTTTATTACTTGATTAGAAATAAAAATTAATAAAATACTGTAAAATGTTGAGAAAAACTATGTATGCCAGGGTTAGAGGCAACACAATTTTCAAATTTCAGTTTTGTTTTGTTTTTTGAAAAACTTCATTATCAATGTTTCAAATAGATTTATTAATGGTCTGTGTTTTGGATAGTTTGATAAAATTTTTATCTTATCTTTTATTCCTTAAAGTATTTTAATTGACATTTGAATATGGTGAAAATGTGACTTCTAAACAAATGGCTTCACAGAGTAATCTAATATTTATTTTTTTAAAAAGCATAATTTCTTCAGATTTAGAGCATTGTTCACTGTGATTTTTTGTTGTTTTATCTCCCTTTGTTCATCTCCATGCAACCCCACCTCCTCCCCTCCTTCAGTCTATCCTCATATCATTTTCCACATCCATGGGTCATGTACATGTATCTTTGGCTACTCCCTTCACCTATGTTTTTAATTCTCTAATTTTCATTCAGATCTTTGTTCCTTTTTTTCTCTACATAAAGTTTACAATTTATTTTTCACCTAAAGACTGAAAAATTCAGGTAATAAAATTTTGAGCATAAACAAAAATGTATCCTCAAAGGAATAATACAATTTAATTTATATGGAATATCATAATGAATATATAAAAAACAATGTTTTTATTCTGCTCGTTCTTACATTAAAATGCGTAAAAATAAAATATTTTTATAATAATATTTAAAGGAATATCCTGGTCAAGAAAACTTATGGACTCTATTTTTAATACTTGATTTTCTTTAAGAGATAAATAATGTGGACTTCTCTCAAATAATGATTCAGCTTGCCCTCTGACATATTATTCATTCAGATATTTAAGACATTTTGTTATAGCATACCTAAATTCATATATGATATTAGATTTTATATGAAAGTCGTGATCAAGTCTTTGGTATCAAGTAATTGCCCAAATTAGAAATGCAAAATATGCTTCAGAATATAAAGCTCCCTCTTCACTTCAAATTATTTGACCAGGTACAACCTACTTTCTTCAGTATATCTCTTTATACTTCTAGAACTTCAGATATCTATCCAGTAAAACTTTTATCTCTTCTCAAAAGAGACTCTTTAATAACTTAAAAGCTTAGAGATAAGTTTTAATGATGTTTGGTACTTTACCTTTAATTTTATTCTTTCCCTTTCACTTTATATTTCTGAGATCTCTTCCTACACCCATCATCATGTCAATTAACTTTTCTATTTCTACTCTATTTAGGTATATTATTGAGTTTTTTATGTTCCCTTATAATCATAGCATAATTAGTACAGATTTCAGATATTACATAATCTCTAAAGTGTAGAGTAATTTAAATAAAACTACCTTTTGAGGAGCTTTTAGATATTATATTTAAGGGAACAGGATAACAAGATTTATAAAAAATAATAGAAAATAACTGTTCCTAACTTTAAGAAAATGTACTGATCCAGTTAATTATGTTTATCTATCAATGTCTTTTTTTTTTTTTTTTTTTGCCTGTTTAAAAATGTGTTAATTGGGATGACATTGGTTAATAAAATTATATAGGTTTCAGGTATACAATTCTACAATACAACATCTGTATAATTTCCTGTATGTTTACCACTGAAGTTAAGTCTCCCTCTATCACTGTTAATCCCACTTTACCCACTTCTACTTTCCCCCCACCCCCTTTCGCTCTGGTAATCACCATACTGTTGTCTGTGTTTCTGTTTCTACGAGTGTTTTTCTTTTTTTATTAATCCCTTCACCAAGGCATATTATAACAAAAATAATTTTTATAACTAAATTTTAAGTAGTTATTGAATCAATAACTTAATAGGGGTTCATGACTGATTCCCTCTTTGATCAATTTTCAGAATTTTTGAAAACTATTGATTTAATTTCTATTTATCTAATTTTATAATAGATTCCTTTAATTCTGATGATTTGGAGTCCATTTTTAAATATTTTTCTTAGAAATTTTAATTTAACATAAGAATAGTATTAGCATGTAAATATTATTTACACTAAGTAAATTCTCCACTCAATTTTTGGTCTTAACATTATGCTTTTATATATCTCCATATTATATTTTTATAATTACATATTTTATTTTATAAAAATTCAAAAGGAGATTTCTTGTATGGCCTCCACTTAAATGTTTTGCCTTTTAACTGATGATTGAATTTCCTCTTTAAACTGCTAACTGGAGTATAGAACTAAACATTGATGGCTATTAGACTACTCTAATGTGTTTACTTGCTCCTATTAGTTGTTCCATACCAATAGTCAGTTGTGTCTATTCCCTCAGAACAATTTTATCAGGCATACTGCTTCTATAATTATTTAGATCAAATAAATATTCTGGAAATTCATTAAATAGGAACATGAAAAGATGGAAAATGTTGATTTTTGTGCAAATTTAGTTGAGTTCTAAGAAATGTCTTATGTAGTTGAAAGGCTGACTAATTTTATGACGTACTCAGTGTGGATGAAAAGACTCTTTGAGAGTTTGGGAACTAAGTATTGCAACACAGATTTATTTTCTATTAAATTTGCTTTGTAAGTGTCAAGAATTAGGAAGAAATCTAGCTCCAATTTAACGAAACCTAAACTGGACATCAGGAGGTAGTGCATTTTAGGCTGTTGTTTATTCCAGAGAGGCAATTCTTCTCAAAGAAACAGTATTTGAAGAAATGGCCTGGTCTAAGTAATGTATGTTTTTGATGACTTCACAAGTTGGTACTCTCCATACTCATGCATCTTCATATCTAAGATTGATTTCTTTTTGACAACTGAAGTGTTTGGGAGCAAAAAAAAAAAAAAAAAGAAAATATTTTTGGGAAAACTAAATTTCAGCTGACACTAAAAGGGAAATCCTTATGATTTAAAGCTTTTTTTTTACAATATGACTGAATTCTGGATTTGGAAGTAACCTTAAAGTAATTTAATTATCTACCATTTTTTTATATTTCTAATTTTAAAATATCTTGGGAACTGTTATTTGAATATTTAATGCTTCATTTGTCTGTGAACATGTCAAATATTTGCATTAATTAACTATTATTGACATAGAGATTACCACAAAGCCTGGTAGTTTAAAACAACAGTAATATAATATTTCTCAAAATTTTGTGCTTTGGCTAGATGGATCCCCTGTAGAACATACTGAGACTCACTTGTGTGGCTGCCATCAGCAAGAGGAACAGCAGGTCTGTTGATCCTAAATGGTGCCCCTCACATGAGTGTGTGAAGGTGGTTGTCAGCTGTGGTATGTTGCTTCTAATCCACACCACTAGTGACCTCTTAACTTGCAGCAAACAGGACTGTCAGTCTCAGGATAATATTTTATGAAAGTCAAGTATAGAAGCTACAGGGTCTCTTTAGACCTAAGCTCTGGAATTTACATAACATAAATTCTACCATACATTTGGTCAATGCAAATTACAAGGCCAGCATTGTTTCAAAGTGTGGGGAAATAGACTCCAACACTTAAGAAGGAGATACAAAATATTGTAGACTTGTTTTTAATCTATCACATTTTGAAAGTTTTTTTTTTAATTATACAAGTAATTTTCTTTCAAGTCTTCTTTTAAGTAATTTTCTTTTTAAGTCCGCCAATCAGTCTTGTTAACAAATTCCTTAATGCTTCCAGGTGAAAAGAAACAGTGTTTTATATGAGTAAAATATGATAACATTTTCAAAATATTTAAGAAAATAAGTGTCAACCAAATATTTTATATGCCTCCACCTGTTCATTAAGTATTTTTTTTAAAGCTACATAAAAACAGTGTTAAACACAGAAGAGCTCAGAAAGCTCTCTACCCTTCAGCTTTTCTTGAGGAGCTGACTAATGGACAATCTTTATTCAACAAGAAAATTACGGGAAAAAAGATGGACACAAAAATGGTGAAGAACATTTATTATTTTTAACTTTCCACCTAATACTAAACAAATTGGGGTCATAAGTAGAAGAATAGTATACAAATACATTTTCTGATAAAGTAGAAATATGCAATTAGATAGGAGAACAAAAGGGAGATAGTAATGGGAAAGTAAAATTAGTTTATGGACTGTTGAATAGTAAAATATGTGTCAAAGTGTATCTTAGAAAGCTAATAAACCAGATAGTAAAAAGTAAATATAAAAACAGGGAAGTACACTAAAAAAAGAAATGAGTACAAAAGTAAACAATAAATTGGAAGCATTTCTTAAAAAGTTAAGTATTATGTTAAAAAAAACACTGAAAGTATATCATGAGCACAAAGAAACATGTCAACTATATTATACCACATATGATTAAAATTATATAACAAAATCGAGACTAAATATAGCAATATATCAATGCATATGCAATTCACTATGAAAATTATTTCCAATCTAATTCACACACACACACACATGAAACTATCTGCTTCAGATAAGAGATATACTTAGAGTGGTTAAGAGCAGGGAAAAAGTAGAGATTGTCAAAGATATACCCGAGGAATAAAAACAATAAAGATGCAGGGTTAGTTCTCTTGTACCAGAAAAAGTGGAATTCAAATAAAATAGCTTTATTCATGCAAATGACACTATTTTGAGGCTAAACGTGCTAATTCATAGTTTAGATGAATATCCTTGCACTAAATAATATAACATCCCCCTACTAGGCAAAAAGAAATTCAAGGACTGTCTCTCTACAACTGTTTATGTAGACAAAATACAAATAAGATTCAGAAAACATAAGTAATAATAGGTCAGATATTATGAGTATACATCAAATATGCAATTTTCATAATAAAGATTATATCATAGAATCTCTAATCACATCAGGACAGATTATCTTTTAAAAATTGTGCTAAAAAAACTGGATAGTGTTTTGGATAAACAGAATATAATTATTAAAAATATATTTCACCATACATATGAATACATTCCAAATGTATCTGATGCCTAAGTGTAAAGAAAATGAAATAATAAATGCTTTCTTTGAGTGGTCTTCTATAGTCTTAATATATGACTCAAGATATTTTATAACCCACCAAATGAATAAGATTTATGCAATTACACCATTATGAATAAAAATCATAGATATATATGTGATAGATAGATGGATAGAAGAGCAAGGAAGGCTCTAAATTATGTCTAATTTTTAAGTAATAAATGTAAAAGAAATTATGGAATTATTAAGTCACCATTTGACTATTATAGTAATAATTTTCAGGCAATATCATTAATAAATAGTAATAATTGTTTAGGCATTAATCTTCCATGCATTATGAGCATAAAAGTAATAAACATGAGAATGAGGATATATTGTCAAAAAGTACCTCCATCAAGACAGTTCAAAGGAAAAATTGTAACTTTACAATGGAGCAACCTGGCAGAAACCCACCTAACCCAAATTATAAAACTTAACATCACCAGTAATAGGGTAGTTCTTCATCATAAGTTTCTTTTTATGAACCATTGAAAACTGAAAAGCTATTCTATGGCACTTTTGCCACAAAGGCAGAAGTTGAATGCATAACCATGATGAATTACAAGATAAATACAAATTATAGGACATCTATATAATAATTATGCTTTCATCTTCAAAATGCAAAGTCTAGAATGACAAAGGAAAATCAAGGAATTTTTCCAAATTAGAGAATCTAAAAGGACATGATATCAAATGCATCATGTGGTCCATGATTGGGTTCTAGTATATTAGTGTGCCTCTAGTGGAACAATAGCCCTGGCTGGTTTGGCTCAGTGGATTGAGCGTCGGCCTGCGAGCTAAGTGTCGCTGGTTCGATCTTCCAGTCAGGGCACATCAGAGAAGGAAAACTCTGACTCCAAAAAACCTCCGCTGCCTTGCGGCATACCTCTTCAGGGGAAAGGCGAAGGGAGTAAACCCCGACAGAAAATCCGGAGCCGGAGTCCCTAAGGCGGCTTGACGTTGTAGTCAACACCGGCAACTCCTGCGGCGCACCTGAAGCCAAGCTGTATTGACTCCGTCTTTCCCTTGGATCCTTCAGCTGCGAAGAGAGGGGGGGTCTGCTGCATGGGCAACAGCAGACCCTCCATATCACCCTGCCCAGGCTCTGTAGCTTCAGCTTCACTGGAGAGGACACTCCAGCGACATCGCAAGATGTCGATTCAACATGGGAGGAGACAGATACCGTGTCACTCCCGAGTCGGACTGCACAGCCATTCTCGGCGGTGCAGATAGACTCTTAAGAAGCTACACCATTGTCTCTCGAGACGGACGGCTGCCGATGACGATGAGTGGAACAATGATAAAATTAGAATGTCTGTAGATTACATAATTATATTAATTTACTGATTTTGATAATTGCACTCTGACTGCATGAGGAATGTGTAGCTTACTCATCACAGAGCATATATGGGTCAGAAAGCAGAGAGAGAGAGGGAGAGAGAAAGCTAAAATAAATATAATAAAATACAAGACAGTTGAGAAATGTAGATAAAGGGCATATGGGAAGTTTTCACACTCTTTTTACAACTCTTCTGTTAATAAAGTATTTTAAAATTTAAAAAAATAAGTATTGCAAATGTTTTTACCCACATTCATTGTTTCTATTCTTTCTTTCTTTGTTTTTTCTTTTGAAGCAAAGTGTTGTAGAAGTAAGAGATGAAAGTTTAAGAACAAAGATGTAGAGTTAGGAAGGTCTTAAAGCTCAAAGTGAGTATTAAAAAGTAAATCTTTAGGGAAATAATTAATTTGATAAAATAAAAATGTTAAGAAGAGTAATATATAAAAATCATATCAGTTTTGTAGGGTAAGAAGGTAAGATTTTAATTCACATCTTTTTCAAAATTGTAAACTAATATTACAGCGAAGGCTGAAACTTAATTGTAGGGAAAACCTAACTCCACATTTTCTGCTTCTTTCCCTATATGATTATGCAACCCAAGATGCCAAAGTAATTTATATATCTATGCAAAAAAAACTCTTAAACTAAAATTGATGTTCATATTGCTGCAGCAAGTGCACAAATTTGGGAGCCAGACAGATCTGCATTTGAATTCTACTCTTTCAATTTCCAGCTTTTTGACAAATGTTAGTTCCCTTTTTAAAGAAAAGAAAACTGGCTAATTTTGTTACACTTTGAATTTCAAGATGAGTTTCAAAGAACACAAAAGGAATTTAAATATGTAGTTTTTAAGAGGTTAGCTAGTTTCATTTAGACAGCTAAGCCTTTGCCAAAGCATGTTCCATATTTATCTGCATAAAAATTTCTCCCAGAAATTCTGCTTCAATGAATATGAAGGTGGATCCAAAAATCTGCATGCTTAACAAGCACCCCCAGGTGATTCAGATGTACATTACACATTTTATGAATTACTGCTTTAGATGGGGAGGCCCCAAATTACTGCATTAGGTTAAGCTTTTTCTGAAGTATTAATGTTATATGAATCCTTTCTGAAAAGTCAGTTTACACATATTGGAATAAGTGAAAAATATAAAAAGAAAACGTTCTTAGACTATTTCTTTTTAATATATCAATTTTTAAAACAGAAATGTTTTATACAGTGATTACCACTTGTATGTTTAATCACAAAAATGAGGTTGGAAATTTTCACAGATCGATTTCAAAATGAAAATGAACCTGATGGCCAGTAGTTGAGAGAAAAATAAATAAGGAAATAGAGAAAATGAGCCATATTAATCAAGATATTTAAATAACTTATATTACACAAGAGATTATTTTTACAATATCTGTAGTTAGGAAAGTAGATAACTAATTGATTGTGCAGTATTGTAGAGATGAAGAGATAGATTCATCATTATATAACAAATAGTTTTTATGTAAACACAAAATATATAACATCCTTATTTCTTACAATAATATTTCTATATTTAAACACTGTTCCCATTCTGATCTAATCAAACATTTTTAGGAGCTGTATATATTTAAATATTAATCCCTTCACCTTTCCTTCCTTATGTTGAAAACAGCTACTCTTGGTGAAAAAATATTGCCTTAGAGGATTAAAAAATAATAAAACTCTACAAATTAACATACAAATGCCAAAATTATATTAACACCAATACTTCGTAATTATTATACTTAGACACAGAAATGTCATACTTCATCAGTTCAGTTTTCTAAGAAATATTCTCTCTTTAACAGTGACCAAGGTAACTTTTTGTGGAAAAGCATTATAATTACCTTCTATGACCATATCTTCTAATAGCAGTTTTTTAGATGTGATCCTGGTTGTGAACTCCAAATTCCTAATTCTCAATCTCTTTCTTTCTTAATTAACTTTGTATAGAGACACTTAGCAATACACATTTTCATGATATAGCTTACATACCTTATGATCCTACTTCAATTTTGCATGAAAAATATGTTCTATAATATAAGGGAAATTATCAAGTATCAAACAAAAATTTTATTTATCTATTTATTTATTTTTAGTTAAAGGGTTACTAATTTTGTTTTTGTGAGCAGAGATCTTATCAATTAAGCAGACAATAAATATTTTATAAACATAAAAACAAAATGTCACATGTTGATTTTTGGCAATTTTTGGAACAATTGCAATGGACTGCTAAAACAATTGTATAATTATTAAGGAGTATTTCTTAATGATACAATTTTATATTGTCCTTAAATTTTAGCAGGGATGGTCAAGAAACTCTTTCTACTACAATTCATAATACAAAGATTTTCATTAAAATTAAACTTACAAAACATAAGGTAGAAACAACCATTTTTAACAGTAATTTGGGATACAAAGTATACAATAGTCACAGAGTTTAGCTTGATAGCTTAGCTTCAAGTATTATCGCTATTTTTTAATTTAAAAAATAAAATAAAATGGAATCTTCTTATATCTATTCAAATACATAAAATATACCTATTCAAAAACAATTGTTTTAAAGACAATAAAAACTGCTTTCACTGTTTATGCACCAGTAAATAAATTGCCTTATTTCTTATTTTCTTCTCCTTTGACTTTGTAGTCATGCCCTCATTACCATATTCAATTAATTAGTGCATAAAGGTAATATTCGTGATCACAACTCATGAAGTTGCATTATTGACTCCAAATAAATAGGGAAGAATCTTAATGCCAGGTGAACATTCAGAGATCAGAGGGAACAAAGAAAAGAACTTTACAACTTTGTTTAAGTACTAACATTAAAAATTATTACCTGACCAAAGAGTTTTTACAAGTACAAAAAAACAGGCAAAGGGAAGAAAAATCTAAGTAAAAAAGAATGCATTAAAATTAAATGTAAAAAAGAGAGATACGTTATTTTTATCTCACCTTGACTTGACCCAGGTAGAATTTGAACAAAGATATTTTTTTAGAGACTTGCCATCTCACATTCTGAGAGAAAACCATGAGCATTATCTTGGCTTTGTAAATTTTGTGTTCATTACATTTGTACACCAGCGGCAAAAAGCATTTCACTCTGATATTTTATGTAGGTTTAAAAATTTATTAATTATTTGCTGAGTTAATTAAGGAGGATTTCAGGGAGTGTTTTATATAGCTTTGTTGAAAAAAATATAAATACAGATGTGATTAAGCTGTTTGAATCTTATGTTCTGTTCTGCCTTGCAATAGAGTCATTTTGCCATGCAAGTTTGAAATAAAGTCCTCCTTCAAGACAAATATTACAGTAATGCCTATGTTTGATCTTTATATGGAGCCAAATTTCATTACCTGTTGTGTAATATAAATAATCCCGAAAACATCAAGAGCTGTAGAGTGATCAACTGGAGCCTCAGTTTCAGTCATGCCAATTTTCCCCCTTTTCCTCTTGTGATCAACTTTTCAACACATTTCCTACAATGCTACTAACTTGAAAGAACTCTTAATCTTGAATAAAATAATAGCAAGACAGCTTCAGGTAATAAAGACACTTTGTGTCTCCACACTGTATCCAATTACAGAATCTCTGTATGACTCACAATACTTTCACTCTAAAATGGGAAGCAAATTGGGAAAATTATGCAAATACCTCTCCTCTTTGTCTCTACTGGGTTTTTGCCCTTTGTCTCAACTGGCTCCAGGTGCTGTGTTGTTACCAACAGAAGTTTTCTGCCTCTAAGTCCCTTAATTTCCTACAGGAATGCTCTAAATAAATAAATAAAGTCACAAGGAATTCACTAGTAAAATGGTCCATCAGGAAAAAAAATTGTGGAAATTACACACAGGCTTTAGAAAGCGTCAACCCTTGTCTCTTCCTTAAGACTGCCATTTTTCTTACGTTTCCAAAGTTCAATCTTACTCTTTGTTACTTTCATATTTTTATATCATTTCCTCTATCTCTGAATTTCCGAATTTTCTCAGATCATTTTTTTTTGTTGAATTTTAAAGGTCTTTAAGATTCGTATTTAAATTAACTTCTGTTTTATTTCCATTTTTAAAAAAGTTTACATCTTCAAGTCATATTGCAATGATGAATTATTTCACTTGGCTGACATCTCAGATAACTCAATTTACTAGGGGACAAATTCTCTTATCTGGACCAATTTTAGAGGATGTGCTTGCTCATCATAAAGTAAACCATCTGCCTTAGAACAAAACACTCTTTTGAATTTTAATTACATCATGTACCTAGGCTTTATGTAAAATTTCAACATATTTATATTTTGATCCACATGTAGAAACTATATCTCATTAAAAAATATGACATTGCCCCAACAGCTATAATACACAGCTTCTGTTCAAGTAGAAAATAATTGGGGTTTTTCCTATTTATTCCTAGTTATTTAAAGCAAAATTATTAAAGTGACCTAATGGTTCTTAGATGATTACAACTTATTACAACTTGCATTGAATATTCCCACATTTTATTATATCTAAGACTTTGACAGACATGGATTTTCAGTTGATTTTAAATTATTCAGTGTTTTTCTAATGTAAATAGACTGACTTTTTAAATAATTATATCTTAATATATTGATAGATTTGCTCATAGATTTTAAGACAAATTTTCATGACTATTAATTCTATGAAACTTAACATGAAATAATTGAGTATTTAATAATCTATAATGAAACATATATTCCTCTAAAGAATAATTTTTAACTTTTTTGCAATTCTTAATTTTTACTGAAAATATCACGATATCACACAATTAGAGGAGAATCCTTGGTGTATTCTATCCAGAGTTAACCAACAGGGAAATAAAAACACTACTGCTATATAAGAATATTGTTTCATCTTTTAGAATTTTGCCTAAAACTCACTGTGAATACTTAAAACAAAATAAAACAAAAAGCCAAAACTATGTGAGAGGGTAAAATTAGCATGGTTAAGATACAGATTTAGGTATGATTCATTATTCAATTACTGTAAAAGTGCAGCACTTTTCCAACATGATGTTCTAAATATATAATTTTACATGAAAACACTTTATGGTATAAAAAATAAGTTTCCCTATATTCAAATTAAAGTGAAGTAAAACAGATTGGGGATAGAATAATTCTTTAATCAGGGAATGATTCTTGTCTAGACAATTTAAAAC
Source organism: Furipterus horrens (assembly GCF_987537825.1). Classification (NCBI taxonomy): domain Eukaryota; kingdom Metazoa; phylum Chordata; class Mammalia; order Chiroptera; family Furipteridae; genus Furipterus; species Furipterus horrens. The sequence continues at coordinate 72,506,277 of NW_028327171.1, forward strand.
AAATGAAGCTGTAAGTTTTAAATAGTTATTTAAATGTCAATAAATGGCAATGCATATTTTAATTATTTAGTACTTAAAAGCTCAAAGGTGTATACAAAACCCAGCATGTAAGTATAAGAATGCCAACCTTGTGTTGCATATTCTGAAGTACTTCCTCCTGTGCACATGAGGAAACATAAGGTAGAAAGGTGGAATTTTCTCTTATTGATACTCTTTAAAATATTTCGAGAAAAGCTTAAGAAAATTTGTTCAATTCCCCTCCCTCTGAATATCAGCTTGTGAATGTGACACTGTGTTGTGTGCAAGAACAGATCTTGTTTAAAAAATATTTCACAGATATGTTCCCTCAGGCTGAGTAATCTCTCTCTCTCCTTGAATGGCCTGCATAAACAGCGCTTTCTGGCATATGCATTCAACTGTAACAAATTAATAACTGCCCTCAATTGCACAGTAACATTATTTTTGTATCATTCATTACTACATTAGTCCTTCGGTTATTTAGGACTTCCCTTCCTGGTTAGGATTTGAAAAAGTGGTCAAATATTTCTGCTAGAGCTTCATTCTGTTGACAAAGGCAGTGAGCCTAACATTAGAAAAATGTCAACTATTGCAAAAACCTCAATAGTATGATTTTGGCTGGAAAACACATATACACATAACACTTAGACAAGCTTATTCTTTAATAATAGAACTATTTGGCTAAAAGTCCTCTTATGACAAGTGTCATCTGATCTCTCACTATGCCCATTCTACTAACATATATCATCTTTCAATTCAGTTCAATCCCATTTTGTATTCCTTTCATTAAAAAGGGAAATTTGAGGTTTCTTTCTTTCTGACAAAGACAATTTTGTATTTCTTCAATCATTGGTGAAATTACTGGGAAAAGAGAAAATTAAACTCAAATCAACATACCATTATAGAAGAACACAGAATCCTGTGTTAGTCTTCCAGATAGGTTCAAAAAAATAGCTGTCTGAAAAATTCATCCTTTTCTTCTTACATTGAGCAAAGTCGTAAGTGGTATTATATCCAGTCAGCCTGAGGAAGGAATCAAAAGACGTGAAGGTTGTCATGGGAGTTCCATCAATTTCAATTCCATCTTCTTTCTGATTCCTGTTTCCATGCCACCTCCCCATTTTTCAATCTTGTTCTCTCCTCTCAATGAAAACATGGCTCTTAAGTTGACTTGAGTCCTTTGGGTGTTCTGCTTGACAAGTATCTAGATTTCTATTCCTCAGTTTTCTTTAATAAGATCATAAGTGAATATGATTTGATGTCAGTTGTATACCTAGAGTGACTTAAATGTTAAAATTTTCAAACACGGCAAATTAAGGGCAACCAATAGTCACCCCTTGCCCATGGATTATACTTTCCAAGACCCCCTCCCCCCAGTGAATACTTGAAACTGCAGATGGTACTGACCCTGTACATAGTTTTATTTTTCCCCCTATACATAAATATTATTTCATTTAAAGGAAGCACTTTATGGCTCTCTTTGACATACCCAAATTGAAAGCATCACTACCCTTGCACTTTGGGGCCATTTTAAGTAAACTAAGGGGTGCTTGAACACAAGCACTGTGATACTGCAACAGTAGATCTGATAGCCAAGGTGACTACTTAGTGACTAACACTCTGGGACCATATACAGTGTGGATAAGGGGCACAAAGGAACAATTCACATCCTGCACAGGTCAGAGCAGAATGAAATGAGATTTTATTACACTTGCTAGAATGGCCCATAATTTAAAACGTATAAATTGTTTATTTCTGCGATTTTCCATTTAATATTATTTGACTGCAGTTGATGATGGGTAACTGAAACCACAAAAAGTGAAAAAGGGCGGGAGAACTACTTTATACCATATCAACTTTTACATCGTATCTTTCCTTTGCTTTTCTCTACTACTCATGGCTGGGTCCAAAAATTAAACAGAAAGAATTTAAGTATATTTTACCCTCTCCTTCCCATTGATTTAACCCATTTAATATTTGAAAGGTCCTATTTGATCAGGTAAAAATTTTGACCAAGAAAATCAGTCTAGTGGTAAAAGAATAGACCATGACTAGGAGTGGTTGTTTCAAAGAGGTCATTCAGGAGCCTGAAGTAAAGATCAAGCCCTATCTCAGTGTAACATCTGTGCACCTCTCTCCATCTCTCTCTCCCACTTCTAATAAGATGTACAAGGACTTTCATAGTTGTGTAGTTTTGCCTTTCCTCTCTCTTCCCTTCATTTAAGTTCCAGTAGCATTCAATTACTTGCTACTTCTTAAACAATACTATGATTTTTGTGCCTTATGTGTGCTTACTAAATAACAGATGTTCAAAATAAGGTGTCATCCTGGAATCAGAAGAAGGGGGTTGGGATAATATTAATGCAGGTTTGAGTGTGTGCTGTGGCAAGTTGGAGGTTTAGAGGGAGAAGGAAGATGTGATCAAGAAAGAGAAGACAATAATAAGTGAATTTGACAAAACAGCAGGGTACAAAATAAATATACAGAAATCTAAGGTATTTCTGTACACCAACAATAAAATATCAGAGACAGAGACAAAAAAGAAAATATCATTTACCATTGCAACAAGAAAAATAAAGTACCTAGGAATAAACTTAACCAAAGAGATAAAAGATCTGTACTCTGAATATTATATAATGCTGAAGAAAGAAATTAAGTAAGATACAAATAAATAAAAGCAAATACCATGTTCTTGGATGGGAAAAATCAACATCATCAAAATGGTCATACTACCCAAAGCAATTTACAGATTCAATGCAATCCCTATTAAAATACCAATGACATATTTCACAGACCTAGAACAAATACTCCATAAATTCATATGGAACCAAAAAAGACCCCAAATAGCAAAAGCAATCTTGAGACAGAAGAACACAGCAGGAGGAATCACAACACCAGATATCAAATAATACTACAAAGCCACTGTAATCAAAACATTCTGGTACTGGCATAAGAACAGACATATAGATCAGTGGAACAGAATAGAGAGCTTAGAAATAAATCCAGGACTCTACGGTCAGCTAATATTTGATAAAAGAGGAAGGAACATAAAATAGAGTGAGAAGAGCCTCTTTAACAAATGGTGCTGGGAGAGCTGGACAGGGCCATGCAAAAAAAATGAAACTAGACCACCAACTTACACCACACATGAGAATAAACTCAAGATGGATCAAAGACTTAAATGTAAGCCGTGACACCATAAAAGTCCTAGAGGAAAACATGGGCAGGAAAATTTCAGATATCCCACATAACAATATTTTCATGGATACATCTGCTAAGGCAAGAGAAATAAAGAAAAAATAAACAATTGGGACTACATCAAACTAAAGAGTATCTGCTCAGCAAAAGAAAACATCAGCAAGATGAAAAAGAAACCAACCATATGGGAAAACATATTTGCCAGTGATATCTCAGACAGGGGACTGATTTCCAAAATATATAAAGAGCTTATACAACTCAACATCAAGAAAACAGACAACCCAATTAAAAAATGGGGAAAGAAACTGAACAAACACTTCTCTGAAGAGGACATACAGAAGGTCCATAGGCACATGAAAAAATGCTCAACATCACTAGCCATCAGAGAGATGCAAATAAAAACCACAATGAGATACCACTTTATACCAGTCACAATGGCCATCATCAATAAATCAACAAACAACAAGTGCTGGTGAGGATTTGGAGAAATGGGAACCCTACTGTACTATTGGTGGGAATGCAAACTGGTGCAGCCACTATGGAAAAGAGTATGGAATTTCCTCAAAAAAATAAAAATGGAACTGCCTTTTGAACCAGCGATTCCACTGCTAGGATTATACCTGAAAAATCCTAAAACCCTAATTCAAAAGAACTTATGCAGCCCTGTGTTCATAGCAGCACTGTTTACAGTAGCTAAGTGCTGGAAACAAACTAAGTGCCCATCTGTAGATGAGTGGATCAAAAAACAGTGGTACATTTACACAATGGAATACTATGCAGCAGAGAGAAAGAAGAAACTCCTGTCATTTGCGACAGCATGGATGGAACTAGAGAGAATTATGCTTAGTGAAATAAGCCAGGCAAAGAGATAAAAATACCATATGATATCACCTAATACAGGAAACTAAAGAACAACATAAACTAATGAACTAAATAGGACAAGGAACAGAATAACAGTCAATAGCGGGGAGGGGGAGAGAGGAAAGGGGAATAAGTGAGGGAAGGGTTTAGTCAAGGAACGTGTATGGAGGACTCATGGACATGGACAATAGGGAGGGATATGATTGTGGGAGAAAGAGTGGGCTGGGTGAGGGGGAGCAATGGGCGAAAAATTTAAAAACTCATTAAAAAAAAAAAAAAGAGAAGACAAGAGGTAAAAGCAGATACAAGAGTCGTTACATAAAGGAAGACACAGTTTAAAATCACTGTCAGGCTTATGGTCCTAGGTCTGATCAGAAATAAATGAAACACTACAAACAATTCTTTGACAACTATTTAGTGTTAGTCATTCAATAAATATTTATTGAGTATATATTAAGTGCGGGTACATCAGGGAACAAAAACGGTCAAAAATAATCATTTCCTTTGAGAGCTTATAGTCTAGGTTGTAGGAAACCAATTATTATTATTAACAACAAAAATAGTTATAGCATCCTTTGTAATGAGTGCTTTAAGAAATGTTGAAGTGACAATATGTGTTTTGAATATAGGAAGCTGGTGCTGGCAGCAGAGTAACAGATATAATAGAAAATCACAAGGCTGCTCTGGCTGGTGTGGCTCAGTGGATTGAGTGCCTGCCTGCGAACCATAAGGTCACTGGTTTGATTCCTGGTCAGATCACATGCCTGCATTGTGTTCCAGATCCCTGCTGGGGTGTGTGGCAAAGCCAACTGATCATTGTTTCCCTCATGCATTGGTATTTTTTCTCCCTCTTTTCCCCTCCTTAAAAATAAATAAATAATTTTTTTAAAAAAGTGCATTGCACTTATGTCTTTGAAAGCCCATAATAAAAAACATAGTATTGGGCATATAGATAGGAAAGAGAGAAGGATTATGTTATCAGTCTGAAAGACATAATCAGTAGAACATGGAACAATTAATTGATTAATTCATTGGCAACTAATTGATAAATCAAAATCACCTTTCAGAATCCCACATAAGTCTGTCAGACCCTTCAGCAATCCAGCACACATCTTAAAGGTATGGTTGTGAATGTAGGCCACTTCCTCAGCACCTGTTCTGTTCCACCGATATGAGGAAAATGCCAAATCTTGAATCTCTCTCTGCCTGACTAGCTTTGTGTTGTTGTATGTGCTGACCTCTGTGTCTTACTACCAAGTGTAAATTGTGGCAAAAGAGTATTTTCAGTGCTCTTAACATCACAGATTTCTGTCAGGAGAAACTCCTTAGAAGACCATGAAGGTAAAATTAAAGTTATAACTTTCATGGCTATATTATAACTATAATAATGATCATGTAGAGAAGGAAAACTCTGACTCCAAAAAACCTCCGCTGCCTTGCGGCATACCTCTTCAGGGGAAAGGCTAAGGGAGTAAACCCCGACAGAAAATCCGGAGCCGGAGTCCCTAAGGCGGTTTGACGTTGTAGTCAACACCGGCAACTCCTGCGGCGCACCTGAAACCAAGCTGTATTGACTCCGTCTTTCCCTTGGACCCTTCAGCTGCGAAGAGGGGGGGTTCTGCTGCATGGGCAACAGCAGACCCTCCATATCACCCTGCCCAGGCTCTGTAGCTTCAGCTTCACTGGAGAGGACACTCCAGCGTCATCGCAAGATGTCGATTTAACACGGGAGGAGACAGATACCGTGTCACTCCCGAGTCGGACTGCACAGCCATTCTCGGCGGTGCAGATAGACTCTTAAGAAGCTACACCATCGTCTCTCGAGACGGACGGCTGCCGACGAATGATCATGTCTTTAATTAAAGTCTTCCTTGTATACAAATATCTTAACACCTATACTAATTTATGTGTTATTTAAATACGTTGCAGTTTGCTTTATGTTTCTTGTGCCCTGTCATTCAATAGTTAACAAAAATTTGAGGGCATAATTGTAGCACAAGTTGGGAGAGAGGAGTTAACAAAAACAAAGTCTGTGACCTTATATACTTAGTTCTCGTGAGAGAAATCAATAATAAACAAACATACAACATTGTCATCAGCAACTACAAAGCACATATTGTGTTAGTTGGTATGAGCTACAGCAAAAAAAAATAGAACAAGGTTACGGAATAGAGATAGAAGAGGGGGTGGTAATCTGAACAGACTACTCACAAAAAGATTATCTGATAATGTCCCATTTAAGAAGAGATTTGAATGAAAGAGCCATGCAGGTATCTTGGAAGAGTGCATTCCAAGACAAATGTTTGGTTTGTATTCCAAGTAGCACACTACAGAAAGGCTGCATACTAGACAACATACATAACTTTATTAACTCTTATTTTCTTTCTTATCTAGTCTTTAAGAAATCTAGATCACCATGCAAATATTTTTTCTTAAAAGGAAAAATCTAGAAAATTTTATTTACAATGTGAGTTCATCAAAGGCAAAAATATTTCTACTATTGCATGTTAAGTATTAACATTGTGCAATAGAACCTATAAGTGTATCCCCATCTCTAAATACTTTGTGTGAAATGCAGAGAACATATAAAGAAAATAAATTAAAAATAACACTAATAATGAGAGTGTTGGGGTACTCTTACATGTCTTACAACTGCATGTACACATGTGCACACACTCAATTAAAATATGAAACTGTACTTTAAGACACTAGAGAAGTATAAAATACTGCACAAATAATTATATTCCAAAAGCCTTTACTTTATTCTTTGACTTCGGTCAACAATTTATTTGTTCTACATGTACTTCTTTATACCTAGCTTAATTAACTGATAACTCAAAAAGTTAATAACTTATTTTTTATCTTATCAGATCTGTGGATTGGTAATTCATAAGGTAAGCTATAGTACAGAATAAAATTTATCATACCATAAATTTTATTGTTAGTGCTCATTGAAGGATATAAAATAAGAAACTAATCTGACTTAGAATCATGTTATTATATGTAAAGCAATCAACATTTTTAGTACCAGATTTAGAAATTCAACTATTTCACACAAATGGCTTGAAATCACTAGTGTCAGTTGTATATTATTTTAGCAATTGCATTATTAGTTGTATTCTTAGCAATTTATATACCTTGGAAATTGTTCAGACTCCATTTGTTATAATAGCTGAGTTTTAAGTATGACTTACATTACTTCTGAAACAAATTTGTTAAAATTATTAACAATATGTGAAAAATAGTCTCATGCAAGGTTATATGAGATTATTTTACCAGCAATTTTAGTATCAAATTTATTAATGCTACAATAATTTACTCTTTCTGTAATATTGATATAACTTAATTGTCAACTATTGATATTAATTTTCAAAAAATTGATTTAGACTATAAACTAATCATATCTGATATGATATGATATGATCTTTTAGAGAGTAAAATTTCCCAAAATACAGAAGTCTTAATATAATTCTGAATCCAACACAATGCGACATCAACTGAAGCATAGGACACAGGCTGAGGTTCAAATGTTGGATTGAATATTTTCTATGAGTATAAAAATAAAAGTAGAATTTCATCTTTGAGTTTATGGTTTTCATCTGTAAAATGGTGACCATTTTAATTATGTAATATGTACATAATGCTTAACATCAGGTGTGAATATGCATGTATTCTTTATAAATTGGTTTAAGAATTTTTTTCCCCAGGATTACACCCAGGTCATCAGTTCTCTATGAACCAATTATGATAAATAAGATTCTTGATCAAGATTTCAATATATCTATAATGATAAAATAGAAACAACAGTTTATACGAACATAGGCCTGATTTTTTAAGTACTTGTTAAACACCCTGATAAATACTTTCAGTTGGGTTCTGCAACATTAATGAAAGCTCATGATATTTTGAGTTTAATTAAATACTCTTCAAATAACATACAACCATACAGGTATGAATTGGCAGAAACAAAATTCAAATATACTTTTGTCTGATAGCAAACCTATAGGTCTGATGAAATACTAAATTTAGTCAACAGTATTTTTACTATGTGTATGTAATACAATTTTTAATGAAACATTGAAAATAATTATTTTATTTCAAATAAAAATGGAGTGAGAAATATGTTTTTGTTCATTGAGAGCTGGTGATAGAATTCAAGTTTCCCCTAACTTAATTTTGCTATCTTTAATTTACAAAGATCTGTCAAAATGGGCCAAGCTGCTTTAACAGACTTGACATCATTCTGACAAAGCTCAGCACACCCAGAGGCATGAGGGAGCAAGACTTCCCAAAGATCATAAGTACTTTAGCCATCTGTGTATTTTAAAATTTTGAGAACATTAAATCTCACACAAATGAATACTTTGCACAGACTTTTATGTGCTTGCATGTTTTTGATGAAGTTGAATACTATTTTAAGAAAGATATTTTGAAATGAATATTTTTATAAAATCAGTTTCAGAATGCAGTATCTTATTTTCCTACCAGTTTTGTTGCATCACTTGAAATACATCTAAAATACTTTTGCAAAATACACTATATAGATTGAAACCTATATGATTTTATTAACCAATATCATCCCAATAAGTTTAACAAAATTTTTTAAAAAGCAATATCTGAATATAGAATATTATTTTCCCCTATGTTTTTCTATCAGTGGATATGCATTTGACTTTTTTTTTTAATATTAAAGAACTCACTTTTAAGAAATCCAAGTTTTGAATATATTTTAGATGTCAAAATAATAGTAATGCTCAAAATAATTTGCAATTAAAAATGTAAGTGATGGGAAAGTATTTTGACGTTTGTATCAATAGTAATTTAATATTCTAAAGTAATAGCAACAATTATGAAGATTTCAAAATAATGAAATGACCTCTAATTTGCACATATTAATTTTCTTTTCTTCCACAAGATGTTACAGCAAATAATATACTAACTCTAATACTAATAAACACTGATTAGGTTCTAGTCATGATTTTAATTAATTAAATCTTTTAATCTCTATAATAAGATATTAGATTCTTTACTTAATTTTTAAACAAAAAGTTGTTATTAAAGAATTATAGCAAAATTGATAATCAGAAAGATTTACTAACTTGTCCATAGTTATATTGTTGATACACTCCTGGAAAAATCACTTCAAACCTGATACACCTGAATCAAAAACTCACAGTCATCACCACTTGGCTCTAATGATTCAGTATAATTCTATGAGAGTGCTACATTCTGATATTTACAAATAGTGGAATCTCTTGGCCTTTAGAAATGAAAAGAAAGTTCAGAGTTGAGTAAAAAAAAAAAAATCTTGTAAGAAAACTTAAAAGGATAGGAAATAGGGATAACTTTAACATATTGTTCAACTAAACAAAAAATAAACCTCATTTATACAGTTTTAGCAGGGGTGTGATATGGGAATTTTAAAATATTATTTATGAAAGTCTAGCTTGTTCAAATATCCATTTAAAATATTATGTTCTGCTGTGGTTGGTGTTGCTCAGTGGATTGAACACCGGTTTGATTCCCAGTCAGGGCACATGCCTGGCTTGCAGGCCAGGTCCTCAGTTGAGGGTGCACGAGAGGTAACCACACATTGATGTTTCTTTCTCTCTCTTTCTCCCTCTCTTCCCCTCTCTCTAAAAATAAATTTTAAAAAATCTTTAAAAAATATTTTTAATGCTGTGTTCCAAGGGTTTTTAGCCAGGTTCTTATAAATTTTCATGAAGAATTTATATGAAATACTAAACTTTATTTGTAATATATATGTACTAATATAAGCATATATAGCTCAGAAGCACTTTTTCATTGTATACATATTCAATAATTAGAAGATTCTGATATAAAATATCAGTTCTCAGCAATAAACTGGTGGGACACTTTATTCAAGAATAGATAAAGTAATGGTATCCTCCCTGCCTTAAATTGTCTTTTTTCCAAGTGTTGAGCAGAAGGTATAGTTTACTTTCAGAAAAATAAAAACAAAAACAGAAACAAAATATTTAAAAAGTGAAACATGTCTATGGCTTTCCTAGGAATTGTTGAAGATGAGCTTCTAAGTGGAGGAAATGTTGGTTTACCACATATATCCTGTGCTGTTCATAATGTCAACATGCAGACTGCCTCCTAAATTAGGTGCACTTTTTTAAAAAATGTGTTTTATTGATTACAGTGTTACATTTGTTCCAATTTCCCTTCCCTCTGCTCCCTTCCACCCAGTGGCCCCCCTCGCTCCCCTTGTCCCCCATTTTAGTCCATGTCCATTGGTTGTGCATATAGTTCTTCTCAACTTCTCTCTGTCTATTCCATTCCCTCCTACGTTTCTTAATTCCTATACCATCTCCCTCCCTTTCCCCCTTCCCCTTCCCTGCTGACTTCCCCCCAACATGCTCCCCATACCTATAATTCTTTTTCCACTCTCGTTGCCTATTTAGTTTGCCTTTGTTTCAATTCCCTAGCTTCTGTTGTTTCTTGTGATGCAGTTTTCATTTTAGATTTCATAGTTTTGATCCTCCTTTTTCTAAATCAGTCCTTTTAACATCTCATATAACAGTGGTTTGGACCTAATGAACTCTTTCAGTTTTATTTTGTCCTGGAAACACTTTCTCTGCCCTTCTATTCTGAATGACAGCTTCGCTGGATAAAGTATTCGTGGTTGTAGGTTTTTGCTTTTCATTACTTTGAATATTTCTTGCCAGTCCCTTCTTGCCTGCAGGGTCTCCCTTGAGAAGTTCGCTGATAGTATAATTGGGACCCCTTTGTACATGATTCTTTTCTTCTCTCTTGCTGCTTTTAAGATTCTCTCTTTATCTTTAGACATTTTGATTATAATGTGTCTTGGAGTGGTTCTCCCTGGGTCCAGTTGTTTTGGAACTCTCTGTGCTTCCTGGACCTGTAAGTCTATTTCCTTCCCCAAGTTTGGGAAGTTCTGCTTTATTATATTTTCACTTAATTTTTCAATTTCTAGTTCTTCTTCGCCCTCTGGCAATCCGATAATCCGTGTGTTTGATCTCTTATAGCTGTCCCAGAGGTTTCTGATCCTCTCATCATTTTCCTTGCTTCCTGTTTCCTCTCTCTGCACTGGTTGACTGTTCCTTCTTAATATTCTGGTTTGTTGATTTGAACTCTGGATTTTATTTCCTCACCATCTGTCTCGTATGTGGTTTTGTTCCTTTCATTATGAGTGTTTTTCAATTCTTTCTCATCTTTTTCCAGATCTTTTGTTAATTCTGTAAGCCACCTGATAACAATGGCCCTGAACTGAGCCTCTGACAGGTTTCTTATTTGTTCATCTGTCAGGTTCTTCATCTGTTGCCTGGTGAGCTGTGCCACCGGGATTTCTATAGTTGTCTGCCTCATTTTGACAGATGCGTTTTGTTTTCTTGGGCAGGCTATAGGGGGCAGTGCCTGTGTACTTGCCACAACCCAGCAACCGGCGGCGATCTGCAACCTTTTTCGCCGCACTGTGGCCCTTTGTCATCACTGCCCAGTGACCAGTGGCGATCCGCAACCTATTTCGCAGGTCTGTGGTGCTTTGTGTGGGGGCGGGGGTCCAAGATGGATTCCTGCAGTTATTCCACTAGGAGACCGGGATTTGTCCTCCTGCCCTCTGGGCCTCACCGTTCGAGGTGATGCGGTGGTAGCTCTTCCCAGCGTTGGGGTCGCAAGCTGCCAGGGTTAGACTGCAGCTGAGATTGCTCTCTCTGCCGCTGTCCCTGGTGCTACCACAAACAGCACCACCCCCTTTCGCTCTTCTTACCTACCCAAAGGGCGCCACTGGTTTATAACTTCATACATTGGGCTTCCGTGTAGTTTTATTTTCTGGAATTTCTAGTTATCTTTTGTTTTGAAGTAGTTGTATTCCTCTCTAGTTGTAGAGGGAGACCGAGAGTGTCCGTCTAAGCCTCCATCTTGGCTGGAAGTCCTAGGTGCACTTTTTGATATTTAGAAACATGGTGTAAAATATAGTATATGTTTTTTTTTTAATTATTAACATTTATAGTGATGCTGGAATGATCTAAACTCAAGAACTCTTTCATCAATACATATTACCTGTTGTGCCCATACTGGATATGTACCTAGTTTAAGGGATTCAATAAAAAACAAAACAATTGCCTTACCTTCAACTTACTTATATTTTATAAAGTTTTAATTTTAAGCAAAAATATAGTTTAAAATAATAAATCTACACCTTTTAAAATTATTAAAAATGTATGAAGCAAATCAGATATAAGGTAAACTTTGAAGCAGGGGTATGAAGAATATTTAGAAGAGTTATAAATCATTCTGGCCACATGCAAAGTTGTGGAAAGAGGAAGAAGATCATGATATTATTGAAAGTTAAGTATCAGTAGAAAAAACCTCAACTTATTTTCTATTATATAAAACATGATAACATGGTTCTTAAACTTACCTCACTTGTGGCATTGAGTGTATTTAACTAATTTAAGAAAATAGATATTCGTATGATACTACTTTGAAATAGTAGATATTCAATAGAAGTTGGTCTTTATTCTCCCAAAGGACCACATATTATAGACAACAGTATAATAATATAAGCTCAGAATATTGAGGGAATTGCAGTATTGGTAAAAAATTTTCTCTAAAAAAACTATTAAAATTATACAGGTTATTGACATGTGATAAGTAAAATAATCAGTCTGATAGTCACATGCCAAATATGCTGAAGCCAAATATTTGGTTTACTGAATAAACATGCTGGAATGAAAGTAAAATACGCAGGGAGAGATCTCTAGTAGAACTTGTAAATTATAAATACAGTAGGGCAGCAAGAGTTCACAATGCAAAAATATTTGTGTTATATCTTTAAATCAATTTATAGCTATTGATTTATGGGTTTATATTTATTATGATACACAATCTGTTTTAAAGATGCTGCAAAACTTTGTTATTTTAGTATTTATTTGAGACTGCTTAAGACTATTTTAATATTTTATTTGATAATTATATAAGAAACTTGACTAAGGGGAGGTGCATTACACGCATAATAAACTAACTCCAGGCAGTTTTCTTTTCTCCTCAAGCTCAAGGCAATTTCCTCAAGGATGGCTTTCCAACCTCAAAATGTAAATGAAGCAAGAAAAGAAAATTTATTAAGAAGTAGAATCTAAGAGGCCAAAAATTATTTCAAGAAATACAACATTGACTATTATTGTTAGGTATATTTATTGTCTTACCTTTGTAATAAGTGGTGACTTGCAAATAATCACCAACATTCATTTGGCTTAGTCCCCTTTGGCGAAACTGTGAACAGGTGCTATGACTGCAATCAGTGCTACTCTAGCAAAGAGGAAAACATACGTATTTAAATGTGAGAATGAAACATTGCATTTGCAGTAAAAAATGCTGAGTTGTACTGTTTGAATTTTGGCAAAACATGAAGTTTTTCTAAAATAATTTTCTAATGTTAAGTTAGAATTAGGTACCCCACAGTATTATTCACTAATGTTAAATGAATCAGAATACTTTAAAATGTATTATTTGCTTAAAATATTATTCTATTATTATTCCTATGCTAAGTAAGGTTAGTTAACAAAGATATTCTTATAAGTGAAATTACTGATTAATATATTATTTAACCTGAACAACTAATATAGCATTGTGAACATAATTACTGATTTCAAATATTTTACAGTTCAAATTTATATTTTAATAAATATTAAGCACCTTGAGTGTAAATACCACATTTTATGCTGGTCTTAAAATTCTAGAAATATTATTCACATTTTTTATTCTAAATAAACATAGAGTAAATAAGTATATTAATAAAATTGTCCTCAAAATTCAATTAAAATCAAATAATTTTATATTAACTTTACATTAAAAAGGGGATGTAGATGTCTAGAATGTTTTAGCCAACATTTATAAAATACATGCAAAACTGAAAATAATCACTCAAAAGTTTAAATTATTCATGTATTATTTTTTCAAACAAAGCAAAAATATTAAGGCGAACTTATTACATGGATGCTGAATTATTATAACTTGTTTTCATAGGCTGACAGTGAGAACTACCATGTTTTAACTATTTTTATTTTCCTAAATATAATTCTTAAATCTGTGAGATTATTTCTAACAAGAACAACTCTCAGTAAATAGTAAACCTAATCAGAAAAGAAACTCTTGTCATAGTTGCATAAGCTATATTGAAACACTCTGGCTCACTGCTTGGTTATATAATCCTCTTTCACCTGCATATCAAGGATATACTCCTCACAGACGTATGAGGATTAATTTTTTAAAAGTTACTAATAGTATGTTCTATATGCTTCCGTGTTCCAAAATACTTCAATAAGAGATATTTTTTGTTATTACTTAGAGCTTTTCTAAAAGGTATATAGGTAACAGCAATCTTAGAGATAAGAAAAATAATTCAAAGGGATTAAAAGTTTACCAACATGAAGTAAAATATTTGCTTGAAAAGTAAAAAGTCTGAATGTTCAATTGGTTGTTTTGTTGGGTCAGCAGTCATAGGTAGTCGACAAGCAAGTTTTTAACACACCTTTATTAAGAAATAAGTTTTTTGTTTTTAGATTTTATTTATTTTTAGAGAGAGCAGAAGGGTGGGAGAAAAAGAAATATCACTGTGAGAGAGAAACATTGATCGGTTTCCTCTCATACATGCATTGCCTGGGGACCAAATCTGCAACCCAGGCATGTGCCCTGACTGGGAATCAAACCAGTGATCTTTTGCTTTGCAGTATGATGCTCAAACAACTGAGCCACACTGGTCAGGATAGTACCAGTCTGTTTTGATTACAATCTTTTTATTAGTAACTTGTGCTTTTAAGTTGCATCACCGCCATTGTTATTGAGTAAATATTCTTGGAGTTCTTTTATTCTCCTTAAAGCGCCCTGACAAAAATATAACATAATGATTCAAATAAGATGTAATAGCATTCCAAGAAGACAGAACTATCATATCTCTTACTTACTCTGGATATAGCTGTCAATGTAGATTAAAAAATAGTTATTTTATGGTTATTTACCACTTTTTGATTGTACAAAATTTATGACCAATTAAAAATTTAATGCACATTTTCCAAATACGAGCTATAAATGAAACACTAGCTTTCCCCCCTCTTCAAGTACTGAAAATTAAATTTCTTTTTGTGAAATTTAATCTTGTTAATCTAGTTATTATCTTTCTGGTTATTGGTTCTGATATTAATGTATTCCTTCTATTTTTAATTAATATAATTTGAAAATTTATCAGTGTGCTTTGTACATCTTTAACGTGTTACTCATAAAATGTGGAGTATGGCATGGTCAAAGGTACAGTTATGGACCATTATTAAATATTTCCCTCCCAACAGGAAGGCTCAAAACTCTACACCATCATGTTTATCCTACACAGAAGGGTAGTAACTAAACTCATAAATTTTTCTTTCTAATGTCAGTTCTTTAATCCACAAGTATTTGGATTCTATTTCATTTTTTAGTGTTTCATTCCAAGAAAGGCTTAGTCTTTACTATGAAGCCTTACAGAATTTATGAATCTTCAGTGGCCCATGATTATTTTTTTATATGCTCCTTTCTCTATCAACACAACTCAGTAATCAATTTGTGGTTTTTATTCTCTTTGGCTGTATCACCACAGAAAAAGAATGTGAAATATTGCTACATGCTTATAATTATTGTAAGTTTCAGTATTTCATATTATTTCTTTGTTTCTGATCTAAAATTTACTCATAATGTTTATATTTGTGTACTTTATTAGTATAATACTCTTGTGGTTACACTTCCTAATTTTTTTATTCTTTTTTTAAAGATTTTATACTCCGGTAAAAGCAACCCTAAAATGTTTATGTTCTTATGCCCTCCTTTCTTGTTTAATGTCCATGAGATGTTACTGAATATCATTTTGTAGCTTAACTAGAATGTTTTTTACTAATCCAAATCACAGGTCAAATTTTCTAGGAAAACATAAGTTAGATATTAATGTTTGGAAAGTGTTTCATGAGGTTAGCTCATGTTTTTGACAATGTTTTTATTAAAACAAATAAATAACATTTTTTATGTTAGAATTTTAATAACCAATAGAAACAAAAAGGTAAAAGATCTAGTTACTTAAATATGCATAGGTTTCTAGCCAGCAGAACTAGAAAAATGCAAAAATGAAAAGGTTTATAACTAAAATTACTCATTATCTCTAAAGGCATGTGGATTGAGCATAATTAACCATGAAGTTAAGAAGTTGAGAAATAATAAGAGGAAAATGCATATCTATATGTTTTCTTATATCTACCCTGATCCAGACTGAGCCTGTATGCACAACAAAAATAGGATTTCCATCCCAAATTGCCAAAGTAACTGCTTGGCAAACAGTTTTGATTAGTATAAAATGATCCAATTAATGCACTCCACAAAGGACTAAGAACAAATACCAATATCAAACACGGCTGCAGAAATAAATCTTTGAAGTAGCTGTTTTAAACAGACTATTAACAACATGAAATTTAGCTGAAATGTAACCAACCAGATGCTAGAGCTTGAACACAGCAAATAAAGAAGATTGCTTTTCTATTAGAAAGGTAACAAATTTCTCCTGTATGTCACTTATTGCTGCCAAGAAACTCACAGAGGAAGATTCTGATTTTCTGTGGGTGCTTTCTAATTATTCTTATTTTCCATGTTTCATTTAATTTTAGTTGGTGGTGCTCGGGGTGAATTTGGGGAGATGAAAAATTTCACCTGTAAAGTCCATATTACTCAGACCTTTGAACTTACTGAAAAAAGTAAGAATGTAATAACAAATATACAACTCTAAAAATTGCTTCTGCAGGAATTAAAGATGTTTCTCTTCCTTTGTACAAACACTTCCTTTTAGATATCTGCAGTAGAGACTTTACTTTGCAATCAAGGAAAACATATGGCTTAGAAATGAATGCTTTAGCAAAGGGACTTTAAAGCAAGAAAGTAATTATGTGTAATATTGTAATGGTGGAAACCTGACATACAGATGCTAAAACTCAGAGAATATAAAATGCAAAGAGTGAACTCTAATTAGTATAAACTGGAGACTTTAATTAATAATAAGATATAAATATTGGCATAATAATTATAACAAATATACATATTAATGAAAGATGCTAATAGTAAGGGAAACAGAGAGTGTGGTAAGGAGATACACTGCACCCCTATACTTTCTGCAAAAGGAAAGCTACACAAAAAATAAAGTATTTTAATTAAAAAGAAAAGAATCCCGGCTAGTTGGTATGCAATTTTGTCTATACAATATAGGCAGACTCAATATATATTCTGGGTTATGTGTCCTTATTTTCTGTTGCTTAGCATAAAACTTCATGAATGTGGGTAATTCAGATAAAAAACACTCCAGAATTTTTCTCAGGAACACTGTATTTTAATTGGGAATTTCAGCATTTATTTTCTTTATATAAAATAGCTAAATATATATTGTCAAAGTACAGCTGCATTATTTTTTACATTTATAAAATACAGAATAATCCTTATTACGGACTGAAATTTGCACCTCCCCTAAATTCATATGTTGATTTCCTAACCCCCAGTGAAATCGCATTTGGAAATGAGACTTTGGAAGGAGATCATGTCTAGATGAAATTATGTGGGACTTGCTTGAGGAGGTCTTATAAAAAGAGACCACAGACAGTTGGCTTCTTCTCTACCCTTCTCTTCCCTACCTCTCCTTTCTTTTCCCTCCCTTTCTGCTCCCTGACTCTTTCCCTCTCTTTCTCCCCACACCTCATACGAAAACACAGCAAGAAGGCATTCAGCAATACAGGAAGATAACTCTCTCCAGAACCAAATACATAGGCACCCTAATCTCAGACTTTTAGTTTTCAGAACTATGATAAAATAAATTTATTTTCTTTAAACCATCCAGCTTATGGTGTTTTGTTAGGTCTAGCGGACTAAGGAAACTTTTCACCGACCTCAGGGTATGTCAAGAGGAAGTAGCTGAAGGAATATTGATCTAGAATTCAACATATTTTGGCACACAGACTATCTCTAGAAACAAATATGATCATAATTATATCTTTTTAAACCTGAGTATGTCTGTATTTAAAATAAGTGTTATATTGACCAATTTATCTCTAATCTTGTCCATTCAAGTTAGGGTTGCAAGATGAAACATAAGACACTCGGTTAAGTTAGACTTTCAGATAATCAACTAATGATCCATAACAATATTGGTCTATGTGGAACATACATATACTAAAATTATATTTGTTATTGTTTTGGAAATATAATTTAAATGATATCCCTTTCTTGCTCTTATTGTTCTTAGTTATTTTTCTTTCCTGACAGCCCTAATTTGAGTATAATAATGATAGGTTAGTAGCTCTGCCAGTTTAACATGTACAACAATGACCTAGAGGGCCTGATAAAATGCAAATTACTGAAAACTACACCAAAGTATTTGATTCACTTAATCTGGGTGGATGCACAAGAATTTGAATACCTATTAAGTTTCTAAATGATGCTGATTCTGAGAGAACCTGGAAGATATCAAATTCATAAGCCATAATGGTTCTTTAAAATTTAAGATGTTCTAATTTCATTAAGCCATGTTTTGCCACCTATGATTAATAGTTTATTATAATCATTAAATCTCTATTTAAGAAAAGGTCAACTCTTTATATAAATTTTTTCTCAAATTACTTCTAATGAAACATAAAATTTTAGAAGATTTTAAAGTAATTATAATGATCCTTGCTTAAAAACAATTTAATTAATATTCTTACACATTCTTACTAATATTTTTCAACTTAAATCCTATATAATATTAAATATGCTTTATAAATATATGCTGTGTTATCCATAACCTTGACACAATCTTACCTTTTCTCTTTCCCTTTGAATCCAAACTTTCTAAGGAACTTTATAGTTAAACATCTGAAGTTCAAATAACTCCTGAAGAAACAAATAACTTTGGTGATAAAATAGCCTTAAGCTATTTTTCCTTTCCTGTAGACTTGTATGTGTGAAATACTATATCTCCTGAAAAGTTTCAGTATTGTTTCTTGTTTCTTCTCAAGTATGTAATTCAGGTCTCATACTAACCCTTTGTTTAACAACAGCCTTATCTAGAATCTCATAAACATGCCCATGAGAAATGTATCTTGTGTACTGTAGTTCCCTGTCAATTTCTAACCTGTGATCTTTCTTTCTCTGTAGAAACATTGAAGAACTTTCTTTATCCAGAAGGAAAACAACCTAATACACTTATGTTTCTTTTTGACTATAATTACTATCTTGTATTCAAAACACCCCAACTCCAGTGGGGATAACAGGTACAGAATATAGGCAAATGCTTTAGTATCAGGACCTACATTCTCAAATGTATGCAACAACTCTGTTTATGGACTTACTTTGATCCTCCATTCAATATTTATACATGATACCTAAACTTTTCTCATTAATCTTCAGATTTTTCTTGTTAATTTTCACCTTTTTTGACTTTCAGTTCTACTTTTCCCATGTTAATTTTCTTTGTTGTCATTTATAAGTAGTAACATCTGTAAAACTATCCCAACCATAACTATAATTAGTTCCCCTACCACACATGCTTTGCCGGTTCCTTTCTTTTCTAATTTCACCGGTGAAGGTAAAGTAGAAATCAATGATATCACTTATCATCGTACTGTGGTTCATAATATTGAAAGCATTTTCTTACATTGCTAAACTAAATAGTTTCTTTTAAAAAAATTACTTTTAGCAATCCCTAAATGTAGTCCTCAGCATCCATATGGCCTACTCATATTTGATTGTTTACACTCTATCTGGGTCTTTCAAAAACATTCATGTAAAACATTTTTATGACATGTTACACAGAATGTATCTATCCATGTAATATGAAAAATAAAGACACTTATTGAAGAAGATACAAGATGTAAGAAACATTGTACATAGGACAATGATGCCTCAGTCCTTTCAAAGTAGGCACCTTGGGACCTCACACAGTTCTCCCAATTGTCATCAGCTGCCCTGTCATATTTTCCTAAATTTCATTGCTGGTCTGAAATCTTTCCCTTTTAAAAGGTGATTTGAGTTTGGGAAAGGTCACAAGATGCAGGGCACCAATATGAGCAGTAGGGATAACTTGATGTTTTTCCAAAAACTCTGCACAAGATATTGTGCATGAGCGGGTGTGTTGTCATGATAAAGCTGCCAATCACTAGCTGCTTGTAGCTGCAGCCTTCAGAATCAGCCGAATAGCTTTTGCAGAGGAATGTTCAAGCTTAACACAAAATCTGATGCAGATACATTGCTCTACTGGATCAGTCATTTTGAATATGACAGCCACACAGTACACATGCTCACTCAATGGTGTCTTCTGCCCCCACTGATTAGTACAGTAAAGTTGTTCACACATGCACAGTCCAATCTACTCTCCTCGGCTGCCAGGTTACATCCATGTCATGCAAACTATTCTCATTATATTAACAATGGTTGGGCTTTTTCTGGACAGACCTCATATGTGTGTGTATGTGTTACTTTATGTAATAGTCTTTAGAAGGTAATACATGATTAAAATATATAAAAACTGATAATGTCTTATAAATGTTTTTATGGCTATGAATAAAAAAAAATTGTCCATAAAGAAATAAATATCTATACACATCATTTCTCTGAAATTGTAAATGTTAATGTTTAGTATGTAAGAGCTAGTCAAGAGATTTAATCAAAATAAAATAAATCATATATTTTTATTCTACAATAGAGTTTTCATTTTTTGTAGGAGAAGAGCCCTGAATTTAAGCTAAGAGCCAAGAGTCACAATGGTACAACCAACCAGGGTGTCATTAAAAAAAAAAAAAAAAGAAAAAGTAGAACTATTAAATGAGCTTCTAGAAACACAGAGGAAATAGCAGGGTAAATAAAGTTTCTGAGAAGTTTCCTATCCCATGATTAGAAGGCAGAGATCAAGAGCTTAGCTTATTCTTGTGAATAAGCACGCTTTTCAGGGAAAAAAAGACAGGGAAATTTAACACCAAAAGCACTTGGAAATCCATGGTTTTCTTTGTTTTTGTTTTTTTGGGGGAAGGGGTTTGTTTGTTTTTTTGTTTGCTTTTTGCCATTAGCTGAATTGTTTTAATGGCAATGGTTTTCATTTTCATTAGTAGTTAATAAATAATGAATATATAGTATGTGCATGGTATTGGTCTAATTTCTCAAAGGATACCCAATCGAAAGGAAATTATCACAATGCAATTAGGAGGAAACTATATAAACAAAAATAAGCCAACAATTTAAAATATAAGAAACTATAAAATATTAAAATATAAAACCAATGTACATAAAAGTTTTCCCAGATAATGTCTATAATAATTACTCAAATATATTAAGTTCTGAGCATAAATGAGACACCAAAGTAACTGGTTTATACAGTCTTACTTTGTCCTCAACAAAATCTTATAAGAAATATACTAGCCTTGGCCTCATTTTATACATTACAATTGGAAATTTTAAAAGGCAAATTAAGTTTTCAAGGTTCCATGTTTGGAAAGAGGCACATATAGTCTCAAAATTTAGCTCTAACCCTCTTAAATTCTATGCTAATCAGCCTAAATGAAATTAGTGGAACCATTACTTCTGAATATAGTAAAACATAAACTTGTTAAAGTGTCTCTTGAAAATCCTTTCAATTTTCTGCTTACACTAAAATGTGCATAGACAGGAGATTTTCCTCTGTCTTTTCTTTCTCTCTTTATTTTTTTTAAACAATATTTAATAGTTATAATTAATTGGCATGCAGATGCATTTCCAAGGATATGTCAGAAACAAAAATCCAACACCCACCTCCATTATCAAACTGCAGAGAATCTAACATCAAACTTTACCACATAGTTTTAAAGGTCATTTGTGTGCTCACAAAATGTAAGTTTAAAAGGTTACATTCCATGAAGCTTTAAATAGCTTATCAAGAGTTTTGTTTGCATTAGCTTTATTCAGTGTTGCTTCTATTCTTTCATCTCACTAGGAGCCTCTTCCGGAAATTTCTGTTTAGCTTTTTTTCTTAAGAAAGCGCAAGGCAAAGTACTAGATAAATATTTAAAAATTCATCTGCACTTTATAGAAACAAAAATAGATAATTGCGTATACTCTAAATTATTATATTCAATATTGCTTTAAAATATGAATGTTACATAAAATAAATATTCAAAGTTTTAACTCATGTTATTATCAGTCTAAAATGCTCATAATCCTAGCATTGTTGTTTCAAAGTAAGAGCACAAATTTTTATATTTTCTTATAAAGTATTATTGGTTGAACCTAAAATACAAGTCTATTATTGAGTTCAAAACATTCTTCCTTTCAATTTGACTCTAAAATGAGTCTATAGTTAAGGCAAAACCTTTTTTTACTGCAATGATAAATTTGTGTGGCTTCAGAAGGCTAAGTTGTCCGGGCCAGGCCCCTGGCGATAGGTCGCCAAGGCTTAAAATGGAGTTGGGCCTACTTCTGGAGAGTGACCTCCAGATAGGTGATTCAGCAGCTGAGTTCTGGTAGCTGACACAGCAGCTATAGTATAACCACTGATGTAACTATTTCCTGTGACTGATGTAATTCTGGCTAGCAGTCACCTTTGTGACAGTATTCCCTCACTTATCGCGGGCATTACATTCTAGACACCCCCCACCACCCATGAAGTAGCAGCCTTACATTTATTCTACACTCTTAAACCTATGTAACTTTAACAACATACATATACAGTACCACAAAATCCTGTGATATAGCAAAAAATCTGTGATAAATAATTAAATATAATATTTTTAAAAATCCTGTGATATTACTGTATACAGTATATAAGCCCATAGCACTGTAGAGTAGGCGTGAGAGGGTACCGCCAGCGCTCTTGGCCATGCTGCACCAATAAAGCATGCAAAAGCTCCCCAAGGCTCCGTGGAAGTTTTTCTTTGTCACCGGACAAGAGGCTACCTTGCTATTCGAGGGTCTCAGACCCGACATTAGTGTATTTTTTAGTTGTGATGTTGATAGAACCAGTTTTGTCTCAACTGTTAAAAATAATCTCTCTGTTTATGGTTTCTTCCCAATTCAAAATGGAGTAAAATGCTCCAAATGAACGGACTTGAAATATTGTCAGAAATTCAAATGATTCAGATTATTTTGATCTGGAAGACTAGTGGGTCTTCCCCCTGTCACTGCCGCATTTTATAGATTTAAAAGCTGAGACCTGATGCTGGATATTCTGTGAAGGCACTTTTCCCCAATAGGTGTCAGCCAGTCCTTGGCTCCTCAGCTGCAGGCCACGTTCAGAGCCAAAGGGTACGCTCCTATTTTCCACAATTGAAGGACACATAGGAGACTGGCAAGAACTAATTTTAATAATTTCAGAGGATGCTCTTTTTCCACTTTGTCTTTTTCAAAAAATATGATGAAACATGATCTGAAAAGACAAAGTAGGATTATACATCTTCAGTGAAGTAGAAAAAACGAATATAATATATAGCATGATATGGACCCAAGCGAATTTAAGATAAAAGAGAATAATTTATCTCTCGCCCTTGGCTGCACATTGGAAAAAATAAAAACTTTGCAAATTTTGGTAGTGCACAGCATGTAAAAATCTACAAAAATATATGCAGACATCTCAGGATTAAGAAACAAAAAATAATCTCAGACATTATCTTTAGTGAGTGTATTTGAGAGCAAATGCCATTCACCTTTATAGATAGAAGATAGATGATCATTTTAGTATTTTGTGTTTTCAGGTCTTACAGTCATTAAATAAGTTTAGTCTATAGTTACTCTCTTCTAAAATACGATATAAACCAGGATTCAGTATGTTGTAAAGTCTAAGAGAATAGGGTAAATAAATGTAGGGCAAGTGTCCTCCATCCCTTCAAATATAATTTAAAAGAGGTAGTATATTTAATTCTGGGTTGACAGTGACTTGTATAGACCTATTCAGTATAGATTCCTATTTTTTTTAAATGATCTGCACTACTTTTTTTGTTAAAAGTGACTTGAAAAGCAAACTGAAGCATAATATTAGAGACCCAGTTCAATTTGAATACATTTTATTCACCAATTTGCCCATGCCTAATTTATAAGGCAATATAATAAAAGTTTATGACAAAGTAAATTACCAAATAAATGTAAAATTAATGTGACCACATCTGTATAGTGTTTCCAGGTTGTCAGTGGAACAGGAAGTTGTAAAGTAGGAATCAGCAAAAGGAAGGCTGCTTCTCTTGCAAATAGATTACTCATCTTAAGAGTTACTCTTCTTTCTTAAAACCTAAGTTTATCAGACTCCATTTGTTGAATAAAGTGTTTACAGCTTTTCCAGCCAGACAGATTTACATTACTCCTGAGATAGACTAGATCTCTCTGTTAATCTTCCTTGTTTTTTAACTGTGAAAACAGGTTTGAATCTTAAAACTGACCATGCAAACTAATTTGAAACATGATTGTTTATATTGAAGTTTTAGTGTCCAGGCACTTGCCACTTGTACAAACACATGACAAGTAAAGGAGTGGCTGCTGCCAAAGTCAGAGTTAAAACAAAACTGAAGGTGAAAGTTCTATTGCATTTTCCCACTTTATAAAGCCTACACATTATGTATCTTCTTTCATATGTCATTCAACTATTCATTAAATTTCAAAGGAAATACACATCACTAAAATCATCAATGTCATCATTGTCTTATGTTTCTCCAAGATCACTTAAAGAAGAATCTTGTAAGCGTTCCAGTTTAGATGAAAATTATTTAAATTTGCAATATACCAACTACCAATGAAGAAACCAATGAAAACTTTGAGACAATCTCAAAATATGTGAAATTGTGAATATACAGCAAACATATGAAATGAATAACAACCCTGTGACAGAATTGGGTCAGAATTCAGAATGCCTTAAAATTAAAACTATCAAAGTCCACTGATGTTTTAAATAGCACCAGACATTCAGAATTAAAATAGGTTTGCTTTCTTCAGTGCCTCATTTTTTGCAGGTAAAAGGGGTAACTAAACTCTGCTATTAAATGCCATTAGAGTCACCACAGGACAGAAAACATTCACACAACAAACAAAAAATGCTTATATAAGGATTCATACATATATATGTAAAGTATAAATTAGCCCCCTCTTTTTGCCTAATGCCCCCATAGTATAAAAGAGTTCCACCATTTCTTATCTCTGGTAATTGCTTCCCTAACCTATCCTTGTGGAACAAGAACTTTTTGCTATATCACCAAAGTCATTCTCTAGCATTTATATTTTTCATTTTTCATTTGTTATAACAGTTCATGGTGATAGTTAATAGTTATCCAGCGTAGGCAGCAGAAATTTGGCACTTGAAGAAGTAGAAATAAAACTGCATGATATGATGTAGAAGTTCTACTTCGGTAGTAGTAATAACTGTTTTAAAAAAAGGCAGAAGACAAAAATAAATCTAAATAGTGAAGAAGTTTTTGGAGTTGTGGTCTGGAGCAGGAGGATGTATTGGTCTCCCCAGGCTGACATAATGAACAAAATATTACACATTGCATGGCTTAAAAAACAGAAATACATTTCTCATGGTTTTGGAGTCTGGATAGATTCCAGCATGCGTGGGTTTATTGAGAAAGTCTCTCTTCCTGGTTTATAGATGACTGATTTGCCCTCAAATGGCCTTTCCTATGTGTATCTCAAAAGAGAGAAAGCAAGTTCTTTGGTGTCCTATCAAAATAGGGGCCCATGTATAGGGGTTAATTTAACCTTAATTACTTCTTTATGACCACACCTTTAAATACAGCCATTCTTGGGTTTAAGGCTTCAACATATGAAACTTGAAGGAATACAAACATTTAGTCCACAACAGAGAGTGAAACTTCAAGTGGTATCAGCAGATGCACAGTAAAAAACAACTTGGGAAATGATGGACAATTCTCTCACTGTTATTTCCTGAAGAGACATACTAAAGTAACTGGTTCTGAATTTCTGAGTGGATCTCAGAAACGGCCCCTGAGAGGAAGGATGCTACTTGTTTCTTGCTTCTCTGATAATATTGTTTTTTTTTACTTTTTTTATTATGTTTTATTGATTATGCTGTTAGAGTGTCACAATTTCTTTTCCCTTTCTTCCCCTCCACCCAGTGACACCTCTCCCACCAGTGTCTCCCCCACCTTAGTCCATACTTTTTGGTTGTGCATACAGTTCTTCTCAACATCTTCCTGTCTACTCCACTCCCTCCTACTATGCTTCTTAATTCCTGCACCATCTCCCTCCCTTTCCCCCCTTCTCCCTCCCTGCTGACCTCCCCCCATAATGTTCCCCATATCTATAATTCTTTTCCCACTCTCGTTGCCTACTTAGTTTGCATTTGTTTTGGTTATCTAGCTTCTGCTGTTGGTTGTTGTGATACAGTTTTTACTTTAGTGTTCATAGTTTTGATCCTCTTTCTCCTAAACAAATTTCTTTAACATTTCATGTAACAGTGGTTTGGATCTGATGAACTCCTTCAGTTTTGCTTTGCCCTGGAAGCACTTTCTCTGCTAATCTATTCTGAATGACAGCTTCGCTGGATAGAGTATTCATGATTGTAGGTTTTTGATTTTCATTCCTTTGAATATTCCCTGCCAGTCCCTTCTTGCCTGCAGAGTTTCTTTTGAGAAATCAGCTGATAGTCTAATTGGAACCCCTTTGTACATGATTCTTTTCTTCTATCTTGCTGCTTTGATGATAATGTGTCTTGGAGTGGTTCTCCTTGAGTCCAGTTTTTCTGGAACTCTCTGTGCTTCCTGGACCTGTAAGTCTGTTTCCTCCCCCAAGTTCGGAAAGTTCTGCTTCATTATCTTTTCACATAATTTTTCAATTTCTAGTTCTTCTTCTTCACCTTCTGGCAGCCCTATGTTTGGATGTTGGCCCACTTATAGCTGTCCGATAAGTTTCTGAACCTCTCCTTATTTTTTTCACTTTTCATCTCTTCTTTCTGCACTGGTTGACTGTTTGTTCCTTCCCTATGTTCCAATTTGTTGATTTGATTCCCGGTTTTCTTTCCCTTACTACTAGTTTCATATGTGTTTTTGTTCATTTCAGCAGGACTAGCCTTCATTCCTTCCTCGTCTTGTTTAAGATCTGCTGTTAGGTCTGTAAGAATTTTTATAACCAAAGTTCTTAACTGAGCCTCAGAAATATTATATATCTGCTGATCCGTTAGATTAGATATTTGCTGTCTGGTCAGCTGTGTCACTGGGATCTCTATCATGATCTGTGCCATCTTGACAGCTTTGTGTTTACCTTTGCTTCCTATGCTTTAGGGGGCGAAGCCCCATGAACTCCTCACAACTGGGTGACCTTTCTCATCACATTGTGGTGTTTCGCATGGGGGCAGGGGTCCAAGATGGATTCCTGCCATTCACTCTCCGCTGAGAGACTGGGAGCCTCCTCCTACATCCCCGCTCCCTCCAGGCCTCACAGTCCAAGGCAATAGAGGTCTTCCTTCCCCGGCATTGGAATCGCAAGCTGATGGGTCTGGTCTGCAGCTAGGGGGTGCTCCCCAGCCGCTTCTCACCTCCCCTTAAATATGTGTGTCTGTGTTTACTGCCATCCGGTCACTGTTTCCACTGCTGCCGCCAACAGCACAGTTTGACCTCTCCACCCCCGCTTCGCCCCTCCTACCCATCTGGATGAGCACCACTTCTTTATAACTTCAAATGTAGAATTTCCATTTATTTTCTGGAACTTCTCGTTATTTTTGCTATTGTGGTGGTTGTATTCCTTCTTAGTTGTGGAGGGAGATGGAGCGTATCAGTCTAGGCCTCCATCTTGTCCGGAAGTCTCCTGTGTGTCTTGATAATAATTTTTTAACTCTCCGGTTTTTCACATTAGTCACTTGTATTGTTGATTTAATAAGAGATACTGAGTTAAAGAATTAAGAAGAGAGAAGAACAAGAATGAAAACTGCTTTTAATTAATAATGCCTTTGAGGGAAATCAGGAATATATAAGAAAAAAATTAAAATCAAAACAAAATGAACAACATGTTTCAACATAAGGCACACTGTTAGTGACAAATGAAATAACTTACCAAATATGCTATTTCTCCTCTACTCCCTACCATGGGCTGTAGTTTTACCTAAGTTTGGGTTCTTAAATTTTTTTGTGGCTATCCTCTGCAAATACTTTGTCTTAGAACGAAGGGAGAGAGTTAAATCTTAAATGAACAGTACAGATCATTTTATAATAACAGACTCCTTGATTATTTTAATAGAACGTGTTCCTTGTATTTAATTTCTTTGAAGGTGTCTTGGAAAAGTTGCCTTTCAATATTTAGTATTTCTTACTAAAACAAAGTTATAAGCTAATTTACAACAAATTCTCAGTATGATGCATCATTGCACATACTTTGTGTTTGGGGAGATTTTGGAAAAGAATTAATGACATTTAATACAATTCTTCTTACCCTGTAGTTGTGATATATATTATTGTTTGTCATGATGATATTTTTGTCTTAGCAAGTAATAGAATATGGTAACCACATATGTAAGTCAATTAAAAGTAAAATATCTAAAGTAATTGAATTCTGCACAAAAGAAAAGAAAAAGAAAAGAAATAAAATAGCATTGTTTACATTTGAAGAGGGGTTTTTTTAAAAAATTTTATTCAAAACCTAGACTTTAAGAGTTTAATTACAGGAAGTCCCATTATCCTGTGTTGAACCAGTGTTATATTAAGCACCTGTAAAATTAAAGTTACTACTGAGTTTTCTGTATTTTGTAAAAATTTTGTAAATATCACCAGTTTGCTGCCTCAAAGAGTAAAAATCAAACATTCTCAAAAAAAATCCCAAAGAAATCATTGATAACATTTGAGGGGAAGTTGACTTACCTTTAAGAAAACATTAAAACTATGGATACTAGAGGTGTCACGTGATATTTGAAATATGTAGAAACCTTCATTCACCAAAACAGAAAAGTTGCTTGGTTTGGCTAGATACCAAATGAGGTGCCTTATCTAAATATCAGTCCTTTCTTTAAAAACCAGAAAAAATAAAAATATGAATCAAAGAAAAACTTCCTGTGTAACTTTGAGAATTCATATATTCTGGATGTTTATAAATAGACATCAAAGTAAGATTAGTATTCTGGGTCTTCTAAAAATAAAGATGGTGAGACAAAGTCTCTCTTCTCTCCACGTCCTCTCCAACAGGTGTTGTTTGTTTATTTAATGATGATGGTCATTCTGATAGGTGTAAGGTGATAGCTTATTGTGGTTTTGATTTGCACTTCCCTGATGATTATTGATATAGAGAATCCTTTCTTGCATCTGTTGACTGTCTGTATGTTCTCTTTGAAGAAATGTTTAAGTCTTCTGCCCTTGTCTTTAATTGAATTATTGATTTTTATATTGAACAGTTTGAGTTCTTTATATATATATAATATTAACCTCATATCAGATATATATTTGAAAATATCTTCTTCCATTCATCAGGTTGCCATCATGTTTTGTTGATGGTTTCCTTTGTGGTGCAAAAAGTTTTACATTTGATATAGTCCCATTTGTTCATTTTTGCTTTTTTTGTCTTTTCCCTGAGACATGTCCAAAAATTATTGCTAATATTATTGTAAAAAAGTTTACTGCCTAAGTGGTATTGTAAATTGGTGCAGCCACTATGGAAAATAGTATGGGGGTTTCCCAAAAATTTAAAAGTGAAACTACCATATGATCCTTCAACTTCATTCTGTTTTATCCAATGAAATTCAAAACACTAATTTGAATAGATATATGAACCTTTACGTCCATTGCAGCATTACTTACATAGCCAAGATATGGAAGCAGCCTAAGTGTACCTTGATAAACAAATGAAAAAAAATTATATATATATTTATATATATATATATATAAACTGGAATAATCCTGAGCTGTTGAAAAGAGTAAAATTTTGTCATTTGTGACAACATGGTTGGATCTAGAGGGTATTATGCTAAGTAAAATAAGTCAGACAGAGAAAGACAAATACCGCATAATTTCACTTATATGTGGAATCTAAAAAAATGAATAAATGAAGAAACAAAACACAAACAAACTCATAGATACAAAGAACAAATTGATGGCTGCTAAATGGGAGGGGATTTGTGTGTATGCAGGATGGTTGAAAAAGGTAAAAGAGTTAAAAGTTAGCCCTGGCTGGGTGACTCAGTTGGAGTGTCTTCCCATATACCAAAAAATTACAGGTTCAATCCCTGGTTGGGTTGTGTATAAGAGGTAACCAATCAATGCTTCTCTCTCACATTGATGTCTCTCTCTCCCCCCACTATTCTCCCCTCTCTAATCTCAGTAAAAACATATCTTGTGGTGAGAATTTTAAAAAAGTTAAGAAGTAGAAATTTCCAATTATAAAAATGGTCATGGGGATGTAAAGTACAGCAGAGGGAATACAGTCAGAAGTATTTTAACAACTGTGTATAATGTCAGATGGATATTAGACTATCAGGGTAATTACTTTGTAGGGTATATAAATTCCTAATTACTATGTTGTACCCCTAGAACTAATATAATATTTTATGTTAACTGTAATTGAAAAATTAAGTTAAAAACATAAAGTAGAAAGTATATTTTTAAATTGTTTTTTATATTACCACAGATAAGCTTCTGCTATTTCTGGTTGTGTGCACACAAATGCAGCCAACCTAAAATGTAACACTATCACTAAACATCCATGTACATTGGATCCTCTAGAACACAGACTACTAGCAAAATATTTTTATAAGACCAGTAGTTCTGGGGAAATAGTAAACTTTTTTAACTTAGTCATTTTAATAAGATAATGCCCTTCTAACATTGTTGCTTTTATTTATTTATTTGTATGTGTGTATGTGTGTTTACGGTAACAATTTTGCATATGTTTTTTTCTTCCAACTATCCATTAACAACCAAAGATGTGGAAATGTATAATATTGTCTGTGTAGAGTTAAAAATATA
Organism: Furipterus horrens; assembly: GCF_987537825.1. Classification (NCBI taxonomy): domain Eukaryota; kingdom Metazoa; phylum Chordata; class Mammalia; order Chiroptera; family Furipteridae; genus Furipterus; species Furipterus horrens. The sequence continues at coordinate 72,537,284 of NW_028327171.1, forward strand.
TATAAAAGAAAAAGTAAATGTCTTAGAGATTTATTAACTAAAAATTCTGCTTTGTTACATTTGTGCACACTTCCCATTAAATGTAATGAGTTAACGAAAGTGCCATTGCCATTTATTTAAAGCTTATGTAGTACTATTTTCTGTGTTGGGCCTACAAACATCAGCAATAATAGAGTAGATATTGCCTGAGTAGAAGTTAACAGAATTGTAGCTTTGACTCTGTGTATGCGGTGCTACTAATTTTATGTGTCATAGCTATCAGAGATATTTCTAACTAATAAACACTGAATAAAAAGTCACTTGAACATTTGAACAATTGTTTTAATTATTTAGATCATGAGCACTTAGGATAAAATGAAATGTACTACTTATGAAGTATATCATGCATCTGAAACAATTAAAAGTTTCACTTAACTATCAATTCAATAATACTTTGTCAAAAGTAGTACTAGATACTCTGCCCATATATACACAGGTATAAAAAAAAATGGGTCTTTGCTTTAAATTTTGGACACTTTTAAAAATCACCTTCTGTATTTCCTTAAATGAAAATGAATACATAATGCTTGCCAAAGAATAAAGGATGCAGGAAGAGAAAGGGAGGGAGAGAGGAAGCACAAAATGCATGTAGGGGGAAGAGACCAAGACTTAATCTACCAGTTAGTTGATGCCCCATGAAAAAACAATATACCTAAACATTTAGGATGTTTAGAATTTTTCTCAAAATAATGGTTTATTTTATACATAATTATTAAGTAAACAAATATTTGAATTTTTATTCCTATAATAGATCTTCATGAACAAAATTAAAAAAAAATATTTTTCCAAGGCTATTTCTCATTTTAAAAAATTATCTAATCAAGAAAGCACATGTTAGTTTGAGAACAGCTTATTATTTAATTATTTTGACTATAATTTTTTAACCTCACCCAAGGATATATTTATTGATTATAGAAAGAGAAAAAAGGGTGGAGAGAAAGAAAGAGAGAGAGAGAGATCAATGTGAGAGAGAAATATTGATAGATCAGTTGTTTCCTGTACGTGCTCCCACTGGAAATCAAACCCTAAACCCTGAAACCTTTTGGTGTATGCAAAAATGCTCCAACCAACAGAGCCACCTGGATAGGGCTACTTCAGTACTTTTTAAACATATACCTATTAATACACACAGTTATACTACTAGCCTAAGTATCAAAATACTTATGGAAAAAAATGTTAATGTCAGTCACACTCTTTCTACAAAAGCTTCACAACAATACTCTAGTGTAATTAAGTCATTGTTCATCTCAAGATAGGATGTATACTCCTTTCTTTTCTAAAGCTTGTAAAATTATATGGGAAAGGTTGAGGAACGCAGCACAAGTCCACTTGTAGCATGAGGATAAAACATCTGACATGTTGATGATATGTGTGTAATATTACATGTTGTGATGGTTAATTCACCTTGGCTAAACACAATACTAAGATACGTGGTCAAGCACCAGGGTAGATGTGGCTGTGAAGGTGTTTCTTAGATGAGAGTAGCATTTAGATAGACTTTGAGTACGGCAGCTTTCATCCAATTATCTAAATGTCCTTTGAGGAAGAAGGAATTTTGCCTCCGGACTTCCTTCAGACTTAAGCTACAACTTTAGTGCTTCCTTATAACTCCAGTCTGTCACCTCACTTTGCAGATTTTAGATTTTCCAGCCTCCATAATTGAATGAATCAATTTCTTAAAATAAATTTTATATTTATATATGCACATTATTTTGTTTCTTTCCTCTGAAGAAATATTATGTGCCATTGAGTCAGCTTTCTCATGATTTTCCCAAAGCAGGAAAGCTTCAATTTGTTACTTTTGTCTCTAACAATGTTTTCGGCTTAATTTGCTCTAGAACGTTTGTTTACCTTTCTGATGATTCAAGGTATTAGTAGAATTCTTTTCTAGACCATGCATCAGATGAATTTTTTTCCCCAATCAGCCTTCCCTGTCCAACTTAAGCATCCATACATAGTAGAGTACATAGAACTCTGATAAATATGCAAATAGTCTTGCAGCATAGTATGCCCCAAAATTCACCAAGTAAATTCATAACACAGCCAGTTCAAAATTCAAGAAAAAAAAAAGGAAAAAAATTTCAAATGACTAGATTAGCATTTGAAATAATACTTCAAAAATTTCCTGTTCTTATTCTTCATATCAGTGATTTATTTTGTCTTAATATTTTGAGATATTCTCCTATATCAAATTGAATATACGAGGAGGTCTGTCCAGAAAGTATCCAGCCATACAATATGAAAAATAGAGACATTTATTGAAGAAGATACAAGATACAAGAAACATTGTACATAGGACAGTGATGCCTCAGTCCCTTTCAAATTTATGACCTTCTTGAGAAAATTTGGTTCATTGGTAACAGTTTGAATCAAGTCATTGGCAACTGCAGCATGATGCTCCTTCTGCTCTGGTAGCAGAAGCCACGAAATAAAATTTGCCACTACATGTTTCCTGCCAAAGTCCTGTTTCAAAATCTCAGATTCAACAGTTTTTGTCATCCCCAGATCAGCTTCCAGTTCTTGTACTGTCAGTCTCTGATCTTTGTTGAGGGTTGCAGTTCTTACATGTTCAACATTCTCATGTGTTCTGTTTGTTGCAGGCCTTCTAGAACATGGATCACTTTCAACAGATTCTCAGTCATGTTTGAAGCATTTGTGCCACACGTTTACTTGCATTGCACTCATTGCATTGTCCACAAAAGCCTTCTGAATCATCCAGATAGTTTCCACAGAGGAATGTTCAAGTTTACACAAAATTTGATGCAGATTTGTTTCTCTACTCAGTCATTTTCAATGCAATGACCACACAGTACACATGCTCACTAGATGTCATTTACTACCCCCACTGACTAATACAGTGAAATTGTCATTATTCACACATGTGCATTCTAGTCTACTCTTCTTGGCTGCCAGGATACCTCGATGTTGTGCAAACCATTCTCATTATATTAACAATGGATGGACTTTTTTCCAGACAGACCTCACTTTTACATCACACAACACCACTGTCCTTTTTTTTTTTTTTCTTTTTACATAAAAATGACTATTCAACCATAGGAATTCAACAAAATAAATAGTAAAGCTGGTTCTTAATTTTCTGAGGTAGAAAGCTTTTTAACAGATATACTTATAAATCAGAACTAATTAAAAACTACACATTTCTTTTTCAAGCACTATTATGAATATCTATGACAAACAGCAGAAATTATAAGTGAGCCCTGGCTCATGTGGCTCAGTGGATTGAGTGCTGGCCTGTGAACCAAAGGGTCACCAGTTTCATTCCCAGTCAGGGCATGTGCCTCGGTTCAGGCCAGGTTCCCAGTTGGGGGCGTGCAAGAGCAACCACACATTGATGTTTCTCTCCCTCTCTTTCTTTCTCCCTTCTTTACCCTCTATCTAAATATAAATAAATAAATAATCTTTTAAAAAAACTATAAGCAAGTATTAACTATCAATGAATAAAGTTATATGTGTATTTAATAAATATACAAACTTTTAAATTATATTTCATAACAATAATCTAGTCTCAATCACAATTTTATAGAGAGATGCATCTTCTTACTATTTAAGGAATACAAATTATTAATAGTAAAGAATAAATAAAATAATTTTAAAGCATTATATTTCTTACCACTACTATGAAAATGTATTAACTCACAACATAATTAAATATGTTTAGAAAAATTTATTTTTTTAGAAGACATTTTCAAAGAGCCTAATGAATAACATAAGTGAAAAGTACTTATAAACTAAGTATTATAGAATTAATGGTGATTAATACAATAAAAATCACATTGTTTTTAAAAATATATCTACCATTTTTGAGATGCAATAATTTCAAAAGAAATTTGAAGATCTATTCTTCTAGGACCAGTAGAGAGAGAGAGAGAACCATTAAATCATGTAATAATTTCTTTTCTAATTTTCATGTCTTATAAAATTTCCCTTTACTTTTCTCTGAAAAAGTTCAAATAAAATATTCATTTATTTATTAAACCTTGATTTGGAAACCAAATAAGAAATTGAAAATATTTTTATAGCTACTAATGTCAGTGGATTCTAGCTAAAGTCTACGAGGAATACAGATGCAGTTACAGTAAGGAACACACATGAATGGATTATCTGATATGCCTGTCATAGGTTTTGAACTCAGGTCCCATGATTTAAGGGAGAGTTTAAGGAGACAGGGTTTTGCCTTTAGATTGGATTGGTTGTAATGTCAGGAAGCGAGTTTAGTTCTGTGACTGTGCATCTTCTTATCCTGAATAAAAGAAGAGTAAAGTGAGGTTAAAACTGTAATAGGTAAAGAGGCAGCAACACTCACTTTAGCCAAAATAGAAGATTGCTCATTTTTGTGGATTGATAATGTTCATTGTCTTTGTTCAGGCATAAGTACAGATGATCTTGTTTTTGTCTTGAACCATATGGTCAGAGTGACTTCAATGATGTTGATATTCCCTGGAATTGTTTATGTTCCACAGGAGAACACCAAGGCCTGGCTGTCAAGTCCCAGATGTCCAGCAATGTCCCAGATGTCAGTGGTTGCTTTTCTCTTTCTCACTAATCTGCATAAAATTTCTCTCAAACAATTTTTATGTCCATATTCACATCCATTATCCTTAACAAGGATGAGAGGGGTCCTCAATGCCTTGGCTTAGCCAATTTATTCACAAAGATTGAGGAAAAGGAAAACTTCAGAGGCTCTACTTAATCAGTGTGATCCAGCCAACACTCATATATAAAATTGATGTTTAGTCTCATTATATGAAAAGGGTGAAACAGTTGCCTTCACAGTCTTCTCTTTTCAAATAGATTGCTGCTCCTACGCCTTTACTTTGAACTCTGCATACAAATGTGTGCGCACCTGCATGTGTATGCATGCAAGCACAAACAAACACACACTATCACACTATGATCCAACTCTAATATAATTATTTTATTTCTCCCAATGTAAATTCTTTTGCCTTAGAGAATCAGCTCATGAACTACATGTGATTAGAATACTTTGCTGCCATTGACCTGGTTATATTGCCCAATCCTCCTCCAAACTCTGAAAATATTCTGATTCACCATTCATTGGTTAGTTTAGAAGTCACACTTTTTTTCTTAATCTATTAAAGGAAGATCTACCAGAACAGGTCTCTCATCCCTATTAATTTAGAATTCATCAAGAGTCAATGTTAATTTAATATTAGGAGGAATTTAGAATCTTTTTTAAAAATTTGATTTTATTTATTCACCTTCAGAGAAAGGGGAAAGGAGGGAGAGAGAAACATCATTGTGCAAGAGAAACATCAATTGGTTGCCTCTCACATGCCACTAACTGGGGACCTGGCCCACACCCAGGTATCAAACTAGTGACCCTTCAGTTTGCAGGCTGGCACTCAATCCACTGAGTCACACCAGCCAGGGCAAAACTTTTTAATGTGAAAACATTTTCACATCTTTTCCAACCTATGGCTATTTACATACTTTATGGAGGAATACACAATAATTATAACTTTAATTGCCTGATTTTACCTATCTTCTCCTTTTAATGTTTAAACTTAAATGAATTGGGATTTTAGTCAAGTGTATAATTCTATAATTAATCATCTATACATTTCATTATGTGTTTATCACCCAAAGTCAAATCTCCTTCTGTCACCATGTATTTGACACTCTATCATCTCCCCCCACCCATCCTTCCCTTCTGATAACCACAATACTGTTGTCTGTGTATATGAGTTTTTGTTTGTCTGTCTTGTTTGTTCATTTGTTGCTTTCAATTTTATATCCCACATATGAGTGAAATCATTGCTACATTATTCATAGTGGCCAAGACATGGAAACAACCAGTGTCCTTCCATAGATGATTGGATAAAGAAGATGTGGTACATATATGCAACTCAGTTACAAGAAAAAATGAAATACTATCATTTACAACAACATGAATGGACCTTGAGAATATCATGCTATAAAACATAAGTCAGATAGAAAAAGTCAAGGATTACCTATCTTTTCAATGTAACATTGATATAAAGGATAATATATCTGACTGAGTATTGTTCTGCCCTCACATTGATCAGTCATCATTATTCTTTGATAATTTCTGAGTTAATGATAATCAGTGATCATGGCTCTTTAATTTTGGCTTACATCATTTTCGTTTTCTTTTGAAACATAAAATATGTAAACCTATAGCCTAAAAGAAGTGATAATTGGAAAGAAAATATCAGAGGATTTCCCTTTAATAGTATTATCATTAAAATACAGGAGAAATTATTTTTGGTCCCTGCATAGAGAATCCAAAATGTGATACATAAAAAACACGTATTTAGCACTCATATTTTCTCTCTTTGTGTGTTTTTTTTTTATTTTTATTTTTCGTGGGAATATTTTTCCTATATATATTTGACACTACCAATAATTAATGTAAAATTAGTTTAAAATCTATATATGCAAAAAATCGATTGACACAAGAAGAGCTTTCTGACAAAAGTAGACCACAACAGTATAATTTTTAACCCTTTGCTGTAGGTTTTACAAAAGCTTGTTAAAATAGTAATTTTTGGAAGAAGAATTATAGTAAATTTTAGAAACTATTTAGCTATTAGAAAGATTATATGGAAAGAAACATAAAAACACATTTGTTATTGTCTCCAAATAAAGAAATACACTTAAATAAATAGAAATAAAAATATTACAGTTATTGGTTACAAGTAAGTTTTACACATGTTACAGGCTGGGGTAAAAGTAGTTTTACAATTGTGAGTATGTGAAACACAGAATTTATTCTTGTATTATTATTTATTAATTTTTGAGTTATTTTCCATATGCACAACTATATACGTACTTTTGTCCCACCCTATGTACTGTGTAGGTGGAAGAAAGATCTTTAAGCAAGATTATAGAACATATATTTCATCATTATTTATTTCACCTTACATATGTGTGTGGACTCAAATACATATGCATACTCAAATTTATATATATTAAATAATATATATTTTTAAAAGTTTTTTGAGTCAAATTATAAATTGCTTAGCTTTTATATATTACATCTTAAGGTATCATGTACATATTCTATGGAGTTCCTTCAAAAAATAAAATTGGAACTACCTTTTGACCCAGCAATTCCACTGCTGGGAATATATTGTAAGAATCCCAAACACCAATTCAAAAGAATATATGGGACTTCCGGCCAAGATGGAGGCTTAGACGGACACGCTAGGTCTCCCTCTACAACTAGAGAGGAATACAACTACTTCAAAACAAAGGATAACTAGAAATTCCAGAAAATAAAACTACATGGAAGCCCAACATATGAAGTTATAAACCAGCGGTGCCATTCGGGCAGGTAAGAGTTAAAGAGGGCAAAGCTGTTTGCGGTCAGCGACGGGGCGGCGAAAAATCCCGGCGGCAGTCAAGCCCCTGGCAGTGCGGACCCCAGCGCTGGGGAGAGCGGCCACCGCATCGCCTTGAACAGTGAGGCCCAGGGGGGCGGGAGGACGGATCCCGGTCTCCTAGCTGAATAACTGTGTGAATCCATTTTGGACCCCCGCCCCCAAAGAAAGAAAGCACCACAGGGCTGCAAAATAGGTCTCAGACAGGCGCCGGTCGCTGACTTGTGACGCCAAATGGCGCCGGTCGCTGGGTCATTACGAGTACACAGGCACTGCCCCCGACAGCCGGCCCAAGAAAACAAAACACATCTGTCAAAATGTGGCAGACAACTATAGAAATACCGGTGACACAGCTCACCAGGCAGCAGATAGAGAACCTGACAGATGAACAGATAAGAAACCTGTCAGAGGCTCAGTTCTGGGCCATTGTTATCAGGTGGCTTACAGAATTCACAAAAGAGCAGGAAAAAGATAAGAAAGAAGCGAAAAACTTTCATAACGAAAGGAACAAAACCGCATACGAGACAGATGGTGAGGAACAAAAATCCAGAGTTCATTTCAACAAACTGGAATATGGAGAAGGAACAAGCAGTCAGCCAATGCAGCAAGAGGAAATGGGAAGCAACAATGAGAGGATCAGAAACCTCTGGGACGGCTATAAAAGGCCCAACATAAGAATCATTGGTTTGCCAGAGAATGAGGAAGATGAACTAGAACTTGAAAAATTGAGTGAAAATATAATAAAGGAGAACTTCCCAGACTTGGGGAAGGGAATAGACTTGCAGGTCCAGGAAGCAAGGAGAGTTCCCAAGAGACTGGACCCAGGGAGAACCACTCCAAGACACATTATAATCAAAATGTCAAAAATTAAAGATAAAGAGAGAATCTTAAAAGCAGCAAGAGAGAAGAAAAGAATTATGTACAAAGGGGTCCCAATTAGACTATCAGCTGACTTCTCAAGGGAGACCCTACAGGCAAGAAGGAACTGGCAAGAAATATTCAAAGTAATGAAAATCCAAAACCTACAACCACGAATACTCTATCCAGCAAAATTGTCATTCAGAATAGAAGGACAGAGAAAGTGTTTCCAGGACAAAATAAAACTGAAAGAGTTCATTAGATCCAAACTACTGTTATATGAGATGTTAAAGGGACTGGTTTAAAAAACAGAAGCTAAGGAGATGAAACAAAGGCAAACTAAACAGGCAACGAGAGTGGAAAAGGAACTGTGGGTACGGGAAGCATATTGGGGGGAGGTCAACAGGGAGGGGGAATGGGGAAAGGGAGGGAGATGATATAGGAATTGGGGATCAAGGTAGGAGGGAATGGAATAGACGGAGAGAGGTTGGGAGGAACTGTATGCACAACTAATGGACATAATCTAAAAGGGGGGGACAACTGGAGGGAGGGGGGCCACCGGGTGGAGGGGAGCAGAGGGAAGGGAAATTGGCACAAATGTAATATTTTAATCAATAAAACACATTAAATCTGAAAAAAAAAAAGTGAATTGAACATCCTAGAAGGGAGGATAAAGTCAATCATCTTTCTGTGAATTCTCAGTCTAATGAATCCAGATATTAACATCTAATTTGTGGGGAGAAATAAATTTCTACAGAAAATACTAGCACCATAGCTGTTGAACAAAGAAATCTAAAAAAGGCATTTATAATAATTCCTAAGTGAGCCATAGCTGTGACCAGAATCCTGTAAATATTGAATTGTTTTTTATAAAATTATTTAGCTATGTTAAATTGTACATGCTGAAAACACTAACAGAATTTGGGGACTTTGAATGGAATTTCCCAGACCATGGGAAAGAATGCCATAGTTCAGCATCGTAACTGCCAGCTGTGGATTGATGCAGAATTACTTTAAGGCTGAACAAGTATTTAGTTTGGTGAGTGTAGAGCCACGTGTTGTGGAGGATCTCTGAAATTCAGGGTTCAGATTCAGGGATAATCCTAGTGTAGGGAAAATGGAGTCAGTCAGGCTCCCTCACTGGGATATCCAGGCCACTGTAACTCAGCAGTACTAGCTAAAAACCTGCATGTGCAGAACACTCACCATTATATAACCAGTAATGTCATACTCTGGCATCCAGCCAGCTTTGTCTACGCTTAGTATATAAGGGAGTCAGGACTGTCCACTGGCATGGATTGCCCCACCCTGGAATAAAGTCTTGTCAGATATTCCAACAACAACAAAAATAGAATATATGTACCCCTATGTTCAGAGCAACATTATTTACAACAGCCAAGATCTGGAAACTGCCCAAGTGCTTATCAGTATATGAGTAGATAAAAAATTTGTGATACATTTACACAATGGAATACTATGTGGCTATAAATAAAGAAGGAAATCTTACCTTTTGCAACAGCATGGGTTGACCTAAAGATTATTATGCTAAGTGAAATAAGCCAGTCAGAGAAAGACAAATACCATATGATCTCACTTATATATGGAATCTAATAAAATAAACTGAAAAACAAAATAGAGACAGAGGCATGGACCTATGGAACAGACTTCTAGCTTTCAGATGGGAGAAGGGAACTGGATGAAAGAAGGTGAAGGTTAATACCAAAGAGGATGAATGAGTAACGCATAGACACACACAACAGTGGGGTGACAGCCAAAGGGAAAGGGGGTGGGGATGAGTAGAGGTGGGCAAAATAGGGTAAATTGGAACATCTGTAATAACCTCAACAATAAAAAAGTTTAAAGAAATTTCTGTAAGACTTTGAATTCAGAATATTTCCAGGTTTGTTTTATCATTTTACTAATACTTTCATGTTAATGTGTTTATACCCAAGGCTTGTGTTAGTTGCTTCCTTTGAGTTGCACATTATACTTGTATTAATATGAATCTATAAATATAATATTTAATAACATTATATACATAAAATAACAAGTCCATGTAGCCTAAAAAGGTTTTAGAATATTATTTTTATAATAAAAGTACATATAAGAAGAGATTTCTAATACCAAATATTTAGTTTGTCATTGATATGAGTCAATATATTTTACAAAGAGAAAGAGTATTTGCTAATCCAGAAAAGTGTTAGGTGGGGATTTACTAAGACACCTTCTTCTGTTTCAGTGCACGAAAAAGAAGGTAGTTTAATTACTTAAATTGTTTTCAATTCTGATCTACATCATGCATATTCTATCATAAGATGCATTTAAGCATGCATATTAAAAATTCCTGAGCCGTGCTTTCCTGCTCCTGTTGCAACCTCTAGTGCCACCGGCTACCTCAATTTTGGCCACGTACCTGTGAGTTCCAAGGGGACCAACCTTGCACTCTTCAGCAGCAGCTCATGCCAGGACCTGTCCCAGCTTGTCCCCGACTGGCTGGGCCTGGAGCTGGGCACGGTGGCCAACAAGAAGTTCAGCAACCACGAGGCCAGTGTGGAGACTGGTGAAAGCGAGAGCCGGGAAAATGCCTGCATCACCCAGAGTGGCTGAGGAGAGATCAAAACAACCTGATGGAGCTGCTCATTATGATCAATACCTGCAAGACTGCATCATCATCCAGGACGACTGCCGTGATTCTGTGTTTTCCATACGCCTGCCAAGATGAAAAGGACAAGAGTTGTGCTCCGATTTCTGCAAAACATGTGGCCAATATGCTCTCGGTTGCGGGGCAGATCATGTCATCACCATGGGCTTCTCAAATCCAGGGCTTCTTCGATGTTCCCGTGGATAATTTGTACGTGGAGCCCACGGTCCTTCGGTGGATTCAGGAGAACATCACAGATTGGAAGAATTATATCATGATTTCCCTGGATGCAGGTGGAGCCAAAAGGGTCACGTCAATTGCGGACAGTTTGAATGTGGGATTTGCCTTAATTCACAAAAAGAGGAAGAAGGTGAACAAAGTGGACCGGATGGTCCTGGTGAGCAATGTGGAGGACCACGTGGCCATCCTCGTGGATGACATGGCTGACACGTGGGGCACAACCTGCCACGCTGTGGACAAGCTGCTCTCGGCCGGAGCCACCAAAGTTTATGCTATCCTTACCCATGGAATCTACTCTGGGCCAGCTATTTCCAGAACAAATAGTGCCTCTTTTGAGGCTGTTGTCACAAACACTGCTCTGAGATACAGATTATTAACATTTTGATGATAATGGCTGAGGCTATCCGCCAGACCCATAACAGTGAATCTGTGTCTTACCTGTTCAGCCACTTCCCGCTGTAAATCCAGGATGGGAGCATGGGGCAAGCCTGCTGGTTTCTGATTAGTGTGTTTTTATCTGAATTTTTTAGCTTTAGAGCTCAGCAATTAGAATACAAAAGCATCAGATCTTTGAATCCTCCAAGATCCATTGTTTCCCCCTTCTATAGCTCAAGATCATTTACTTCCAGTTTTGGGGGAGAGAGATGGTTATTCAATCTGTGAACTGTCATCTTGTTTTGATAGGTGACTTTTTCTTTTGTCTTGTCAGTACTTGAGGCCACAGCATTTACGTACATAATTGCATTGTTGAAGTTTCTAATTTATATATTTCAGGGTTGCCAAAGGTGACTTTAGGATAAAGACTTCTATGTAGATATATAATGATAATGCCTGTGGACATCTGAATAAAACCATGTATAGAATGAAAGCTTCTAAGAACACCTTGAAAATTTATAATAGTGTGAATTTTTATTTTTTTTTAGCAGCTGGGTTTCAAATAAACCATTGTGGTTATTGACTAATCGTATCATAATTTTTTTCTTTGCCATAAACAAAAAGGTGTATTTTTGTGTTATACTAAATGCATATTTAAGCATCATTAGTTTTAATTTTTCATGTTTGTTAGCTTTTTATAATCAGAAGCAGCAAGTCTACACAACTGATCATTTGAACTAAAGCCACTACATGAAAAATGTGGGTAAGAAAGACCTACAAAAAAAAATACAAACAAGTAAAAATTTGTTCCTCCATTAAAATAATATCCAAAAAATATTCCAGGGTGATTGTGGAGGGGAAGATTGCTTTCTCCACAAGGTGGCCCTTGATAACATCCCACCCGAGGTGCCCCCCTGACACTGGCAGAAGGCACACCTTGCCTCTTTGTGAATTTTATTATGTGCACATTGATGCACAACCAACTGAATTCTTCATCCCCAGAAGAAGAGAATTTGCCTACATAGAATAATAAATAACATGTCCCTCCTGTTGAATTTTAAAACTTGAAGAGAATAAACTAAGTTCTGTAGATGGAAAAGTAAAATCTATTGAAGTTATTAACAAATAGAGCAGCTGTTAAGATTTCAAAGTTCACTACAGCAGAGGTGGAATCGAAGGTAAAAAGTGTAATTTTGGTCATTGCAGAAATGAGCATTTTCTTGCACCTTAAAATGGTTTTTGAGATAAAATGATATTATAGCCTGGTAAAGCCAGGTATACAATACAGATTGACTATATCTAGAAAGAGTTGACTTGACATATGTAAAGAGTATATTTAGATGCTATGTAATTTTAATTTTTGATAAACGAGTGATATCTATATTTCTTGGCATTTCCATGCATAGAGAAATGAAAATGTCTTTATGAACATGCATAAGTAGACAGCTTGGCATACAAGTATAGACCTGTTGACATGACTAAAACCAGTTGATTTAAGGGTAATCATTTCATCTAATATTTATAGTAAAACAGGGAGTTAATTTTAAAAAAACGATCTAAAGAGAAAAAATAATAGAACATTTATTGTAATCCTCTGAAATAAGACCTGATTATTTCTTACATTGCCCTGGCTGGTTTAGCTCAGTGGATTGAGCGTCGGCCTGCGAGCTAAGTGTCGCTGGTTCGATCTTCCAGTCAGGGTACATCAGAGAAGGAAAACTCTGACTCCAAAAAACCTCCGCTGCCTTGCGGCATACCTCTTCAGGGGAAAGGCTAAGGGAGTAAACCCCGACAGAAAATCCGGAGCCGGAGTCCCTAAGGCGGTTTGACGTTGTAGTCAACACCGGCAACTCCTGCGGCGCACCTGAACCCAAGCTGTATCGACTCCGTCTTTCCCTTGGACCCTTCAGCTGCGAAGAGAGGGGGGGTCTGCTGCATGGGCAACAGCAGACCCTCCATATTACCCTGCCCAGGCTCTGTAGCTTCAGCGTCATCACAAGATGTCGATTCAACACGGGAGGAGACAGATACCGTGTCACTCCCGAGTCGGACTGCACAGCCATTCTCGGCGGTGCAGATAGACTCTTAAGAAGCTACACCATCGTCTCTCGAGACGGACGGCTGCCGACGACGATTTCTTACATTATTTGGCACCACATGTGTGTTTCAAAGTACTTCTAATACATTGATTAACTAATTAGACTAGACTTAGCCATACATCATGGCAGTGTGAACCTGAGCAGCTGTGAACCTGTTTTTAGTTCAGTAAAGATGAGGAAGGTGGCCTCCTAGCAGCTTCATCCCAGAACTCACACCTTTCTTACTGCTGGTGTGGAAACATTTTCATGAAACTACCGAAGATGTTGGTCCTGTCCAGCTCTGCTGAGTGGAGGCTGACTTGCTGTGTATCTAGCCAAAAAGGGGAGCTAGAGAAATGTCAACACAGAGGAGCCAAAGAAATGTGGACACCAAAATTTCTCAGGCTCCAAGTTAACTTATATTAATCAACTTACAGATATTCATAGGATAACTGTCCTGTGTTAAATATGGTGTCAACTCGATTCAGCAATATATCATTTTTAGTGCTTGTATTGGTTTAGAATATAAGATTTTCAGATCTTCCAACACTGTACTAAAGCATTTCAATAAAATCATACTACTTCTTAAAAATTTTTTTTCTATTAGCTGTTTCTTTAATTAGGCCTTCCAAGGATTTCTAAATATTCTATGTATGTAAAAGAATATAAAATACTATTTTAAGTGTGATGAGCTGAACATTTAAAAAAAAACATTAAAAGCTCAGCTCATTAAAATATCTAAGATTTTTAAAAATATTTTCCAGGAAATTTGGTGTATGCTAAAGAGAAATCTAAAGTTTGAATTATGATGACAATAAAAATAATGTTTTATTATTAAGTTAATCAATGAAGATATTCATACACTAACATTCAAGCAATAGATCATTTATTCCTGAAATAATGCATGCATAACTTTGTGTTATATCTCCCTACTTTTTACTAAAATGCATTAGACAGAGGAAACATGCCTTAACCATCATGGTATTCATGTTGCAAACTGTATATCCATCTATGTAGTAGGCATTTGATATGTTTGTTGAATTAAAAGGAATATTTAACCATTTAATTTAATGCATATCAATGACCCTGTCAATTCCTTCTGAAGTTTGAAAGCTAATACACATTTGGGAAAAGGTGGTTAAGGTAATTTCTTTTGACATTGTCACCATAATTATCTTCTTGTTTCAGCTCATTTTAAGCAAATTGCTTGAACTTGCATCTCAGTTTCTTCTGTAAAATGAGTTGTTGAACTAGATGATATTGACCAATGTTTATGTCTCCACATTGTAGAATATCAAATTTACAACATCTTTGTCTCAACACTTTATACTTGTATTTAAATAATTTATTAGGATATATTTAATTATTTGTTTTGATTTTAGCTTTGTTTTTCTCTCCTGAGTACCTGAAGCCATGGAATCCTTCCTGCTTTACCAGATCCTCTCAGTCCTGTTATGGAATGAACAATTCAGTAAGAATTGGCTTAAAAGCTAAAATAAGTGAATGTGCAATGTGGAATATGAATATCCTAGGAAAACAGAGAGAAGTCCTTTGTAGGAGAATCAATAAGGAACAGAAAGTATAAAAATTTGTGAATTCAGTTTCAAGGAAAGGAATCAAAGTGGCTCACATAAAGGCACAGCACTGACCACATTAATCAACTGTAAAAGGTTCAGAGAAAAAGACTTCATAATTCTCATAATAAAGGTACAAGAAGTCCAGAAGAGGCTTTAGGAAAATACTTGGAGGTTGGTTGATCTCCCAGAAGCATAAGACAGCCAAATGTGGAAGTTTTCATAAAAAAAAAAATTAAAAACAGTATGAAAGATCACTTCACTGCACACTGACCCAAGTTACCAACTTAGAAATTTTATTACAACACTGATGTTTATATAGCTAAATAGAGTAAAGTGACCATTATATTAAGCTAAGTCTCCAAGTAAAAACAAGATCACTGAGGCTGAGGAGAACTTATAGCTATACCAATACTTACTTTATACTTAGAGCTATATAGTAATAATCTTTCGGGTTTTTTAATTAAAACAAAAATTAAACTGATTTTTTAAATGTCTTTTATTTACTTATTTTATTTATCTGTTTTTAGAGGGAGAGAAACATCAATGTGTGGTTGCCTCTCACATGCCCCTAACTGGAGACCTGGCATGCAACCTAGTCATGTGCCCTGACTGGAAATCGAACCAGCGACGCTTTGTTCGCAGGCCGATGCTCAATCTGCTGAGCCACATCACCCAGGCATCTTTAGGATTTTTAAATGAGTACTACACTCTTGAAATTCCAAAATAATATTCTACCTAGCGTGGCTCAGTTGGTTGAACATCACACTGCAAAGCCAAGCAAAGCCGAGCAAAGCCGAGCAAAGCCAAGCAAAGGGATGGCAGTTCAATTCTTACAGGGCACATGCCTGGGTTGTGGGCCTATCCCTGGCTGGGGTGTGTGTGAGAAGCAACAGGTCAATATATCTTTCACACACCAATGTTTCTCTCTCTCTCTTTCTCCCTTCCTTCCCCCTCTCTCTAAAAATAAATAAATAAAATCTTTAAAAAATAGCAAAATTGATAAATACCTTTCTCCTTTCTCAGCCCTAACATTACCTTAAAATTTATGGAGCCTAAAATATTTGAAAACAAAAACAATAAGCCCAATCTGCAACACTAAAGAAACTAAAGATAAAACTTGTTTGAAATATTTAAATTGCATGATTCATTTATTTCAACAATCCAGACTGGAACCACCAAAACATATATAAAAACAAATCTATTTTGTGTTAGATGGTTAAGACAGACACGTAGAGATAAGAAAAGATGTAGTAAAACTCCAGGGAATGTTATTTTTGTCTCTACTTTTTAAAGTATACAATGTGTTTCTTTTCTAAATTTACAGAATTTCATTATTTAAAGATTTGAAAAAGATTTACAATTGACATTCAAATGTAATGGAAACAGCCTAAGTGCCCATCAGTAAAGGGGAGTATTAAAAAACTGTAATACATTTACACAATGGAATACTACACAGCAGAAAGAAAGAATTCCTAGCCTCAAGACAGCATGGATGGAACTGGAGGGTATTATGCTAAGTGAGATAAGCTAGGTGAGAAAGACCAATACCATATTACCTCACTTATCAGTGGAACATAAAGAACAAAACAAACAAATGAGCAAATAGAACCAGAGATATGGAAATAAGAAATAAGCTGACAACAACCAGTGGGGAGTGGGAGAGAGATAACGGTGGGAAGAAGAGGAAGAGTCTAGTCAAGGAACAAGTATAAAGAACCCATGGACATGAACAACAGGTTGGGAGTTGACAGTCGGGCAGGGGAGAGCAAAAGGGGTGGGGGAAATTAGGACAACTGTAATTGAACAAAAATAAAATAAAAAAAAATAGAAAAAATAAGTGTACAATAAAATATTTTTAAAAATGTAATGTCCTGCAATCTCATGAAGGAGAAAGAAAAGGAGAAAGAAAGAAGAGAAAGAAAGAAATAATCAAAGATTAATAATATAAACATGCTATGATGGACAAAGATAATGTGGCAGATCCCCTATAAATGAACTATACTCCAGAAAGAATATTTAAAAGATGTTCTTGTATTTCCCAAAACTGATTCTACAAACTTTAATGTTTAAAAGAATCCAGTTAAAGTGTTGAATGTATCCAGTCCATAAATAATGTTTTGTCATGAATATTTAGTAAAACCTAAGGTAGTATTTTTTTCAGTAAGAATATTACTAGACTAAAGGTGTCAGTTTATCTGTGTACATCCAAAACCAATCAAATGCAATTAGAGTTTGCAGCCAAGAAAGCAAGGGTTTATTGATTAAGAAAATAGAGCCAAGCTAAGAATTTGAAGTAACATAGTGTCCAAAAACCTGGCTTTTTGGTGGCTTCCAAGGGATGGGTTATGTAGGGGAAAGATCATTAATCATGGTGGCTAAAGGATTTGGGATTGTGAGCTCTGTTGATTGGCTGGGGTCAGAACAAGGAGAAGTTGATCATTGTATCAAGTCCTGATATTAGCCATGGCATTGTTCTGATTTCATGAGGGTGTGGTCCATTGGGTCATTTCGTTCCCATGGTCCTGGGGCTGAAACACAGCTGAAATCAAGTTACCTTTAGCTGACTAAAAGTCTATTTCTATAGTCAACAAATGTAAGGCTTTGTTCTTAAGACACTTTGATCCTGACCAGAATCTGATGTCCTAAGGGATTAATGAGTGAGGAAGGGAGTCAATAAACGGAAATGAAAAAAGGGTCATGTTAAAGAAATAGAGTTTCTGAGATGTTACAATTACTGCTATTAATTTCAATGAAACCTTGAACTTAAGAGTATGAACTTCAGTAAACCTTAAGAAAACATTTACATTTTCCACAATAGAATGAATGGTACAAAGGTAAACATTAAATTGCATAGATTCCACATTTTGTGCTGAAAATGCTATACAAGGTAAAACTGATTGAATCCTGTTACATGATGTTAATTATAAACAATTTGAACACTCTTAGATTTGAAATAAGGATAAAGTATAGACACTTATTTATAATGTATAGTGGATGGATAGCAGAATTAACTCATTGAGTTACAATTACATTGTCTTCATAGAAAATGGCAGTAATAATTATAAAATAAATAATAAATCAGCCTATGGCTTTCACTCCACATGAATAGTTACCTTTGAGGTGTCATGAAGATGCAAAAAAATTATCAAAATACTATTTATTTTAATTGAAAGAAATAATATAGTATTATGCACTTTTTTAGAAGGCAAAAGGAGAGTGTATATAAACAAAGAAAGTATATTTCAGCGTCTACCACTGAAAAAAACACCAAATATTATATTAATTGAATTTCCACTTACTGTTTTAATTGGTTCAATAGGATCATATGAGCCTACAGTCATATATACTTAGTGAATACATTGTTATTTCTTAAATTGAAATACTTGCTGAGTAGCTGGAACAGAAATAGGAATAGAGACAGAGTTTATTTTTGCACTTTGTATGTTTTCCTAAATCATATGATAATAATCTCTACAAAAGTGATATTTAATAGAAATTAACCCACACTTTTTTGTTGTTATTGTTTATTAAGTATTTTAAGTTTCGTTTATTAAGGACCATTTTCTTTCGCAAAATATATGATATAACAACTAAAGCAGAATTTTCTGCCAGATTTAGTATTTAGCTATGTGAAATGACCAAATAAATTATATCATGCCTAAATTATTTTACTTAAGGAATTTCAGAGCGAGTTGCGATGTTCCAAGCTAATATAATTCATATAAAAAAACAAATACAGAAGTAAAGAATGATAATACTGATATCATTTTATATAGCAATGAAGTTAAATTACCCGGTTGAAAACTCCATAGACTCCCACAGAGCAAACAATATCTATGTTCTCATTAAATAAATTGCTTAGCTCTTACTGGTTTTGAATATATTTTATACAGGTAAAATTATGCTACCATTCTCCACCATTCAGTAATCAATATTTTATATAAAACAGTTTTCTTCTTTAATTTCTATGTTAAATTGCATGCTGTTCATCTGTGCATTTTTCTTAGCTTCAATAAAGATCATTCTATTTTCCTGTCAAAATGCTTATGTTAACTAATGCAAGAAGAATTTTAATAGAGATCTAACTTTTTGCAATTTCCCCTTTTAGATTATGTTTGCAGAAATATTGGAAGGGAAAATGGGGTTTGAGAGGAATTAACTCAGTAAAATAGGAAAATATCTTGTGATGAATAGTAAGTTCAAGGGGCAGTTTGCTGTACAAGTATTTGCATGCACATTACTAGTAAGTTCCAGGGGCAGTTTGGTGTGCGAGTATTTGTATGCACATATGTGTACATTCTCTCTCCTCTTTCCTCCCCTCCTCTCCTTTTCTTTCCATTTACCTCCTTTCTTTGACCTCATTGTTCTGTCTCTCTTTTCCCTAAACTATTTAACCATTAATTCTTCCATCCATCCATTGATCCATTCATCTGTCACCACATATATGTATTTATGTATATTTGTATGTATCCTTCCATCCAGCTACCTACTTACCTGACTATCCATACAATCTCTGTGTATCTGGAAATCATTATTTCAGAAAAACAAACTTGAAAAAAACTGGTTAATAGATCAAAACTGATTTCCAACTTAAGTTGGAAAATTACTTAAATATAAGGTTTGACTCTGGAAGCCATCAGTATTATGCATCAGTAAGTGTTCATCTATAGATCATTGTACTTTATTTTTAAGAGAGAAGTTCTTTAAAATACACACATGCACAAAACAATTGTGACACCTACAAAATTAAAAATATACATAATATCAAATAACTTGTCAGTGTTCATACTTCCCCAATTGTTTTATGTCTTATATTATTTTAAATATGTGTTTCAATCAGAAACAACCACAGCAAAAAATATCAATAACTTGCCACTTATATTCCTCTTGAATGTTTTAATTTGTAGTTGTTCCTACCTCTATATTGATTAGTTTGCAATATTGTTGAAGAAACTAGGTCATTCATTCTGTTCAGTTGTGATTTTGCTAAGAATCTCCATGCACTGTCATTGGAAATATTAAGTCCCCTGTATTTTTTTTTAACTGAATGCTAACTAGAGTTTTAATCTGATTCTGTTTTTTGGTTGTTTTGTTTTTACCAAAATTACCACATAAGTGATATAATCTTCTATCAGGAAGAAAATAAATAATTATCATTAATTTTCTAATTCTGTAACAAAATAATGAATACCAAGGTTCATTATTTTGTTATGGATTGGAGAACGTTGAGGTTCTAATTGTATCATACATTCTTTCTGTTTAGCTGAAACACTGTAAAGAGCTTTTTCCCTTAAACATTAACTGGCTACTGGGAGGCAGAGTTTGTACCTAAAAAACAGATTAGAAGTTTAACTTTTTTCTGATACTTCTAGGTCATATGAAGGGTTATGAATTTTTACTTCTTTGATTTTATACTTAGGGATTTTTTTTTATTATTAAAAACTTGGTTCATACACACATTGTCATTATTAATAATTTTCTTTCCCTACATGCCATTTTCAGAATAATAATGTTAATATTACTATTAACAATATTATTAAAATACTTTTTTATAGTTTTTTTCTCTGTAAGACATATCCCATCAGATTACTGTATTTTAAAATCACATGATATATTAGCTCTAAATGAGCTATGCAAACATCTTGATATAGTTACATTAATTTGGTTTTATATTTGCTTTTTAGGGTTTGTACTTTTATTATAATTTTGCTTTATAAATATGGAAAACATGTCTATGCATTCAAAGTTAATTATACAGAACAGAAATGTGTTCTCCACCCTGTTCACTCTATCCATTGTACATAGATGATCAGTCTGTGTTAATTCACTGGTTCATTTTATGTCTGTGTATGTGTTTTTAATATAAAGTATATGCACAATTCATGCATGCATCATCCATCTTTGATTAGATAAATGGAGGCATATTTTTCATAATATTGTATACCTCATTTTTACTTAAGAATATATCCCAGGAAGTTATTAATATCAGTGTATATTAATTTAATTATTTAAGTTCAATAGTGTGCTAAGTATTATACTGGTGTATGTATTGCAGTATGCACCTCAATTAATCCCTTATTTAAGGATATTTGTATTAGATAGTCTTTCACAACTAGTTTAAATTTCTCCATTTTGTAGCTTTATTTATATATGTTTAATTGTTTTAATTTTTTCTTTGATTAACCTCTTTACTGTAAATAAAAATAAATAGTTTATTTTCTTTTATTACTCTTTAATACAAATATCTTATTACAAATTTTCTCTGATAACTATATTATTTTATAAGTACCAATTGCTTTGTTTTTATTATTTCTAAGATGTTCTAAAACTGTAGTTTGTATTTTCCCTTAAATACAATAGTTAATTAATAATACGTTTGAAATTTCCAAAAATAATGCATTTTTGAATTTCTGTTTTCTCATGGACTTCTAATTTTGTTGTATTGTGATCAGGTACTCTTTATAGTACATATTTTTTCCTTTATTATTATGAATATTTCTTGGTGGCTTAGGGATTGTCAGTCTTCATTAATTACCATTTGCAACTGAAATCTCAAACAAGAGAAAGAACATCATCACTAAACAAATTTTCTTTATGGTCCCTTCCCTTTGAATTCCTGTGTGCATTCACTCAGAGAAAACAACAATTCTAATTACTAGCAGTAATATTAATTTGGCTTCTTCTAAAATTTAATCAAACTGAATCATGTAAGTAGTCTTTGTGTAAAGCTATAAATTTATTTCCAATATTTTTTCTAATATAAAGTTTAAGACTATAAATTTACCCTCAATTATTTTATAGCTGTTTCACATCAATTTTGATATGCTATGTTTTCTAGTTCAGAATACTTTAATGTAGTGCATGTGAATGAATATGAGTGTATGTGTGTATTTGTGTGTGTGATTCTTCTTTGATCTCTGAATTATTTACGTGTATTGTTAATCTCATAGAAATTGTGGTTTTCAGAAATGTTAATGATTTTAATAATTATACTTTCTCACAAAACTAATTGTATAATATTGAGCCTTTTAAATTATAACATTTGTTTTAAGTTTAATCAAATGGTGTATCTTGGTGAATGTACTACTGTGGTTGGGGAGTGGAGGGATAAGCAAAAATAAAATAAAGAAAAAAGAGAAAGAATTTATAAACATGGACAACAGTGGTGAAGGCAGGGGGAAGTGGAGGTGAAGAGGGTAGAGGAAGAATAAATGGTGATAAAAAAATAAAACAAAATTTAAAAACAATGTATATTTTGAAGATGTTAGGTTCAGTTTTCTATACATCACAATCAATTCCAGGTAATTAGGAATGATTTGCAGATTGTCTATGTCTTTGCTGATTTTTTCTAGTTTTTATCAATTTCTAAATACACAAATTTAATATCATATGTTTCGCTTATGATATATCCTATTTTTCCTTTACTTCTATTGATTTCTTTTCATATATTTAGGAACTGTTTTATTTGAAAATAAGTAATTTTGATTGTTTTATTTTTTAAATAATTCATCTTTCATTATTATAAAATATTACCTCTCATCTCTTGCAGGTATATGAGTCTTGAAATTTACCTTGTCTTTCTTTCATTACTCTCACACACACTTTACTTATGCTTCCTATGGTTTGCATTGGTATATCTTTTCCTATCTAACAATTTACAGTATATCTGTGGCACTTTATTTAAAAGATATATTTTATAGAATGAATTTTCTTTATTCTGTCAATATCTTCCATTTTATTGTTATATTTAGTACATTAGTATTTAGTGGAATTATTGTTAAGGTTGAATTTAATTCTATAATTTGATTATACTTTTTTCTGCTTATTTTTCTTTTTTATTGTAGTTCTTTTCTTACCTTCTTTTGGGTTATTAAAATCTTTTTAGACTTTTATTTTACTTTAATGACATTTTAAGTAAACTATTTACAGAAAATTTTAGTGCTTGCTCTATGAAGTTAAAATATCATTCCATAAGTGTTCATCATTTATTAGAAATAACATATTTATACCTGATATAAAATGTGATAACCTTCTGAGTGTATAAAAAAATAAACCCACACCAAATTCATTCAGTCATCATATATGCATAAGGTATGACTGCATATGTTTTAAATACCTAAAGACAATGATATGTTTCCCTTAAAACAATTATATTATTAAAAACATTATGATGAAAATATATCCTTTTAATCATTTATTTAATATGTTCTTTAATTCTTACTCCAGATATATGTTTCCATTTGATGTCATTATTCTTAATTTTAAATAACTTATTTAAGTATTTTTTAAAGCTCAGCTTTTCTGGCAAAAGGTTCTCTTTGTTTCTTTTACCTCTAAACAACTTTGTATTGATTTTAATTTTAAAAGATATTCTCAGTGGATGTACAAGTCAATTTTGGTAAAAATTAAAAATAAGTTGTTCAATTATCTTGAGGCTTCCATTGCTCCTAATAAAGACTCAATAATCATTCAAATAATTATTCCTAAGGTGCTGTTTTTCTCTGAATGCTTTTAAGCTTCATGTTGGTCTCTTTATCTTTGGTTTTCAATGCCTTGATGTTAAGTCTAATTTTTCCTTTTTATTTTTATCCTACTTGAGTTTTACTGAGCTTCTTAAATCTGTACTTTTGTATTTATTACCACATTTGCAAAATTTCAGCCATTATTTCTTCAAATACTTTATCTCTCTGTGATTACATTATAGATACCTTAGAATTTCTGATATTGTTCTACATGTTCCTAAACATTTCTTTCTTTATTTTAAAGTCTTTTATCTCTTCTTGAATTTGCATTGAAAACAAACAAACAAACAAAAAACTCACTTTATTAGTCTAGGTGTATATAAGTAAATATTAAATAATCAAATGGATTTTATTGGGATAATATGATGTGAATAGTTTCAGTAATAAAAATGATGTTTATTATAGTGTGTTATCACATTCAGATATCTTCAACCTGTCTACTGATTATATATCAATAATCTACAACAGAGTTTGGTAAACCGTGACCAATGAGCTGATTATATATTTTTCTAAAAACAGTTTTATTGAGTTACAGTCATATCTTATTACTGTATTTTCTATGACTGTTTTTGTCCTACAATGCCAGATTTATGTAGTTGCACCAGAGACTATAAAAACTAGATGTATAAAATATTAATATCTGGCTCTTTAAAGAATAGTTTGATGACTTGTTGATATAAAAAATACATAAGCCTGTAGGAAATTTTTATGAGGTTATTTGAGCCAAAGTGACAACATATGCCAGGGAGCAAAATCTCAAGTGCCTCAGAGAATGTCAGTTTGCCAGCTTATTTTATACATTAGAAACAAAGGAAGATGCATGAAATGTATTGGTAGTAGATTAAGGAGGTGGGAGAAAGTGTAATAGAACTCTAGGATGAGACAAAGGGAAAAATGGTGAAACAACATACTTCTTTTACATCAGTGGGTTCAGGATAATTAATAATTAATATTTCCAGCGTATAGAGATGGTATGCAGGAACAAAATAACAATGATGTGTTCTCTGGTCTCCTGATCTAATGGTCTTGCCTTTGGCCCCTAGGGTTGTGCCTTTCCGAGGTAGGAAAAGGCAATTACTCTGACATGTCAAAGGTAAGTTATCTTAGATGCATGAGGACAATGGACAGAGTTCATTTAAGATAAAAGTTGACTTTTACTAAAGAAGCTGTAGGCCTGAGAAGTTATGACCTGCCCAGTAAGGAATTTGTGATCAGACCATCCTGTGTGGTTTACATTTGGTCACTTAATTTGTCAGGCCTGACATGTGGCCCCTCCTGAGCTTACCAGGTTTATTGCACAGCCCCTTTTCATCCACAAACTCCTGACCTAGAATATAGATAATTGAAGAATATACCAAAATATTTTATATGAATAAACTTAAGTGATTCTAATTTATTACTAGAAATAAACTATATACCATTTAAAAATAATTTGCAGGGAATCAATTAATAACATCAAATAAATGTTTCCCCCCAAGAAGTACTGTATGGTTCATTTATTATCTGGTTTTGAAAACAGAATATATTAGAAAAAGTTTTTTTTCAAATATGAAGAGAAAATCACTGATATTAAATAACAATAATTAATTGAAAGTTAGTTTACTGAAATGCATATGTGTTAAGTGTTAAGGAAATAAAGTATATTTTAAAATAAGTTGACAAGAAGATAACTATACTAATATTTATCACTTGTCTATTATCTGGACTAATGCACTTTAAAAATGGAAAATTAAAATTTTGGTAATATGGCAAATCATTATGAAGGTGTATAAAGTAATAAAAAATATGTTTTCTTAAAGAAAAAGCTAATTGAACATGAGTGGTCCTACCATTAAAAAATAAAGTTATGTGTGAGGTTCTTTAAAGGGGATCCAACATCTGGTAACAAAAGATAATTTACAGACAATCACTCAAGTAATGAGATCATAGGTTTATGACCTTTGAAAATAGAAAACACATCCTGTCTGCATTGCTGTCTCCTGAGATTCAACTGTTTGGCTAAACTAAGTGGCTGGGTTGGTGAACAAGGGGGTAGTCTGTGTGCTTCACTTTAAAACTGGTTTCTCTTTTCCATCCTAATGGCTTGGAGAGAAAGGTCCCAGAGGTCTAAGAGGGGGTAAACCTAAAATATTCCCCTCAGCCCAAACTAAGTATAGTGGGCAAAAGGGTTTTGGACAGGTGTGACGTGCCTGGCACACCTTCTTCCAAAGAAGCCTTATTTTTCCCCTAATGTGGGACATTGAAAAATTAATCCCTTCCCTTTGTCATCTAGTGGTTATGGATGGAATGATGCCTTTTAACCCTGTTGCCAAATCTGTTGCCCCCAGAATACAACAACGATGCCAGCTTGTTAAACCAAGCATGCCATTGTCCAGGGACAGCCAATTGAACTGGAGTCTGTGAGATCCCTCCCCATGTGGGAAGGCCACCCTCCGCTCTACACCCCCACTCTAACTAGGGATTTCTGAATCCAAAGGTAGGTAGGACGATGACCATGCCCAGCTTAAAGCAGCAAGAGGAGCACAAGACCTTTGCCCATTGTCCTTTATAAGATTGTAAAGGATCTTAAGTCTGAGGGGGGGGTTGTTATTTTTTATTGTTATAAAAAATTAATTAATTAATCATTTAAAAAAAAAGAATAATATGGGAAAGGGTGAAGCCAGAGAACTTGTATGCATGACCCATGGACATGAACTAGAAGGGGTGGGATTGCTGGGAGAAGAGGGATACTGGGCAGAGGAGAGCAAAGGGGAAAAAAATTGGAATTATTGTAACAATATAATCAATAAAATACACTTTAAAAGAAGATCACTTAACTTTGGGTGGTAGGCATGGAATGCAATATACAGATCATGTATCATAGTAATGTACACTTGAAACATCTATGACCCTATTAGCCAATGTCAGCTCAATAAATGTAATAAATAAACAAATAACACTGCAAATTAGTGGCTGTTTGAAGGTTTGGCAAAACTTCTCTGTGAAACCATCTGAGTCTTGTTATTTTAGTGAAGGACTCTAACAATTTGATCTTATGTCAGTGTCAGTGTATTAAATATTCTAAGTCTTAAAAAAATAAATGCATGTTTGAAACCTATATAATTTTATTAACCAGTAAACTTAATTTAAAATATTAGGTAAAACAAATAAATGTGAACATATGTAAGAGATTTCCATAAATAAGAATTCAGTAGGCATCATTAGATTTCTAGGTATTAAATTTAACCATCACATAAATATTATTAAGTATTTTAAATAAATTAATAGATTGCAAAGAGAATTCAATGCATATGCTGTATATAATTGATTATAGATTAAGTCAATATATAATTTTATGTAAATAAAAGATAAAAAGTTCCTGAGACTGTTCAAAGATAGGACAGCAGACAATGTTTGAAGAAACTAACGTTTGGCTCATTACCTCAAGAAAAGATCTGGGAAAATAGATGAACTCATATCTGTGCTTGGCAGGCTTAAGAACAGAAAATGTGTCACATCAACAGAATAGGAGATCCAGAACAAAGAACCTTGGACTGAAAACTCAGTCTTTTCCTTTAGCGAGTGAATAGAGACTGATGAATGGAGACACTGGAAATTGGCCAAAAAGTCAACCAAAAGTCATGTAGGATTCTAACAATGACTGATTGTGTATACATTCTTAAACTAGTGCTTGCTATATTAAAGTCATACTTAAAAATGACTTTATATAAAGAATTAAGATGATAAGAGCTAATATTTATGTTGTGCTTAATCTGCTTCAGGCACTGTTTTAAGAGTTTTAAAATGTCACTTTTGTAATTTTCACAAACATTTAGCAGTTTCTCTATATCTCTAGACCCACATTAAATGTCCTAAATAACTGTTCTTAACCTTTGCTCTACCACACAAACAAATTTTAAGGAGATAAATATCTAGTTCTGCAAAGCTTGGCAGTCCCCAAGACCACCTTCACTTCTTACATAAATTACAACTCTGGAGGTCTCCAAAACCATCACTCAGTTTGATAACTTACTCAGAATTGCAGAAATCACTGAAAATTATTATATTTACAGACATTGTTTAATAGAGTGAATAGATACATATTAAAATAAATCACAGGAAGGGGGCATAAAGCAGAGTCTAGGAGATTTCTAAGTTTGAAGCTTCTAGTAGTACTATTTCAGTGAAACTGTGATCAATACTAACAATAACCAAAAATGATGTATAACTAGATTCATAAAGTATGGTCTACAAGGGAAGTCACCCAAGCTCTGGTATTGTAGAATTTTATTTGGGTTTTGTAATGTACAAATACATGGCTGACCTTCACTAGACTCTAGCCTCTCCAGAAGTCTAGCTGATACATTTCATCCAAAAGTTCCTATCAGAAATTATTGCCAGTATTGGCTATTAGGCATGTGCCAAAACTCACAGGTAAACAAATATATTTTATCAGGTAAGATATTACAAGGGTTGGATTGGTAGATTACCTTCCAGAAACAGAAGGAAAAGGACAGATCTTTTTGTTTTGTTTTGTGTTAACTATACCAGTTCATACCTACATCTCATCTTGATTAAGCTCTTTGTGATTACATATATAGGTAAGGTTCAGAAGGTAAGTGCCTTTTCAGATTCTTGTTAAAGAAAATAGTAGTAGAACTAAATGATAGACAAAAAATATATATATATAACTAGTTTCACATTTTATCTTAATCAAATGTGCTACTTCTCTAAATGGCAACTGTAAAACCTATTCCCAATTATTGTTATGTGATTTCAAATATATCTTGAATATTTTCCTGTGCTTGAAAATTGAAAATTTTATATATGTGTGTGTATGTGTGTGTTTGTGTGTATGTGTGTGTGTGTGAATTTGTATGTATGTGTATATACACGAAGCCTGTCTAAAAAAATCCAACCATTGTTAATATAATGAGAACAATTTGCACAACATCACTGTAACCTGGCAGTCAAGGAGAATGCACTGGAATGCACATTGTGAACAACAACAACTTCACTGCACTAGTTAGTGGGAATGGTAGATTTCATTGAGTGAGCATGTGTACTGTATGACCATCACATTCGAAATGACTGAGCGAGTAGAGAAACAAATCTGCATCAAATTTTGCATGAAGCTTAAACATCCCTCTGCAGAAACTTTTCAGATGATTCAGAAAACTTCAGCTATGGGCAACTAGTGATTGGCAGCTTCATCACAACAATGTGCTTACTCGTGCTTCATGTCTTATGCAGAGTTTTTTTGTTTTTTTTTTTTTTTTTTTTTTTTGCAGGACATAAAATTACCCAAATGACTCAGCACCCCCTAAAACCCTTATTTGGTGCCCTGTGATTTCTAGCTTTTCCCAAAACTAAAATCACCTCTGAAAGGGAAGAGACTTCAGACTGTTGAGATTCAGTAAAATATGATGGGGAAGCTGATGGCGATTAGGAGAGCTGTGTGAGGTCCCAAGGTGCCTGCTTTGAAGAGGACTGAGGCATCATTGTCCTATGTACGATGTTTCTTGTATCTTGTATCTTCTTCAATAAGTGTCTCTATTTTTTATGTTACATGGCTGGATGGCTCGATACTTTCTGAACAGACTAGTATATGTACATATAGTCAAATCTTTGCTAAGGAGATATATGCTCAAATGACTATTACTATTTGTTCCCCTTCCACCATGTATGCAAGAGACTTCCAAATAAGTTATAACCTAAAATACAGTAACAAGTAAATATGCTGCAGTTTCATGGCTTGGGAAACTATCATTTTCCTTAATTGTGAATAAAATTGTTATTAACAAGACATTCAGAAAAGGTGTAGAAGACAGGTATATGTAAACCTCACTTTATAGTCAACATGAGGTATAAGGGTGACAAAGTAGAAAAATTATACTACTGATGAGGCAAAATTTGTAATGCTTATATGAATATGTATTCCATGGCTTTATGAGTTGAAAGTAAAGAATAAATATACCTTTAAATAAGCTTACTGTGCCAGACTAAACATGATAAACTCTATGTATCAGTGAAGAAATATGCCTATTGGTATTTTTGTGTGAACATACATAAATCAAATATTTTGCTTGTTTTGGAAACTATGCAGAATGTGATCATGTGACATTTCCTTTCAATATTTTGCAGTACAGTTAATAGAATACAGTAGCTTCTAGCATTCTGACTACTTGCACTGAAAATAAAATGCATCATTTTGAACGTTCATTTTCAATATTATCTGACAAGTAGAATGTTAGAATATAGAAGATCAATAGAATGATCTGACTGAACACACAAATCAGATTATGCTCTCTCTGCCACCAGTAAAATTTTAAACCTACAACAGTATGTAATGCATCATTCAAAGGATTTCACTTTTATTTTGCAACATTTTCTACAGCACACAAGAGAATTTCTTTTAGCAAGCTAATAAAATCCAACTAATTGGTCATTTTATTAATATTAGCTTTATTAAAGTTATGCTTATATGTCATTAATCAACTTCTGCATTTTCTATCAACAGATTCATAGTAAATAACACATATTTTATTTATATTGTCTACTTTGTACCTTGATTCTCTATTAAAAATACATTTATTTTTCAGAGCTTTCTCATATAAAGTCTCAGAGGGCAATGTTACCTAGAGGTATTTGTGTATCCTAATTCTTTGGCTAAACACTAAAAAAATAATTTCTGATTATAAAGCCCAAAACATTTTTTTAAGTATATTTTTAAAAGTTTCTCTCTTACTTCCGGCCAAGATGGAGGCTTAGACGGACACGCTAGGTCTCCCTCTACAACTATACAGGAATACAACTACTTCAAAACAAAGGATAACTAGAAATTCCAGAAAATAAAACTACACGGAAGTCCAACATATGAAGTTATAAACCAACGGTGCCATTTGGGCAGGTAAGAGTTAAAGTGGGCAGTGCTGTTTGCGGTCGCACCCTGAACGGCGGGCGGCGAGGAGTCCCGGTGGCCAAGTCCCTGGCGGTGCGCGACCCCGGAGAGGAGTCCCGGTGGCCAAGTCCCTGGCGGTGCGCGACTCCAGAGCTGGGGAGAGCGGCCCCCGCATCGCCTTGAACAGTGAGGCCCAGGGGGGCGGGAGGACGGATCCCGGTCTCCTAGCTGAATAACTGTGTGAATCCATCTTGGACCCCCACCCCCACAGAAAGCACCACAGGGCTGCGAAATAGGTCGCGGACAAGCAGGCGCCGGTCGCTAATTTGTGACGCGTACGCAGGCACTGCCCCCACAGCCAGCCCAAGAAAACAAAAAGCATCTGTCAAAATGAGGCAGACAACTATAGAAATCCCGGTGACACAACTCACCAGGCAGCAGATAGAGAACCTGACAGATGAACAGATAAGAAACCTGTCAGAGGCTCAGTTCTGGGCCATTGTTATCAGGTGGCTTACAGAATTCACAAAAGAGCAGGAAAAAGATATGAAAGAAGCGAAAAACTTTCATAACGAAAGGAACAAAACCGCATACGAGATAGAAGGAAAGGAAATAAAAACCAGAGTTCATTTCAACAAACTGGAATTTGGAGAAGGAACAAGCAGTCAACCAATGCAGAGAGAGGAAATGGGAAGCAACAACGAAAGGATCAGAAACCTCTGGGACAGCTATAAAAGGCCCAACATAAGAATCATTGGTTTGCCAGAGAATGAGGAAGATGAACTAGAACTTGAAAAATTGAGTGAAAATATAATAAAGGAGAACTTCCCAGACTTGGGAAAGGGAATAGACCTGCAGGTCCAGGAAACAAGGAGAGTTCCCAAGAGACTGGACCCAGGGAGAACCACTCCAAGACACATTATAATCAAAATGTCAAAAATTAAAGATAAAGAGAGAATCTTAAAAGCAGCAAGAGAGAAGAAAAGAATTATGTACAAAGGGGTCCCAATTAGACTATCAGCTGACTTCTCAAGGGAAACCCTACAGGTAAGAAGAAACTGGCAAGAAATATTCAAAGTAATGAAAATCCAAAACCTACAACCACGAATACTCTATCCAGCGAAATTGTCATTCAGAATAGAAGGTCAGAGAAAGTGTTTCCAGGACAAAATAAAACTGAAAGAGTTCATTAGATCCAAACCACTGTTATATGAGATGTTAAAGGGACTGGTTTAAAAAAAAAACAGAAGCTAGAGAGATGAAACAAAGGCAAACTAAATAGGCAACGAGAGGGAAAGAGGAACTGTGGGTACGGGAAGCATATTGGGGGGAGGTCAACAGGGAGGGGGAATGGGGAAAGGGAGGGAGATGATATAGGAATTGGGGATCAAGGTAGGAGGGAATGGAATAGACGGAGAGAGGTTGGGAGGAACTGTATGCACAACTAATGGACATAATCTAAAAGGGGGGGACAACGGGAGGGAGGGGGGCCACCGGGTGGAGGGGAGCAGAGGGAAGGGAAATTGGCACAAATGTAATAATTTAATCAATAAAACACATTAAATCATTTAAAAAAAAAAGTTTCTCTCTTAAACTACATTGTGGTACTAGGGATAGGAAGGAGAAATGTCTCTTTTTCAGAGATATTTTCAGTCTGGTAAAAAATGGTCATACAAAATTGTTGAATTAATATATTTTGAATTATATTTATATTGATAGAGAGATGAGAGATATATAAATAGATATAAATAGATGGGGTAAGAAAGAAATAGATGGTATAGGACATCATGCCTCAGGTTTCTGGAAAGCATTAAGTATTTCTCACAATAACTAATCTAAAAACCACCAATAATAGATTGATATATTTCATTACAACCTTCTAGCGCCCCTCCTTTTTGACAACATTCATTCTGCTCACAGTTATTAAAAAGCAACTATCAGGCATATCTCTCAATACTTTTTAAAGTTAAAACTAAATACAAAATACAGGCCAAGGTAAAATTCAGGCCACAGTTGATGTTCTAAGTTTGTCACACTATAAATATCAGAAAAATACATAATTCTAAAACCATGAGAATGACTTTTATTTAAGTGGAAATATGCTCATCAACTAGATTTTTTATTCTTATTTTTTTTTAGATGGAAAAGGCACACATATCTTTGTATAAACTCTGTACCTGTAAAATTAGACTGACTTCAATAGTAGAAAATATTTTTATTTAGCAACAGGTAATCAGTAAGACAGCAGGTGAAAATGTTTTATTTTCTAATTTTTAATTCTACTTTCTATTTGTTTTTTAATAAATTAATTTATTCATATTATTAGTTTCTACAAATATGACTACTTAATGCACTTAATTAGATAGAAATATTATTGTTTTTCTTAAAGACTGATAGAATTATTTTTTGCTGCAAGATTTATTTAAAAAATGTTCCACACTATAAATTCATTTTTTAAATGTATAAAAAGAAGACATGTTTTTAAGTATACAATCACCAAACCATTTTGTTACATAAATCATAGAAATTTTGTAAAATTACTTATATATATATAATATTTTCATTTGAATCCACATTTTAAAAAAAATTCTTATTTAATTTGAAATCTAATTACAGTATAGTATCCATGGTGAAATTCAACCTGCCTCCTTGCCTTTGCATACACAAAGTCCCTCACATTATATCATATCAGCAGGCCTCTATCTGAGATCATTTATCCTCCAACTCAACTTTGCTTGTGCTAATCTCTTCCCCTTAGTTTGTCTACATGAGTAATTATCAATAAATACTATGCTATTGCCAAGCCCAGAAGCCTATGCGTCATTATTCACTGACTCATTCTCTCCCTCTCTCCTCATATCTAGCAAACCACATGTGAATTCTATTTTCTAAATTGTCCCTATTTTTTTTTCCTGCCACTTGCTCTCATTTGGTCATGTTATCATTAATTCTCCTTTAAAGTTCTGCAAGTTATTATTGTTGCCTAACAAGACATTATTCACACTTTAGTCCCATTATGATATTCTTCCTCCTTGAAAATATTCAGCAATATCATTCTTGCCAAATTACCATATTTCTCTTACTTGGTACATTGATATCTTATTTAATTCACCATATAACTTCCCCCAAAATTGTGATTACATATTTATTTTCCTGGTGTTTAGGTGTTTAAAAATATTATTCCTCAAAATAGACTACATTTATAATTAGTTTAAATGATTTCAAAAGTATCCTGAATATTTTCCTGTGCCTACATTTACTAGCTGTGTATTCTTGGCCATTTTATAATACCTAACACATCTGTATCTCTCATCTCTTAAAGTGATATAACAATAGAATTTATTACACTGAATTGTTGTAAAGATTGCACATGTTACTATTGTAAAGCACATAGAACAGTGCTAGAAGCACATTAAGCACAATATAAATAGTAGTTCATAGTTCATAAATAGTAGTACTGTATATGAAAAAGTTTCTAATTCATCATTACCTAGGACAGTACTTCTTAGATTTTATGCTAAAACACTATACAGTATTCCCTCGCTTATTATGGGTATTATGTTCCAGATCCCCCCGCAAAGTAGGAACCTTACATTTATTCTACACTCTTAAACCTACATAACTTTAACAACATACATATACAGTACCACAAAATCCCACGATATAGCAAAAAATCCACGATACATAATTAAATACAATGTTTTAAAAAATCCCGCAATACAGCGAGGCTGCGAAAAGTGAACCATGATATAGCAAGGGACTACTGTATATTAGCAGCTATAGATATACAATTAAGTTAATTAACTCATGAATAAACTGAAAATAAAGCAATAGATGTTATTTACCCCCAAAAGCAAGATGATATTGTAAATTTTCTATGTAGAATCATTTTCCAAAAAAATTAAGTAATCAATGTCAGTAACAATTACATGCTGTACCTAAATGTGTTAAATAAAATAAGCTTATATCTATCACCTTGTTTAAGAAATAAACAAAATTTTACTTCTATAATTTTTTTATTTTGTTTTATTCTTATTCAAGATAACCACTGTGCTATACTGTAACCTAAGGCACTATGTTTCAAGACATACAGATTCTATCAATTACTACTAAAATTCAATGACCATTGAATTCTTTCTCACTATTTTACAGGGCATAACCCTATACTTACTACTTTGAAATCAGAAAGTACCCTGCATATAACTAAGCTAGTGGTGCTCACAAAATTTCTTCTACAAGAACCCCACTGTGAAATTATAATGAAGATATAGCACAAAGTGTGTGAAATACAAGTTTATACTATTAGCCTTCAGGTTTTTAAAAATTTATTTACCAATCTCTTCTCAAAATATTATTCTAAAGCATGTTTTTATTATAGCAAAGAATGGCAGTTTTTTTTTTATAGCAAGATGGATAGGAATGAGGAAATATTTGGTTTGTGGGGCACTGTTTAGTAAAAACTGGATTTCAACAGTGTGGTTTGAGATAATTAGAGAGCAGCAAGAGATTTCACATATAGTAACATTTAAGAATTCCTTGTTTAGAACTGTATTTTCCTTTTTCAAAATGTAATGAATAAATAAGCCTGTATAGGCTTCTTGCAACCTCAATAAAATGCAGACCAATCTCTGTTCACCTAAAGATGTCACCTTGAGCAAACACATTCTGGAATCTCTTTGAGACTGACAAAGCAACCCTTGGGGTTCCCATCCACACTGCTTAATTGGGGAGCATAAACCTATATTCTCTGATAGGATTCTGAATATATTTTCCAAAGACACCAGATTATGGATTGTGGTTAATAAAAATGGAATGTTGCAACTAGTATATGTGAACTTGTCACCTTTATTGTTTGGTTTCTAAGAGTAATAAGTTTCTAAAAACCTGCCTTTCAAAGTGTTAAAACTCTTATCTGGAAGCTCTGGAATATAACAAAAATGTAATTCTGAGAATATCTCAAAATTTATATTCAATAATTAGAAGTTCCTACCATATTGTTGACCAAAATACAATAAACTATTTGTTAATTTTAACTGCACTGAATTCAATGACTGTGAAAATTATTGAGCCTGAGTGTTTACAGCCGGTTTTAATTTCTGATTAGTCCCTGTTGTTTTAAAAACACAAGGTGTAAAACACAGTGAAATACATCAAGCGTACTTATATCAATATTGGCTAAAATTTTAAAGAGAAAAATCTAAGAGAAAAACAATTAAACTAGAAAATTATTATTAATATATTTAACTTACCAAAAATATTACTAACAGTAGATAATATAGAACTTTAAAATCTAACTACTTGGTGGTGGGAGGGGCATGAATCTGTACATAAGCCACTAAAGAATGAGAAATATAGCATTTTACTTATAAGCAACTATACATAAATTGTAAACACCGTTAAAAGAATTTTGCCGGGCTCTGACTGGGTAGTTCAGTTGATTAGAGCATCCTCCCAATATGCCAAGGTGGTAAGTTCCATCTCCAGTTAGGGCTTATACAAACAACCAATGAATGCATAAAAAAATAGAACAACAAATCACCATTTTTCTTTTCCCCTACTCTCAAAAAAAAAAAAGCAATAAATGAAAAAATAAAATAATTTGGCAAGCAAATGCACCTATGAACAGATATTCACTAAAGTTCTTCCCATCATCTGGAGCCATGCAGCAATTATTTTACTATGACATCTCAGGTTTTGTTGTTTTATTAACTGTGAAATAAATATATTATGATCATTGGCCAGAGCATGCTAGTTATTTCTACATCACCAATTCCTCATCAATCCAGAAACTGTCATTTTTTCCTAGAGTATATTAAAATTTGTATTGCCTAGATGTCAGTAAGAAAAAGACTATACCCTCTTTGAGATGGTGATCCTATGCTTTCTCTCCTGCTCTATATTTTCAGCCAGTTGACCAGATTTTGGCACTTCTCTTTTGAAAATATGTGCACATGAAGTAGCAATGGAGGACTAAAAGGCCAGAGACTTCTTTATATTATAGAGATATGCAATCTCCAATGTGCTGTAAGCAGTGTCTTAAACAAAATATACTGCAGTATTAATTCATAGAAATAACTTAAAGGCTTTTCTTAGATTGTCTTGATAGTTTCTACAGGAATAATTCAACCTTACAAGTTAAGAACATTACTCAGCATCTCTGTAGACAAAAAAAAAAAAAAAAAAAGACTGCTGGTGCTGTATGTAGTATTCTTTGCTTTACAAGTTTTTTCCCAAGAAATAAGCCTCTAAGGGTATCCTTCCCACTTAACCAATATGTTATGTCTCTGACACTTATTCTTATTCTAGAACAATAAATACTGTTTTATATTTTGTCATTAGAGTTACTTAGGTTTATTACTTTTTGTGAGTAAAATGCTAGAATTTTTATATATTGTGTATCTTGTATCTAATATTTGAAAATTTAAGTATTTACTGATTATCCTTTTATTTTTTATATCACAGGAAGTTTTACATTTTGAGAAAGATTTATTGAACTAATTACCTAACTATTATAGAACATATTTAAAAAATTTTTTACAAGCCTGTGAAACTTCACATGGAAACCTATACACAAATATAGAGGATTTTATTTATTATTTATATAAGGAGATAAGCCATCATTTAATACAGTCCTCTGCATATGGAAAGTAGAAGAAGTTTTTTTTGTGTGTAGCCACATGCCAAACCATGCTCTCCTCATCACGCTTCATTTGTAAGAAAATCAAACAGGGAGGACATTGAGAAGGATGGTTTTATTTGGAATAAAGAAATGTCCTTATTACTCAACAGCACTTTAAGTACATATAAAACCTGCTCATATTTCAACTTTTAGCTCATCTCCCACTTTTCTTGATGGAGCATTTCCCAGATACTGACAATTCCCATTGAGGTTTCTTTTCTCAGAAATGCAATACTTTTAAGAATCAGTAAGCTCTCCAGATATGTCAATTTTTAATTGTCCTTAAGTGTCTTTTTGACTGTTTAATTCTAAAATGTTGATGATTTGGTGTTGTTATATTCCTCTATCTGTTCATTTTACTTGGTATTATGAAAAACTTAACTGTAATATTTCTTTAGTACTTCATATGTACTTTTCCTCCAGTATTATTGAAATATAATTGGTATTAATTATTTAAGTTTAAGATGTAAATGTGTTGATTTCATACACCTATATTGCAAAATGATTATGACCTTACATTCAACTAACACCTCAATCTCTTCACATAATTAACATTAAATTTTTTGTGGTGAAAAATTTGAAATCTATTTTCTCAGCAAACATTACTTATATAATATAGCATTGTTAAGTATAAACACCACACTGTGCATTAGATTTCTGGAACTTATTTGTCTCTTATTAAGAAATTTGTGGACTTCCGGCCAAGATGGAGGCATAGACAGACACGCTGCATCTCCCTCCACAACTAAGAAGGAATACAACTACCTCACAACTAGAAACAACCAGAAGTTCCAGAAAATCAAATTGCATGGAAGTCCAGCAAACAAAGATATAAAGAAGAAACACTCACCCAGACAGGTAGGAGGGGCAGAGCCGGGGTGAAGGGGACGCAGTGTGGTGATGGCAGCAGTGGTGGCAGCGGCAGGCCAGCAGAAAGTGCAGTCACACATCTTAAAAAGTCAGGAGGGACATCTAGAGAGCGTTCCCAGCTCTCACCTGACCTTGCATTTCATGGTCCCAGAACCAGGGAAAATCAAGCCTCATTGCTTCTGATTGTGCAGACCAGTGGGAGTTGGGGTGGAAGCAGAAACTGCTGATCTCAGTAGA
The DNA here is from genome assembly GCF_987537825.1 of Furipterus horrens. Classification (NCBI taxonomy): domain Eukaryota; kingdom Metazoa; phylum Chordata; class Mammalia; order Chiroptera; family Furipteridae; genus Furipterus; species Furipterus horrens. Next base: position 72,575,665 of record NW_028327171.1, read on the forward strand.
GTCTGCTTGTTTAAAGGGTCCTGATGGTCCCTACATCTCCACAGACCCATCCACTCTGGGAACAATGGCCAGGGCAGCAGCTAGAGGGGCACCAGTCCAGTGCAGAAGTGGGAGAGGTGCCTGGAAAAGGGGCGAGCTGGGAAGGCAGCATTGTTATCTCTTGAATCCCTCCACCACATACAGGGCCACAACATGGTGAAACAGTCACCCTGTACTGATGAACCCCTAAGGCTACGCCCTTTACAACATAACAGGAGCAACAGCTCTACTTGGGACATGGAGGCAAACAAACACAGGAGCCTATCAGAATGAGGAGACAGAGAAATATGGCCCAAAAGGGGGAACAGATCAAGGTTCTAGTGGGAGAACTAAACAACGAGGAGATAGCCAACCTCACAGATGAGGAGAGAGACAACTAACAGATGCAAAATTCAAAATCCTGGTGATAAAGATGCTCACAGGCTTGACAGATATGCTTGAGTATGGCAAACGCATAAGAGAAGAAGGGAAGGCTATGCTACATTAAACTAAGGAAAATCTACACAAAACCAATGGTGAAGGGAAGGAAATCGGGGTTCAAATCAATGATCTGAAACATAAGGAGAAAAGAACAGTCAACCAGAGCAGAATAAGGAAGCAAGAATTGAAAAAAATGAGGAGAACTTCCAAAATTTTGCAAAGGAGATGAACATACTGGTCTGGGAAGCACAGAGGATCCTGGGTGAGCTGGACCCAGAGGGGACCACACCAGGAGGCATCTTGATTGAGATGCCAAAGATGAAACATAAAGAAAGAGTCCTGGGGGCAGCAAGAAAGAGGTGAAGAGTTGCCTACAGGGGGGTGTCTATAGGACTCTCAGGTGATTTCTCAGAGGACACTTTGCAGGCAGGAAGGGACTGGCAAGCAGTATTCAATGTGATGAAAGGCAACCTGCAACAAGGATTATTCTATCCAGAAAAGCTATCATTTGGACTGAAAGGGAAGATGAAGTACTTCCCAGACAAGGTAAAGTTAAAGAAGTTCATCATCACCAAACCATTATTATATGGAATGTCAAAGGGACTTAAGAAAAAGAAGGTCAAAACTATAAACAATAAAATGACAACAAACTCACAACTATCAACAACTGAATCTAAAAAGTAAGAACACAATCCAACTAAGCAAACCAGAATAGGAACAGAATCATAGGTATGGGGATCATTAGGAGGGTTATCAGCTGGGAGGGGGCAGGGGGAGAAATAGGAAAATGGTGCAGGGATTAAGATGCATAATCAGTTGGTACAAAATAGACAGGGGAAATTAAGAATAATACAGGAAAGGGTGAAGCTAAAGAACTTATATGCATGACCCATGGACATGAACTAAGGGGAGTGGGATTGCTGGAGAGAATGGGGTACTGGGCAGAGTGTAGCAAAGGGGAAAAAATTGGGATTACTGTAACAACATAATCAATAAAATATACTTTAAAAAAATTTTAAACATAATTTTTATTTAAAAATAATATATTGTAGTTTATAGAATGTGGAAAAATTATGTAATAAAGACAAAATGTAATATTAAAGAGAGAAGAAAAATATTTATCACAAGAATATGTTAACCCATTGATAACAAAAAGATAGATTTGGGATGGAAATGAAAAATCAGTAAGTACTAATTGTGTAGGGTTAAGAAAAATAATGCACAAACAAGTCTTTATTTTTGACTACTTGGAGATCTATTATACATAAATTTATAAATCACTAAAATACAAGCAGGAAAGCATTATTTCCTTTAACATAAACAGATACATCATCACTGGGAAGGAGAGTACTTCAAACTTGAATTATAAAAGGGTTTTTGGAAAAGATAGAACTTAACAATAGTTTTAAAATTTCATAGGATTTTTCATTTTAAAACATTAAAGATTGAGAATACAAAATTAAAATATATATGTAAATTTTAACACACTGATATGATGTAGCAAATGTTTACTTTAGAGAGGCATTTGATTATAAGAGTTAGTAACAGATTTTGAAGAGAGACTCTCTTCAAATGCAACTCAGCTAACTTCTAATCCCATGAATTCAAGCAAGTTACTTTAGTAATCTTTGTCTCAGTTTCCTCTTGCATAAAGTGGAAAATTCAAAATATCTGCCTCTTTGAATTAGGATTAAATTAAATAAAAAATAAATTAAATCTTCTCAGATATTCTCTGAGGATGTGTCTCCTCTAACTGTGTGTGTTCACTTTTAACAATGCCCTTGTATTTCCCTAGGAAAAACATCTTTTTTTTTTCCTCTTGGTTAACCTTTACTGCCCTACAACATTCCTCATTTAATAATCTCTAGCCATAGGCATGTGCTGGTCTGTAGCTCCATTGATATTTTCGTGAGTCATGCCCACAGATTTCTGCAGTTTCTTACAAGTTAGAATCTGAGCAATAGTTGTTTGGGCCATCTGAACTCTGAGTTAGGTAGCAGAGACCAATCAAGGTGTAATATTGCAGATTAAATCTGTTCCGCTCTTGAAGTTTATGAACAGAAACTGGGGATGGGACTACTAATTCATAAACAAAGTCATGCCACCCTGAGAAAAGTTTGTGTAAGTCTAAGAAAAAAATTCCTACCATTTTGAACGTGGCTTATTCTTGATTGAGCATTTTATTTATTGTTGTTGCTGTAGATCTTTGACTGATTTCCAGACATCCTATAAAGTTATTTCAGGCAGTCTCTAGTTGCTTGTTTAATAATCTTGTGGGAGAGAGAGGATCTGAAGGTTCCTAGTCTTTCTTGCTGACATCACACAAGTGTATTAATGTTTAAAAAATGGCATAAGTAAATGTTAGCAATGAATATATACACACTGAAATTAAAAATCCTATACCATTTACAATCACATAAAGTGAAAAACTTAAATCTAACAAACCTGTATAGGACTTGTATATAGCAAACTACATAAAACTGATGTAAAAAACAAAAATTTTAATAAATGCTAAGACAAAGTGTGTTCATGGTTTGAAAAACAACATAGTAAAGGTGTTAACTCTATTTAAATTCATATACACGATTAACATAATTTGTATCATAATCCCCACAAGGTTTTTTTGTACACATAGACACACTTATAAGATTTATACAGATAGGCAAAGAAATAAATATAGCCAAGTAATTTTGAAAAAGAAGTATAAAGTGGGAGGAATCCACCTACTAAATTTTAAAACTTGTAATATAGCTCAAGTAATCAAGAATCTGTGGTATTGGCAGAGGGATGCAAACAGATCAATGAAACAGAACAAAGAATCCAGAAAAGAATTCCCATCAATATTCTCAACCAATTATTGACACAGTAAAAACACAATTCAGTTGAGGACAAATAGTCTTTTCAATATATGGAGCAATTGGACATCCATAGGCCAAAAAAAAAAAAAAAAAAAAAAAAAAAGCAAAACAAAACATAAAATCCCTTCTCATATATATCACCTTATACAAAATTAACTTAAAATAGACCATAGTTTTAAACATAAAACTATGAGAATATAAAGCTATAAGTAAACAAAAGAAACAAACACTTTAGAAATCTGGAGCCATAAAACAAATTCTTAGAATTGAGACTGAGTGTAATTCTTTAAAGAAAAATATTGATAAAGTATACTGCATAAAAATTTAAAATATTTAATGTTATACCCTATTAATAGAATGAAAGGCAGTATACAGAGTGGGAGATTTGTAAACAACACATCCAACAAAATGATAAAAAATATGTAGTTAGAAAATGACCAAAAGACATAAAAATGTATTTTATAGAATAGAATATACACCTGAAAATAAGCACTGGGAAAGATGTGCAACATTATTAGTTGTTAGGGAAATGCAAATTACAACCTCAATGAAATATCATTCTATGCCTATTAGAATAAATAAGAACAAACTGTTGATACATTTATAACCTGACAGAAGAGTCAGATAATATTGTTGAATGGAAAAAAAAAAAGTCCCTAAAAGTTTCATTTTGTTTGATTTCATTGGTATAACATTATTGACCTGAAAAAATTACAAAATAGAAAACAATTGTTGACAGAACTTAAGGAGTAGATTAGTAGATCCTTGTTGATCATGGAAACATTTTGTATCTTGATTTATCCCAATATCACTATCCTGGTTGAGATATAGTACTACAAAATTTCAAGATAGTGGCACTAAGGGGAACTAGGTAAAAAGTACAAGAGATTTCTTTGTATTATATCTTAAAACTTCATGAAAATCATTCATCTCAAATAAATGATATCAAAATTTTTAATTTAAAGAACAAGCACATGTTTATAGTACAAAGTAAGGTGTCATCTATTAAAAATCATTAAAGTAGAAAAAGATTTTGAACATAAAAAATAAGAACAGTTGAGCATTCTTAACTCTCTTTCTTTATATAAGAATGTAAAAAATAGAATTTCATGTGGTTAAAGGAATTAAATATCTTGGTTGAAGAAATTACCTACAATAGAGAACAAAATATCAGAATTCCAAATCATTTGCAAATGTTATTCCTTCATTTGCTGATTACATCATAAAGATATTGTTGTATGATGTTAAAAAATATTGAAATAGGAAACTTTAAAAACTAGAATAAAACCAAACTAAATGAATCTGAAGTCCAACTTGATTTTTTTTCTAAATTTTAACAGTAATTAAAAGACATAAAATTATACTATTTTTGGCCATAAATAATCTGGAACTTCTTTAGTTTAAAACTTAGAGTTGTATTCCAAAACCAATAAAATAAAAAGTTTGAAACCACTACTTTAAAATATATGTATATTTCAAAAAATAATAAAATAAAATATATGTATATTTCATAAAATGATATCAAATACCATATAATGGATATAGTTTTGTGTTTAAGTCGTACAAATGCAAATTATATTTTTTAAATAGCAGAATGTTAATTTTTATTTATTTTCTTTATTTTTTAATTTTATTTTTTCATTATAGTTTACATTCAGTATTATTTTGTAGGTTTCCAATGATATCTTTTTAATTCTCTAATTTGTAAATTTTCTCTAGAACCATATTCCTAATACAAGTTTTTAAAGTCTAGACATTTCATAATGTAACTTTATGAAGTGACATTAAAAGACATAGTTTGGCCAAAAAAAAAGAAAAAAGAAAAAAGTAATCCAGTCTTTACTCAGAGGAGAATACCATTTATAACATATAGTGTATATTTATAAACTGTGTATTAATCAACTCAAATTTTTGTCATTTAAAATTATTTTCTGATCTTTAGAGGGGTAAGAAAGGGAAGGGTTTATTCAAGGAACTAGTATAAATGACCCATTGATATGGACAATTGGGTAAGAATTGACTGTGGGAGAAGGGGTCGGCGGAATGAGGGGGAACAATGAGGGGAAATTGGGACAACTGTAATAGAAAAACAATAAATAAATCAAAATTTAAAAAATAATTTTCTGAATTTTAAGTATGATCTTTGTGATATTCAGTATCCTGAAGGGCTGAGTAGTGAAAACTCGAGCTCCTTTTCTCCAGGAGATCACCATCAAGGATAGAAATTTATATTCTTCTCTTTTTTAATCTGTAATACACTGTAATTGTTTAAAAAGACATTATCCCTCACCAAAAAAAGTAAAACAGAACCTATCCAAATTAAAAGTATTCCCAATAATTAAAATTATAAAGGCTTTTTCATTTTCATCTACCTTTTTTTTTCGCAGCATTTTTTTCTTTCCTTCCTTCCTTTCATTCCATCTTTTCTTTCTTTGTCTTTACTAACTTTCCCCCTTCCTTCCTTCCTTCCTTCTTCCTTTTTTTATTACTTTCCTTTATATTTTTGCTTGTTAAATTTCTTCCCTCCCAAGGATATGTTGTGTCCCTCCCAAGGATATGTTGTATCCTTCCAAATAATGTGTTAAGAAGTCCTAACCCCTGTCCTATGAATGTGATACTATTTGGACATGGAGTTTTTGATATAGAATTAGTTAAAATGAGATCGTACTGGAGTAAGGTGGGCCTTCAATCCAATTAAACTTTGTCCTCATAAGGAAGACAAAAGGTGGAGCAATGCTTCTACAAATTAAGGAATACCAGATTGCCAGCAATCACCAGAAGCTGAGAAGAGGCACAGAAAACGCCACCCTTAGATACTTTTCAGAAAGAATATGGCCCCACTTATACCTAATTCCACATGTATAGTTTGTATAGTTCCTGAACTGTAAGAGATTAAATTTGTGTTGTCTTAAGCCATTCAGTGTGTCGTAATTCATTATAGCAATCTAAGGAAGCTAATACACATATTTTTACATCTTTTGTTATTCCAAGTCTCTCACAACATACTCAGGTCCTTACCACCTCCATATTCATTCATATTTTATTATTTCTATCTGACATAAAACTTCAGAGCCTAACAGAGAAAGTTATGTTCTTCTTGGAAATATGGAGAGAGGAAGCATGTGAAAATAGGGACCTTATTTTATAGTCTGCTTTTTAATATGTCAGGGACATGCAACATGATATTGCGAAGAGGTAAAGAAGAAGCTATGCAGTGATACTCTCTGAAACACCCTCAGAATCACTGATAATGCATATGTATTATCTTTGAACTAAGCTGTAGACATATATATCAGCTCTTAATATGAAGATGATAGTGCACTGAATTTTCCTGGTCTAGAAATGGCCTCAGACTAAGCTGAAAGTAAGGCCTACTGAAATCTGGAAAGCTGATGAAATTACCTTTGATTCATTTGTTCTTTGATTACTTAGGATTGGATGGGAACTATAAACTGTTACTTGCACTTGGAAATGGGCAAGGATGTTATTAGTTTTCAGAAGAGTGAGGAAAGGAAGAAAAGTGTGTAAAATACCTGAGATAAGAATAAATAAAGATGGGCCTCTTAATGTACATAACAAGACTCTCTGCTCAGGGATTATTATAAACTCTGGGAAAATTTGAGGAGACACAAAGAACAGAGAAAATTATTCTTCTGACTGATGTCTGATGCCTTACATAACAACATGAATCAGTAAATCTCACATTTTTCACCTTCCCTTGTGACTCATTGTTTTTCTAGGTCTGTAGACATCTTTTCAACAATCATGTTAAATGTTTGGGAAAACTGTGCAAATGAAAACTAAAAAATATAAAATATGTCTCCCTTAACTGGGATTATATTCTATCTGGTGACTCAGAAATACCAGCCTTATCATGCTTGTAAATTGACATGAAAAATTAAAAGTGCCAAATGAGTTCTGACTTCAGAGTGCTCAATTTCATCTGTCAAAGAAACTCTATAGAAGTGATGAGAATTCACCTGCTCTTAGCTGGTTTAAGAGGCATTGTATAGACAGGAGAGAAAAAAATTTGCATGGAGAAATTTATAAGGTAAAAAATATATGTCAGAGAAAAGAACTATCAGTGTGGATAAAATAAAAGGCTTACGCTTTTTCTATAACAGCATTGATATTCAGCCTTTTAGTTTACTTACAGCTGATGACTCCTATATACTTCACTTTAAGCATATAAAAAAACAAAATTTATGTAAAGATTTAAGTACGCGCGTGCGTGTGTGTGTGTGTGTGTGTGTGGTTGATTTTTGCTTTTGTAAATTTTAAAATACCTAAGTAAAATATTTAGCTTAATTGCTTCTCAATTTTGTGGTAAAAAAAGTAAATATAAATATATTCAATCTACATATGGTGATAAACCAGTATATTATAGAAATCAATTTATCTTAAGCCACAGGAACATTCAGTGTTAAGATATTGGGGGATCACAATACTGCTGAATCAATGCTCTGGGAAGGACAGGTTGTACTCCAAGGAGCTCTTGAATGTAAACTACAGTGAATGGAAAAAATGGCCAGCTTGTTACAGCTGTTGAAGTTATGAATTTGAGCCTACTGTCCCTATTTGCTGTTTCACATAATAGAACCTTTAAAGAACTTGAACATCCAATTGGCTGAACCAAAATTCCATGACTATCAGTTGCTTTTGCCTGGATGGGAGCATAAAGGTTTTCCCAAGAGTATACCAACAAGAGATTGCCCACAAAATAAATTTTCATTTAATTGAAAGGAGAGTTAAATGACTGACAGTCAAAAATATTTTTTTCAAAAACGATGATATCTATAAAACTGGCAAAAATGCAACTTGTCAACTGTCAATAATATTAATTAGATATTAAGCACTGTGCTAGTAATCTAAGGACTATCTGTCTATACAAGCAATATGAAATATTGGCTATTCTCTAAGCAATTGTACAATCTTGTTGGCTATAAAAGAGTTACACTGTTTCATTCTATGTATATCTGTACCTATTTATCTGTATATCATCTATCAGGATATTTATTATCTGTGTATAGGGAATGATAAGAATGCTCCAGCCTGACAGATATATAGACAATAAAATCTAGAAGAACTCATATATATTTTTTTAATGTCTGTTTTTTTTAACTATCAGGACGCTTGAAGAAAAAAAGATATACATATATTCCTATGGAATATACTCCCTGACTTAGTTGGATGTTTTCCCACTTCTCCAATTTCAAAACACTCTCTTCAGACTAAATTCTATCAACACAATCTACCATTTCAGTACTCAGGTATTGAAATATGTAAAGCTTGTTTTTGTTCATCCTAAATTGCACCTCCTCTAACATTTCATATGTCTGGCTCTTTCACAACATTTAAGATTCTTTGCCCACCCTTTCATAATTGCATTGTTAAATATAAAACCCTTGTTTATTTTCTAGTTAGCTGTCATCACAAAATAAAGTTACTTTATTAGTTCTTATATTTACTTGTTTATTGTCTGACTTTTGATAATGACATGATTGTTGTAGCTTCTATAGGCCCTGACCTAGATATGTGTGTCATATAATACATGCTCATAAGTTAGTTTTTCACTAGGTGAATGAATGATGTGTCACCCTTTAAAATTCATGGAACTAGATTACTAGCCCGAAACTTAAATACATATTTAAGATTTTTTTTTCATTTCAGGAAATAGGTAATGCACATGTATCTGGGCTCAGTCCTTGTGAAAATTCTTATGACATTTTCTATCAGAGCACCTATATGCCTTTCCATGGAATTTTGTTTTTTAATAATGTGTCAGATGAATTCTAAAAGGAAGTGTCACAAGTAAGTATTGAGAGGGACAATAGATTTTCTAGAGCTTTGTAGAGGATAAGGGTGGTTCTCATTTGATAAAGACTTTAATAAGCCCAGATATGCAAATTCATATTTTGTATAAGTTTAAAGAGTATGAAATATAGTCCATGCTAATATTGAAAATAATTTCTGGATTACTATTTTCAATAAATCAGTGAAGAAACATTTAAAAACTTGCTGAATTAATTCTCCAAAACATTCCAGCTGTAGCAAGTGTCAATACAGAGTGACAGAGGCAGCTGTTGGAAGGTCTCAAGAGCCAAACATTTGATGTGTTCTGTGGTTCAAGTTGAGATAATTCTTTGGCCACAGTACATGATGGCTGGAGGCTTTCATTCGGTGTGCAGGGAGAGTGGAGAGCGTAGAAGATCTCCATATCAAATTTCTAACTAGTAATCCAAATGAAGGTGAAAAGGTCTCTGGTAATGTTTACAGCTTGGGGGGAAAATTAGAACAACAAAAGCACTGACTAAAGAATAAATGCCTTTGGACCATGTGAATTAGAAAAGGACAATTTGGTAAATATTCTATACCATATGTTGAATATTTAAAGTGAGAGTGTGGAAGAGGTTGATGAGCAACCATACAGTTTAATGAGTAAAACCCAAGCTGTGGTTTATTTTATTTTGTTTTACTTTATTTAACCTTGGGGAATTAGAGCCATAACACTAAATAATTTGAGAAAACATCAACTGTCTTTTGTTTTCTGTTGAATTACATAGGTAATAACAAATTGCTCACATTTTGAAAATTGATGCTTCAGTATAAATACTTTAGAAAAGTGAAACTTAACACCAGAAAGGAAGAAAAACTCTCCTGTCTCTTTCTTTAACTTGACAATTTAATAATTTCACCGACATAGTAGAGACTCTGACTGTAAAGATATTAAAATATGAAGGGATTAGTTGTGGTTATTTCCTTCTGCAAAGAAATCACAACAAAATCCAGTAACTTAAATCAACTTTTTTTTTTTTTCATGATTCTATGGATTGACCAAACTTAACTATGTGTTTCTCCTTTGGGTTACTCAAGTGGCTGTGGTCAGATATTGCAGACATCTGAAGTGTTTCAGTAACGGATGCTAGAGAAGATCTACTCAAACGGAGGGAGTTGATGCTTATTATTGTCTGGAAATTATTACGATGTTTTCTATCAGAGAACCTATATGCCCTTCCATGGGATTTTTTTTTTTTTTTTTTTTTTTTTATAACATGGAAGCTGAATCTAAAAGGAAGTGTCACAAGTAGGTATTGTGAGGGACACACAGCTGCCACTCCCTAGGAACTGAGCTCAGATGCATGTACATGGTCACTTTTTAATATTCTGTTGCACTGTGTAGTCAGAAATTTGCCTGATTTCAAAGGAAGTGGCATAAATCCTACTTTAGTGGGACAAGGGGCAAAGAATTTGTCCCCATTTAAACTTTTCCATCATAAGTAACATTGTATAGTGACTTTAGAGAACTATTACATTCAATTAAGCAATTAGAAGCAAAAATGTTTCTGAGTTAAGGAATATGGTTCCCTTGGCCAAACAGAAAACAACATTGGTGTCAGTGACATGTCATGTATCCATTTTCAAAGCTTCATCTATGATGATTTGCAGTCGTGTGCCCAACCCATTGCACCATACTAGGATTTCTGCTCGCATATAACAAATCAAAATGTATTTACATTAATTGAAAAATATTGCAAACAGAGACATAATACCAAAAGCATACTGACTAGACTTCTTGAAATCGGATTGTCAGGAACACAGCCATATGTATTTTCCATCTATGTAATAAAATACTTCGATATGAAAACATTATTTTCTGTATACCTTGATAATTTGATTTCGGTGACTCCACAGGATTTGTAAAATGGGAAATATCGATGAGGACTAAACTTATTATCATGTCTTTATTATCTCTGACTCAAGAAGAGGTTTAGAATGTACCCAGGGACATGAGTTCGCTACATAACTATATTCCTGTTCTATGAGTGAAATGTTCATGGGGGCTCTCAAGTAATACATATTAGTGTATATTCAGGCAAGAAAAAAAAAAAAAAACACTGTTTTTGTTGCCAAAAGTATGCTACGAGGTATTTCTAAAGCCCTCTTGTAAAACTTATGAAAAATTAGAGTGATTACTCAATCACTAGATTCCATTAATTTGACATCACTGAATTTTGGAAAGCTGGAAAAGCATAAGTGAGAAACACTGATGGTATTAGAGCAAATAAAAATATTGCGAAAACAGGTATTTTAAGTATTTATTATTATGTTTTATTTTCATTGTTTGTAGAGTATGTAAACTATTTTTAATTTTAAAATGAGGATAAAGTTTTAAGTACACATTAATTCAAAGAAGATATTTAAAAGATGATCAGATATTGTGGAAATTTTGGAGGTTACAATAGTAAAATTAGATTCTCAATTACAAAGTTGATAAAAACTGATTTTCAGGGGTGAATATAGTAAATTTAAAAGAATACAAAATCTATATCCATTTAGTGGCTTTACTCAGAATCTGTAAAACCTATATAATCCTCAAAACAAAACAAAACAACAAACAAAAAAAAAAACACCTACAGATGTGTTGTCTTTCACTTGAATGTAAACTGCATGAAGGCAACATTATTTTTGTTGTTTATTCCTCAATCATTGATGCTTAGGCCCGGTTCTCAAAAAATACCTTTTAGAAAAAAAACTTCTTTTTTTTTGAAGATTTTTGTTTTTGTTTTTTTTTAAATATGTTTTATTGATTATGCTGTTATAGTTGTCCCAATTTCTTTTCCCTCTGCTTCCCTCCACCCAATGACTCCCCCTCCCTACAGTTATCCCCCCCTTTTAGTCCATGTCCATAGGTTGTGCATATAGTTCTTCTCAACATCTTCCTGTCTACTACACTCCCTCCTACTATGCTTCTTAATTCCTGTACCATCTCCCTCCCTTTCCCTCTTCCCCCTCCCTGCTGACCTCCCCCCAATATGATCCCCATACCTATAATTCTTTTTCCATTCTCATTGCCTATTTAGTTTGCCTTTGTTTCAATTCCCTAGCTTCTGTTGTTGGTTGTTGTGATGCAGTTTTTATTTTAATGTTCATAGTTTTGATCCTCCTTCTTCTAAACAAGTCCCTTTAACATTTGATATAACAGTGGTTTGGATGTGATGAACTCCTTCAGTTTTATTTTGTCCTGGAAGCACCTTCTCTGCCCTTCTATTCTGAATGAGAGCTTCACTGGATAGAGTGCTGCTTTTCATTCCTTTGAATATTTCTTGCCAGTCCCTTCTTGCCTGTAGGGTCTCCTTTGAGAAATAAGCTGATAATCTAATTGGGACCCCATTGTATGCAATTCTTTCCTTCTCTCTTGCTGCTTTTAAGATTCTTTTTTTATCTTTAATTTTTGACAGTTCGATTATAATGTGTCTTGGAGTTGTTCTCCCTTGGTCCAGTTTTTCTGGAACTCTCTGTGCTTCCTGGACCTGTAAGTCTATTTCCTTCCCCAAGTTAGGGAAATTCTGTTTCATTGTTTTTTCACATAATTTTTCAATTTCTAGTTCTTTTTCTTCACCCTCTGGCAATCCTATAACTTGTTTGTTTGCTTATAGCTGTCCCATAGGTTTCTGAGCCTCTCCTCACATTGCTCATTTTCTGTTTCTTCTTTCCTCAATGGGTGACTGTTTGTTCCTCCCCTATGTTCCAGTTTGTTGATTTGATCTCTGGTTTTCATTTCCTCGCCACTTGTCTCTATGTGTTTTCGTTCATTTCAGTATGACTGGCTTTCATTCCTTCCCCATCTTGTTCCAAATCCTTTGTTAATTCTGTAAGCCACCTTATGACCATAGCTCAGAACTGGACCTCAGAAAGACTTATTTGTTCTTCAGTCAGATTCCTCATCCTCTGCCTGGTAAGCTGTATAACCGGGATTTCAATCATGGTCTGTTTCATATTGGTATTTTTATGCATACTTTTGTTTTCTGCACGTGTTATAGGAGGTGGAACCCCATGCACTCTGTGTGGGGGTGGTGGCGATTCCTGCCGTTATTCTCCACTGAGAGACCGCGAGCCTCTTTCTCCGTCCCCATGCCCTCTTTGCCTCATAGTCGGAGGCAATGGGGGGTCTGCCTTTCCCAGAGTTGGAATTGAGAGCTTACAGGTCTCGACTGCAGCTGGGATTGCTCACCTAGCTTTCCTCACAGTTCTGTCACTGTCCCCACTGCCACCACAGGCAGCACTGCCCTGCTCCAGTTTTGCCCCTGCTACCCATCCGTACGAGTACCACTGATTTATAACTTCATACATTGGGCTTCCATGTAGTTTTATTTTCTGGAATTTCTAGTTATCTTTTAGTTTTGAAGTAGTTGTATTCTAACTTAGTTGTGGAGGGAGACAGAGTGTGTCAGTCTAAGCCTCCATCTTGGCCAGAAGTCCTAGAAAAAAAAAAACTTTTGAATGAGCCTATTAATATGAAGCAAACAAATATACAAAAACTCTATGGCCAACCACACTTCCATAAACAATCTAATTTTAATAATCTATTATTAATACCATTAATATTAGTATTGTTATTATTTAGAAACCACCATAATGGGTTTTTAGGAAGAAATAAAATATCTAAACCACTCAACAAACTCGGTCTTTGTTAACCTAAAATCCATCCATCTGTCTATTTAGCTAGCTAAGCTATCACTCTTTACACAAATACACAATCACACACACATGCACATACACTGATGTAACAGGAAGAAAGTTTTATAACAATAAAATTTTATTTGTTATAAAGGGAATGCCTGGCCTTGAAACCATACAGAGTAAGAGATGAGGACTGCCTCAATTAAAGGCATTTTCATTGAACATTCTATTGTCCCTGTCAAGATTGCTGAATGTCACGCTCTACTCCATTCACTCAAGGTTGGCCTGGAAGGTCTGCCTCCCAATGTGGGACAGATAGCTTTGTGAGGTCATGACAAATCAGATATCCTAAGAAGAAACCATTACTCTTGAAACCCAAAGAACTTTGTATCTTTTTCTCTCTCTCCCTCTCTGATATCTTCTTCTTCAAGATTATTATATATTACCTCTTTTTGTGTGTGTCTCTCTCACTCTATATTTTCCTTATTAATGGCATAATCTCCACCATGAGGAGGTCATTCAGGAGATCATAAAATCAAAGCTCTCTAAGGAGAAAAAACATTGTTTCTTGGCTATGTATTGAAAAAGTCAACCATAAGTATCTGAAAGATTAAGATAAATTTTTAAATATGTCTAATATCAGGCAAAGACAATTAGATTTAAAACTAAAATACTTCACATAATGATATTAGTTTATTAAACTAATTTCATGGACTCCTACACAGGTGCTATACAATGGTTATAAATTAGTCTCCATGAATTCTAGCATGTATTATACATGAAACATTACCTTGTATAATATGTATAATTTATACTGTTCAAAATAATTATTTAAAATATATATTCAAAAGGATAAATATATATTTGTTTGAGGAAGACATAATTATCCATCATATGCTAAATATTCCTAAAGTAATGCTAAATATTTAATTTATAATAAAGCTTGTGAATTTCTCAGCCATGAGTGAAAAGGAAGTAATTGAGCTGCATGATAATTGAGGCAAAATAGCTGAGATGGAAAGAGCCTAATGACAAACGCTGATCCTGGCCTCAGTGCCAAGTACTGTACCCTCCAATCTTTATGGATTAATTTTCTTTCTGCAGTCTTTAAGTACTGGCTTAGAAACTTGCTAATGAAGTAAACTGGAGCAGCGGTATGGTTCACTTATGTTGTTTCCTATTCCTAAGGATTCACTCTTCTTTGTTGCCTTATGTTCAGTGTCTTATAAAACATTATTTCATATGTATATATATATATATATATATATATATATATATATATATATTTGTTTCTGTATTTTATGTTTGCTTTGTTTTGGTCTTTGCTTTGTTTTGAGCAGGATGGTAACACTGATCCTGTTACTTCATGTTGGCTGAATACAGAAGTTTCTTTTACCTGAGCTCTACATACCTAAAGATAATATGAGTTCTGTTACTCTCTACATCCTGGGAATGTTGAACTTTTAAATTATAATGTATCACCTTATTTTATTTATTATGTATTATTAATTTATTATTAATTATAATTAACTAATAAAGTAAGGTTATTTTAATAGTATCTGAAACAGAATAAATGTTCAATAAATATCATCTGTTATTATGTTATCCATTATAGGTCTTACTCTCAAGTATCTCCTGTCCACTGACAAACACTCTCTCTTTGACCAGAATTTAGTTAGATTCTTCTGATCCCCTTTCTCAAGTAGGCTTTCACATTTGACTTTGGTGTCTATCTTTCAGCAAGAATTTTGTGAAACCAGTATAGGGAAAATCTCCCATACTTGATATGTTATCACTTTTAATATCTGATTTAATTTCCCATCCCTGCCCTTGATACCTCATCATCTTAGTCTACCTTCATCAATAATCTTATTAAGTCAGAACAGCAAGAATCCCCAACATCTTGGTATCCTTTCTTAAGTGATTTTCCATCCATTGACCCCCTCACTATACTCTTGGCTAGAAATTTTCAGTCATATTTGTTATTTTCAGAATTTCATCTATTAATCTGCTAGATTTTCTAATATATAATCAAGGCCTCTATAATTATGAGGTTATCTATAAGAGTGAAGAAAATTACTAAAATTATTTGTCATATATTTAATATTAATTTTATCATTTAATAAAACTCATGTAATTGACTCCTTAGATTTTTTTAAAATGAAAGATGCAATCATAACCAAAAATAGACAGCTTATAGACATATTCCCATGTTTAAAATTGATACTGATAGCCTGACTGGACTGCTGTGAACAGCAGGAGGGCAAGGGACAGGAGAGGCCACTGGATGAAACCACAAACCTGAGGCAGCAGGGTGGGGGCTGGAGGGAGGCATGGTGTCTGGGTAACTGAGTTTGTACTTTGTGAATGCTCTGCCCTCAGTACATCCTGCTCCTGCGGGCAGATACTTCAGCCCCATGGGAAAGATGGCAGCAGGAAGAATTATTGCATTGAGCACACTAAATGCTAGCAAGATAATTAGATAGGGGGGAAGCCCTCATACCCTTTTCCCCAGTGGGACCAGGGGAAGGCAAGCACATGTGTCATAGAGGTCAAAAGCATGGCAAGGGAAGGAACATACTCTGATCCACCTGGCCAACATACTGGCCCACATGTTTGTGAGACCTTCTGGCCCTGGAAGCCACATGGCCAACAGCAGTGCTGGCCAACATGTGGGTTCCAGGAGGGAGCCTGAGGCCTAACAGTGGCAGGGGTAAAAAGTTAAGCTGCCTAAATGACCACTTGGTGGCTGCCTGCAGTTCCCAAATGATGGTACTTTAAATAAGAAAAGGAACTCTGGACGCCGACTTTGGTTCAGGTCTAGCTGAGGATGGCTGGGTTTTCCTCTGAGTTTCCTGGAGGGAATGGGCTTTGGGACAAGAGCTGATCATTCTTCCAGATCATGCTCATCAGAATAAAAACCTATTTTCTTTCTCACCAGCCTCTGCTCTAGAATTTGCCTTTTGATGGTGGTGGGCTGCCAAACCTCCACTGGTTTGGTAGCAGAATAAAGTTATAAGAATAGAGTTAAATTATATACATTTTTTTATGACAATGAGTTGGTTCTTTTAGTATTTTTTTTTAAGTAGGTTGTATAATAATTTAAAGACTAGCAAGAAAATACTTAAGGTTTGAAGTGATATCTTGGACATAAGAAAAAATATATATTGAATGTATGTAGTTTAAAATTCTATTGATAAATTCTGATACTACACATAGTGCATTTTTGCTAGGTGAAAAGTAGTAAGACAGTGGGAGAGCATTTTTCTCCAATGAGTGTTCTCACTTTGCCCTTTAAATAGCACTATAACTTATATAAGCATCATTTAGACCATGCCTTATAATCAGTGTATATACAATACAATCATTTGCTTTGTGGCATGTCAGTGTGACTTTTGTTGGACCCTGGAGAAAGAAATAAAATGCTTTTATTTTTCAGTGTGGACAACAACATTCCAAAGACTGGTCTCACATTTGTAGACTAAATTTGTATCTTGTAATTATTCAAAGGTAATTTTGTGTGTTTAATATTCATTTTTAGGTGGAAATATTATAGAAAACAAGGTAATAGCCTTTCATTGACCTTGTACTGACTTATAATATGCTTGCTTTTGTGTGCTGTATTGAGATTGCCTTAATTAACATGTTCTGTTGTATTGAACAATTCCAAGATCCACAGGCAGCCACTTTTGTATAACATTCAGTGGCACATAATTTTATAGGACATGTTCTTAGCATACACTCTGCTTTGTAAAAAACCTGTCATTCATCACAATCCAAGAATAAACTTTTTTCTGCAACAAAGTTTACCAGATGTTAAATATTCTATATAAAATAAAACTATACCTAATTTCTGAGAGAACCAGAGTTTTGTTTAGATAGCATAACCACAATTTCTAGGTCTCTCTAATAAGCCATCATACTATATTAAACAAATTAAAATAATAATTGTCTGGTTTAGAATGTGGTGATTATAAAGTGTCATGGTTAAGTAATTATCTTTTCCATTCACCCCTAGACACCCAAAGAAAGAAAATTAAACTGCTTTTACAGGCAGGAAGAACCAATACCAGCTTCTTTTATGCCATCAGTACCACTCATACAACATCAATTTGGAGACTGTACTTCGTACTACATACTTTCCAGGCAGAAATAGATAGAAAAGAATCCAGGTGTCAGTCTGTAAAAAGAAAGCTATAGGTAATGTCTTATTTTCTAGTGCTGCTTAAATACAACATCACAAAACAGATTACTAAAAACAACAAGACATTATTTCACATGTTTCTGGATGCTAAAACACTAAAATTAAAGTGTTGGCAGAATTGTTTTCT
This sequence comes from Furipterus horrens, assembly GCF_987537825.1. Classification (NCBI taxonomy): domain Eukaryota; kingdom Metazoa; phylum Chordata; class Mammalia; order Chiroptera; family Furipteridae; genus Furipterus; species Furipterus horrens. The sequence goes on from NW_028327171.1 coordinate 72,593,774, forward strand.
GTGAGCTGTAAAAATTAGTGCCATGATTCTCTTCTGTATCTGGTAACCTAAGTCATTCCTTGGTTTGTGATCAGCATTCTCCCAATGTCCTTACATTATCTTTCCTCTGTGAATTTCTGTGTCCAATTTTACATCTTTTATTAAAAAAAAAACAAACATAATGATATTGGATCAGAAACCATCCTGATGAGCTTATATTTCTTGATTACCTCTATAAGGACACTATTTCTAAGTAAAGTCACACTCAGAAGTATTGGGAATTAGAAGTTCAATATCTTCTGGGTAACACAATTCAAGAAATAATAAGTGGCAAAAGAGAAAAGAAAAACCTTCTTATTAATACACTCTACAATTGTAGTTTTATACCTTCTGGAAAAACTCTACTGATTTGATAAAATATCCTGGCCAACATTTTGCATATTATGTTTAATATATTTCAAATTTATAAAGATATTTCCTATACAACTGTGAAATTAAGTAATGATTTGGCTTTAAATATAAGGAAAATAAACGTATTTACAAAAAAAAGATCAAACTTATTGCCCTTATCTGTCAACTGAAAGAACATAAATCCTTACCATCTATACACATATGGTAACTGAATGGTCATCAGAAGAAAAAGAAACAAAATATGTACAACGGAGCCAAAAATAATCACAAATAGCAATAATAAACTATTACTTACCACTAAGTACTTTTAATACAAAGGGTTTAAATTCTATAATCAAAAGACATAAAATGACATCATGAATAAAAATACAAGACTAAACTAAATGATGCTTACATGGAACTCACTTCTGGTTTAAGGATGCATATACTAAAAGTGAAGGTGTAAAAAAATATATCCCATGCAAATGGTAACCAAAACAAAGCAGGAGTAGCTATTCTTATATCAGACAAAGTAGACTTTAAGTAAAAAACTGTAACAAACAATAAAGAGATCATTATATAATGATAGAGAGGTCAGTTCACCAAAAGAATATAATATTTTGAGATAAAACTATAAAACTCTTATAAAAATGGAAGAAAAATCTCCTTGGCATTGATCCTGGCGATAATTCTTTGGATTTATCACCAACAGAAAAGTCAACAAAAGCAGAAATCAGCAAGTGTGAGGTGATATCTCATTGTGGTTTTGAATAATGTTGCCCTAACGATTAGTGATGGGCAACTTTTTTATAAACTTGGTCATTAATATGTCTTCTTTAGAAAAAAATGTTTATTTAGGCCTTTTGCCCATTTTGTAATTGAGGGTTTTTGTTTGCTTGTTTGTTCTTCCTATAGAGTTGTATGACATATATTTTCATGTTAACCCTTCTAAGATATATTTGCCAATACTTTCTTCAATTCCAATAATTGCTTTTTAATTGTGTTGATTATTTTCCTTTCTGTGCAGAAGCTTTTAAGTTTCATGTGGTATCACTTGGTGATTTTTGTGTTTGTTGCCTTTGCTTTTAGTGTCAAATCTAAAAAAATCATCATCAAGGCTAATATCAAAAAGCTTTTACTTTATATTTTGTTTGTCTAAATGGATAACAGGTGGTTAATTCTCCATTAACATAGTGTGAACTACAATGTTGTCCATATCAAATGAATTCAGAGTAAATTAACCTGAATTTTGTTTGTCTGTAATAATATATAATAGTTAATATTTAACAATATATTTAAATATAAATACTATAATCTAGATTTACATAAATATGAATAAGCAGTAGAAATATGAGGTCTGTCCAGAAGGTATTCAGCCAGGTAATATGACAAATAGAGACATTTATTGAAGAAGATACAAGAAACATTGTACATACGAAAATGATGCCTCAGTCCCCTTCAAAATAGGCATCTTGGGACCTCACATAGTTCTCACAGTTGTCATCAGCTGCCCATCATATTGTCCTGAATCTCATCAACACTCTGAAATCTCTTCCCTTTCAAAGATTGACTTTAGTTTCGGGAAAAGCCAGAATTCACAGGACACCAAATCTGGACTGTAGGGGGGCTGAATCACCTGGATGATTTAATGTTTCACACACACAAACAAACAAACAAAAAAAACCCTGCACCAGATAGATGTGATGCATAAGTGAGCGCATTGTCATGATGAAGCTGCCAATCACCAATTGTCTATAGCTGCAGGCTTCTGAATTGTCCTAATGGTTTCCAGGGAGGTATGTTGAAACTTAATGTAAAATTTGATGCAGATTCATTGCTCTACTCACTTAGTCATTTTGAATGTGACAGTCACATAGTACACATATTCACTCAAAAGCATCTACCACCCCACTGACTGGTACAGTGAAGTCATCATTGTTCATTCATGTGCACTCTTGTCTGCTCTCCTTGGCTTCAACATTACATTGATGTCGCACAAACCATTCTCATTATATTAACAATGGCTGGACTTTTTCTGAATAGACCTAATATATTAAAACATTAACTTAATTCTTTTTTGACAGGGAAAACTCATAGTTCCACTCTACTACCTTCATGTCACTCAACCTATAATGAAAATAAATCAATGTCATTTGATAAATTTCAAAGAACTTTGGTTTAAAAAAAATTAATCTAGCCTTGGCTGGTGTGGCTCAGTGGATTTAGTGCTGGCTTGTGAACCAAAGAGTTGCCAGTTTGATTCCCAGGCAGGGCACATGTCTGGGTTGTGAGCCAGGTCCCCCCAGTTGGGGACACATGAGAGACAACCACACATTGATGTTTCTCTCCCTCACTTTCTCACTTCATTCACCTCTCTCTAAAAATAAACAAATAAAATCTTTAAAAAATATGTTAATCCAGTTACATGTAACACATGTTGAGGCAAATCCTGTCTTGTGCTTTCTCAGTGCTTCAGGGATTTTCTCTTTTTTGTCTTTTACTAAGAACTTTCGTTCACAGAAAAGGAGACACAATGATGTAACCTTCATTTTATAATACTGTCTGTTCTTTATCATGTGATCTGATATGTTACTCTGCAACTTTAATACAAATCAAAATTATTCATATGTTTTTATTTATACTATGGTGAATCTTTAGCATATGGAAGAAAAAATATATACTGGACAAGATAAAAGTTGTGTACAATGCGAATTTGTTATTTGATTCTCAAACAATACAATTTTATTTTGAAAAATGTGATAATTTTACTTTCTTCTAGGTGGCATAACTCAGAATGCATTCTGCATAAAAACCAATTTATATAGTTTATGCAATTATTAAAAAGAGAGGTGCCAGTGATTTATAGCAGGTAAACTAAATAAGTGTATGTGGGAGTTGAGCAACTGTTCTGTGTATTAAATAAACTACCACAGTAGTTTCAGAATTACAGAACTAGAAAAATAACTGAAATATTCTTTACTAAGACATTTTAAATGACAATCCACATCTACTCCTTAAAATCCTGTTAAAGTTCATCTAAGGAGCTTGATAAAGAGACAGATACTCAGATTGTGTGCTTAGAGATTTATATAGTATATCTACAGTCTAACCAGCAGTCTGTATTTTTTTAATGTCCTGTATTGACTCTTTTGAAGAAGTAAAATTAAGAATCATGTTTTATTTTTGAAATAAAACCACTGAGGACTTAATGTAATTATTCTAGCATATGACACTTAAAATAAAATTATTCCTCTGTCTAAGATCATCATAGATATATTTCAGATTTAGAAAAAATGTATATTTTAAATTATTATAAATGAAATATCTGTACATTCGGAAGCCTGTACCAAATGGCATAATATGAAAAGTTAAGGTTCTCTTTCAAATCCCCACTTTTCAATTTAGACATTAAAAATGAGTTATACATTTTTAAAACATTTTGTTTCAATGTTCTATAGTTATATATAAATAGGTAAAACAGATGAGAACAGTAACAATGAACAAACATATATATTAAAATACATATTTTCTAAATATAAGCTATCTCAACCCCTCACCAGAAACAATGTGTCCACATACATAATTATTTTATTTTCTTTCTCACACAAAAAGAAATCATAATATTCCCACTGCACTATGTTTTAATAAATGTTCAGTATATCTTGGCAATCTCCCCATACTGGAACACATGGGTTTAATTGTTTTAACAGTCCATATCAATACACTTTATAATTATAAATGTATTTAATTATTCATTAATTTATAAATATTTAGATTTGTTTCATTTTTGATACTAACATTTTAAGAATGTCAAAATAAACATTTTACTTGTATACATTTGAATATACATCTGATAAATCAATTTCTACTACAGTAAAAACCAAAGAATTTTGTATTTTAACTGTTGCAAGCAATTAGTGACAATCCAGCTTCCCAAATACTAGAGATTTTAATCTTTTCTCCAGTAAGCATGTAAATTAGTTTTCCATACACTTTCACTAATAATAATGATTATTAAAAGGATTTGATTTTTGACATTCTAATCTAAAAGGTGTCTTATCTAGTTTCAAATTTCATATCTATTTAGTTTTATTGTCTGTTTATTGATGTGATTGCTTTTTGTGATTTGCTTGTTTGTGCTATTTTGTAATATATTGAATATAACAACTCCTATCATGTGTGTGTATATATACACATAGTAGTTAAAAACAACAACAATGACAAAACACTAGTCAGTGCTCTATTACTTATAATAATGGAGCAGTTAATAAACACATGCTTCATACATTGGAAAAACAAGTGTTAAATAATTTTATTTTATTTTTTGTCAAAATTATTTTTCTCTTATATATTCCTACATAACATTTCCACCTCCAGAAGCATGCCCTATTTTTAATAAAATCTAGATTTTAAGATGTTTGGCTTTGCTCTTGTAGCAGTTTGTGCTGATTTAGTGAAGTGTACTCAATGTGCTTAGATAAAATGTTTTCTGACAGAAAAAATAATATTGTTCCCATCTAAAATGCTTTGTCTCAAGGTAAAAATAGCCAATTTCAGTCTTTCTTTAGAAAAAAAAATTATACCATTTATATAATAACAATGTGAGAGTCAGAGGGTCACTTCCTAAAGCCAGAGTTTCCAATCACACAGGGCCAGTTAAGCCCTTCATCTCCTCTAGGTAGATAAATTGAGTGCCACGAACTTTGCTGTGCAGGGAACTTTTGAATGAAATCCTTTAAAACAAAAGTCTTGTTTGCTGTGAGTGAAAATCAAACAATAGCCTTGCAATTTTTAGCAATAAAATAGGTATACATGGGAGGTGATCCTGTCTTAGAAATGGTCAGATATTATTATTTACCTAAATCTGTGATTTTATAAATATTCTACAAAGCAACCCCAAATCAATTGTTCTCTGGATAAAATTTGATTTTTGTCTGTACTTTATCCAAAGCCATTTTTATTTATATTATTAAAAACACAATATAAATGCTTTCATGGTTAATTATTCTGGTGTGTTGATAAAGAATAAATAAAATCACCTATATGTGATACCCACAAAGGTAAAGTTATTTTTAGAAAAACTAAAATTATGACTAAGAGAGAATAAAGAATAGTAAAGAGTAAATACAAAGAATACATTTTAAATGTAGAACATAATATGCATATTATATATGTCATGTCTTTGTAAAACTAACTCATGTTGAATTAAGTACCATTAAATTATCTTATCATTCTTTTATTGTAGCTTTGTTCTAAAAAAAAAAAACTAAAAAAAAAAAAAAAAACAGGTAACACTATAATTTTTTAAATTTTCTCCACTAAAAACTAAGTCTCATGTAATATTCAAGCATTCTACTCTGGAATCAATAAAATCGAACTATTTCTTATTTCTGATTATTATGCAAGTGATGTAAATGACCGAACTTCAACCTCACAAGGTTGTTGTGAGAATTACATTAGATTTGTATATATAAAAGAATTTAGTATACTACTTACCACATAAGAGTTAACAGAATGTTAACTATTATTATCAGTGTGATATAAATAACTGCCAGTCTCTACAGGATAAATCTTAAATTTCTGTGACATAGTAAGAGAATATCGGTAGGTTTGTTATACATATATGAAGCTCTGTGTGTGTGTGTGTGTGTGTGTGTGTGTGTGTGTTTTGTTTTTTGAATAGACTGATATATCCAGAAGACATGCTCTATTTTAAAGATCAAAGATTAAAGAGGTTAGAAAGCAATACAATACAGAACAAAGAATAAAATAATAAAAATGGGAATTAAGACAAAACTAATAAGAAAAAATAAAAGAGATAAATATCAAAAAAAACCTGATGACATTTTGTTCTATTTCTCTAAAAAATGTCATTGGGATTTTGACGGAGATTGCATTATATCTGTATATTGTTTTGAGTAATATGGATATTTTAACTATCAATTTTTCTAATCCATACACACAGAATATCTTTTCATTTCATTGTGTCTTTTTCAATCTCCCTTAATAATGCTTTGTGATTTTCAGTATAAAGGTTCTTTGGATTCTTTTTTAAGTTTATTTCTAGATAATTTATTCTTTTTTGTTGCAAAAGGATTTTTTTCAATTATATTTTTCTGAAATTTTATTGTTAGTGTATAAGAATGCAGTGGAATTTTATACACTAAAAAGATGCTCAACTTTACTAGCTATTAGGGAAATGCAAATCAAAACTATAATGAGATACCACCTCATGCCTGTTAGAATGGCTGTTATCAACAAGACAAGCAATAACAGTTGTTGGAGAGGTTGTGCACAAAAAGGAAACTTCATTCACTGTTGGGAATATAAACTGGTACATCCATTAGGAAGAAACAGTATGGCAGTTCCTCAAAAAATTAAGAATAAAGTTACCATATGATCCAGCAACCCTTCTTCCAGCAATCTACCTGAACAAATTAAAAATCATTTATTCACAACAATATATGAACCCCTATGTTTGTTGCAGCATTATTCACAGTGGTCAATACATGAAAACGACCAAAGAATCTTTTGCTAGATTATTGGATACAGAAGGTGTGGTACATATATACACAATGGACTACTACTCAGCCATAAGAAAAAATGAAAAACTGCCATTTGCAATAACATGGAAGAACCTTGAGAATATCATGCTAAGCAAAATAAATCAGACAGAAGTAGTTAAGAACCACATGATTTCACTCATATGTGGGATATAAATAGAAAGCAACATATGAACAAACAAAAAAATAAACAGACAAAAACTCATAGACACCAACAACAGCATGGAGGTTACCAGAGGGAAGGGAGGAGTTGTAAAGGGTTAAGGGGGTCAAATATATGATCACAGAAGATGGTTTGATTTTGGGTGGTGGGCACACAATACAATACACAGAGTATGTATCATAGAAATGTATATTTGAAACCTATATGATTTTATTAACCAATATCACCCCATAAATGTAATGATAAAAGTTCATCCCCTCTCCTATATACTTAGATAACATTTCCACCTCCAGAAGCATGTCCTATTTTTAATAAAAACATCAAAAATGCTTTTAAGTTTGAAATAGGTAATTTTGAAGTACTGCATTAAGAGAAAAAGCAGACAAAATATATAATACTTTTAAAATTATATAATGTATCATTGTTTGTAAATTATTGTAACCATCATTTTCTATGGTGATCTTGTAATAACTATTTGAGTTTGTGAGACTGGGCACCATGCTACACTTTATATTTAATAGATGAGGCTTTAGGGCCTAGATATTTTAAGTGATATCACCAAAGTTGCATCACAAATAAGCAGCAGGACCTAAAATTAAATTTGATTTTTCCTTAGTGTTGTCTCACCATATCATGTTGTCTTCGCAAATACATCTTCCTAGAGTAGATTATTTCAAACCTTTGTTGAAAACCTCTCATATACGGAGAGCTCTATTATACTGGAGATTATCTTATCATTTAAGGCTTCTAATAATTCTGTGAATATATTATAGGTAATTTACCCTAAGTTAACACCAGCTTGTAAGTTGTGGAACATTGGTTTGAACACCAATATATCTAACTTCAAACAACACCCACCTTCAGTACTAGGTCTTACAAAGGAATAGTCCCATTGATAAATTCTCTCTGGTGCCTCTTAGTCACCCCATTAATATCTGTTGAAAGATTGGGTAAGCTAATGAATAAGTGAGTAAACAAATGTGTTTCAGTGTAAAACTTCTGCACCTCTACCACAGATGCCTGGGAACCAGAAGTTAGGGAATAATATAGACTACATAAGGAAAAGGTATAAAATTCTTACACAATCACATGTCCCTAGTTGCTGCAGTCAAGAAAGTGTTTAATACTCTTGCACAGAAACCTATTTATCATTCATTTGTGCCTAAAAGAGGGATTTATTTTAAATGTTGATTTCCATTAGAAGTAGTTCTTTCTGTCAAATTTAGTGGGACTGTAGCTTTCCTATTTATTGTGGCAAGACAAAGCACTATATAAATTACCCTGTTCAGATTGTAAGTTCATTTAGGGGGAAAAAATATCTTATTCACAACTACATTTTGAATACTGGAATATTAACTTATTCTATCTCCTAATAAGCAATATTAAGAGCATCTAAAATACAAACATATGTTTGATGAATGTCCATTCATTCTACTAAGCTCAATATAAGATAGAAATTTTCCCAAAGTTTTATTTTCCTACCATTCGTTTGTTTATAAAATGAAAGAAAAAGTCTCTAGTTGCTTTGCATAAGTGAACTGAAGTGTTTTAGAATACACCAAAACCTTTTACATTCAACAGCTTTTTTTGTTGCTTTTGAGTGACCATGGCTTAACATATTTATTAAGACCTATTTTTTTTGTATTGACTTAAATTCAGTCTTTAAGTAACTAATCTCACTATCTTTATTTATTCAAAGTTAAGATGAAAATACAGGTATCAGAAAAGGATTTTGTTTTGTTTTATAACTATAATTATAAAGTTTTTAAAATGCAGAATTGCTAGAATTATCTATTTCACAAATAACAACAGGGAAAATTAGTCCCTGACTTTCTAAAAATGGTTGGGAATTTAATTTTTGTCAGAATTAGCATTGGATGGATGTACTCAATTAGAAGACTAAGTGTAAACATATGAATTATTCTGCTGCAATAATTATTGTGTGTTTCTAGTACACCTAATGTCTGCATATTCTATTAAAGAAGCTCATATTATAAAAGAAAAAAAAACCCACAGTCATTCTTGGTAGTTTGTTATAATTATTCATTGGCAGCATGTGGTAGAAAGCATCTATATTTTGATAGGGAAGTAAAAGCCATTATTGGCTTTTATTATCTCTAGTATATGAGTAGAATCTACTAATTTTTTAAAAGGTATATGTTGCTGTAATTTCACCCCAACTTTTACAGAACATTAACTAAACTAGTCTAATAAATGAGTTTGTCATTTCAAATAGTTTTAAATCTTTTTTAAAGCTACTACTACAGAATACCTAATAGTAAAGGCCAACCACCATCTCATGAAATACAATCCTAGAATGTTGAATTATAAAAAAGTACTCATGTTTCACTTATTTTCCTCTTCAACTACCAGAAACTTTATCAGATATTAATTTGGTCTGGAATTATTTTAATTTTTTAGATGTTCACAAGATCCACTACATCTGTGTCAAAATGTATTTCACTATTCTAGTGCTAAAAATACTCTTGTTTAAAATTTAATATTTTTCTTGAACTAGTAAAGTGATTATTGCTTTGTTTCTTGGCAGATTTGAAAGGTAGCCAAACTGGCACACTAAATATTATCTGATTCAAAACATAAGGTTCTCGATTCTGAAGAAGGACAAAGAAAGAAAGAAGAAGGAGGAGGAGGAGGGGAAGGGGACGGAAAAGGGGAAGAGGAAGAGGAAGAGGAAGGAGAAGGAGAAGGAGAAGGAGAAGGAAGAGGAAGAAGAGGAAGAAGAGGAAGAAGAAGAAGAAAGAAGAAGAAAGAAGAAGAAAGAAGAAAGAAGAAGGAGAAGGAGAAGGAGAAGGAGAAGGAGAAGGAGAAGGAGAAGGAGAAGGAGAAGGAGAAGGAGAAGAAGAAGAAGAAGAAGAAGAAGAAGAAGAAGAAGAAGAAGAAGAAGAAGAAGAAGAAGAAGAAGAAGAAATCACTAAGACAAGTCCCAGGGATGATTTGGATGAGCATCCTCCCTTTTCTTTGTCACTTTAAAACTTTCACTAAGGCAGTGTGAACCTTATACAGTATTCCCTCACTTATTGCGGAAATTACATTCTAGAGCCCTGCGCTATAGGTGAAAATCCATGAAGTAGGAACCTTACATTTATTTTAGTATTTATATATATTTTAAGGATTTATAAACCCTTCCCACACACTTATAAACTGTTCCCAGTCCCTTATTAACCTTATAGTTAAAAATCCACGATAAACAATTAAATATAATACGTGTATTTTTTAAAATCCTGCAATACAGTGAGGCCACGATAAGTGAACAGAGATATAGAGAGGGACTACTGTATCATAAAATTATCTGTAAAATAACAGCATACCCTTTCTTCATTCCAACCATCTTCACAAATACATCCTGATATTTAAAGCTCAGCACAACCATATTGATGTGTTTATATCTATCATCTTAGAATTCTATATCATTTATTAGTTATTCTTTATTTTCTCATTTCTCCATCTTATGCTAACTTCAATAAATGAGTTATTTTATATGCACAATAGTTTTATATCCTCATTTGTATAAAAACCTCCCAAACAAATTGAAAGTCAATGGTTCTTCAAATAAACTATGTTATCAATCACAGAATTGGACACATAATATTTAACAAAAAAAACTTTGAATAAATAAGAACTTAAATATATTATTAAATCATCCAATTCAAAATTATTAAATAAAAATTATATGAATAACACCTATTGATTAGAGTGAGACAAATTCAAGATCATTTAATACTCTGGTTGGCAAAGTCAGAAACTTGTCAGAGCAAGCATACTGAGGGCTTTTTTTTTTCTTTCTGGGCACACTTGAGAAATACCTAAACTCTTAAATTTAATTGTAATTCATGCAAAATGTCCAAGGACCAAATCTCTCCTTTTTTTTTTTTTTATGCCTCTAATTGATACATCTTATCGCATACTTCACTACTCAGATCACCAGCCTCTCTTTCAAACATCTGAAACTGTCCACCAGAAAACCGAAAACATTTATCTACTGGAAAGGAGCAGTTTTAAGAAAAGTGTCTACTTTATTAATAAAAAGGGAGAAAGTAAAGGAGCATAATCATTCTTTCTCCTTTCCCCTTTTCCGTTAGCCTCAATTTTGTACGGGAGGATTGGAATTCAAGCACCCAAGAGTGAGGACACACTCTTGATACTATGAAGTGGAAGGAATTAAGATGTGTATTGTGAACAACTCATTTGGTCTCTTGGTTGTTAAACGCTAAAATTGGTTAAACTACTACATGGAGATTTCTGTGATTCACATTGGCATATATTTCTACCTGCTATATTAACATTGTAATTTGAATTCATAACTACTCTGAAATGTGTTCACAATTATCAGACAAAGTATCCTATTTTCTCTTTATTTTTATATTCTGTTCTCAGACTGCATCTGAAATAGTCAGTAGGAATATTGAAATCAAGTTTATGTATCCTGAGAAAAGGTAAGTTAGGCTATTGGAAATCCCTGTACAATTTCAAAACCTTCAACACATTTTACCATTACAGAGGAAATCATATGAATTCTTTTTTAAGAAATGAACAAGGCAATACTGACTTTGACCTGTTTTTGGAACTCATTTTCCACAAGTACAGTCATATTAGATTGAGATGAAAGTTTTCACCTCCTTGCTTTCCAAAGTTATGTGTGGGAAATACAGTTTCCCTTGATGCTACAAAAGACTACCTACTAAAATACTTATCTTCTTACATCTGATTCAAAGACGAGAAGCTGCAGAAAGCTAAATAGTGGAAATAATAATGGTCCACTCTTGCAGCTTAAGTGTAGAGTCTAGCAACATTGGAATTTTAACTTGACGTATAGTATTTGAAAAAAACTACTGTTATTATTATAATTTCTTCAAAAATTGAAATAAAATCATGTTATATTTCTGTAACAACAAAAAATGTGCTTTTGTTTTGAATTCGACCTTTTTGGCCATATAACAGGCTTGCACATGACTCATTTCCAAGGCTGTGTAATCATTTACTGAATACCTTTATGCTGTCTTCTTTGCAACTATTCCTTGAAAAACATACAGTTTAAAAATGCTTTAAACTGTTGCTTTTCTATCTGCATTTAAAAAGAGACAATAGGCATTCAAAAAGATTGTTTTGACTTTTCAAATACTTCTGTAAGAACATCAAGGCAATAACTTACTTCACTGTGCTATTATAAACCTATACTGATTACAGTGACATTTGTTGTTTACAAGAAAGTAGTATTTTATTTATTTTGTCATGTGATAGACTTACTTAGTGAGGGTATTTCTAATTTTCTTTTGTACAAATCAATTGCTTGATACAATTATTTTTTTAAGAAATAATCATAAACTGCAAACATTTTACATTGTTTGAAAAAATTGTGTTATAGTGTGAATGAGTTCCTTTTTTGGCCAGAGTCAAGTTTCATTTTTTAGATTTGAAACAATGAGAATTAAAAAATCTCTTCTGACACTACTGTTTTGAAATCATGAGCATTAATTCTTCAGCATATTCCTTAAGGTTGGCTATTATCTGATTTTAGAAGTACATAAATGTTGATTATATTTTATTAGAATGGGCAACTTAAAATAAAAGCAATGTTTTATATACTTTTGTCCATCTTCTCAGTAACTTTTTTTCACTTTATTTAATTTTAGAGGAAGAGATGGAAGGGAGGAAGAGAGGGAGAGAAACATCAATATGAGAAAGAAACATCAATTGCTTGTCTCTGCATGCACCCTGGGCAGCACTGAATATACAACCTCAGCCTAGGCATGTGCCCTGACTGGGAATTGAACAGGTGACCTTTCAGTCTGTGGGATGGTGCCAAACCAACTGGACCACACTGGCCAGGGCTGCTCAGTAACTTTTTAAATGGGATAAATAAACAAGGAGGAAATGATTTTACTATAGTTATGAAACTAATTATTAGTATGTAATAATAAAGTTTTAAGGTCCAAATTAATTATTATGAATGTTAGAAAATAAGCAAAGAAAATTAAAGAAACTTAATCAGAAACAACAAAGCAACATCAACTAATTGTGTAATCTGGTGTGATTTAGACCTGTTGATCTTTAGGCTCACTTTGCTTTATAAAATCCAATTGAATTAAAACAAAAAGTGCCAATTTAGATTGCATTACTTCTTTTTTCTCTATAGAACTATTGTAATACATATAAATGAAAACATAAAGTAACCTATAAAGTATACAAATTAATCTTTCCAGTTTCAATCAAAGCTTTACACTGTATAGCCTAATTTTGATTTAATATATTAATTCAAAGACTACCACATTGCAAACTTACTTAACTTGATTTTTATGCACATTCAGTTCAAGGAAAGTGTTATAATATTGATACTCAGAGCTTACTGAAATGACAGTTTTCCAAAGGAAAGTAATTTAATTTGAAATTCAGTATCTAAGATAATTGTGTGCTTATTTTTTCCTTGTAATCAATACTACCTACTCTGAAAGACAGTTTTCTTAGAATCTAAATCATAAATGTACCAGAAATTCCAGGTTTGCTTTTCTACTTATCAATTAACAGGAACATTGATGGTGGGAAAGACAGTATGACATAAAGGGTTGACTTTCCAGGTTGAGGGATACATGTATATGTTCTTCATCTATGGCAGAAAATTACTGTAACTCTTCATAATGGCCATTTTAAGAAAATAGATACCCCTTTATGGAAATTCTAATGGCTCCTAATCCACAAGTACAGCCCTCAAAATAGAAAACATTTGGCATTTTTCATACACCAAAATACATAAAGTCAAACCTTATTGCTCTTGTAATGTCATCGAGTTGGTATTCCAATAGCATTTTGTAAAGTACCTGATGTTTCTGATGATCCACAGTCCCTTACTGTCATAGGAAATGTATATAGATATATAGTTATGCTCTATTAGAAAGTTTCTATAGATACTGACTTAGCACATACTGAAGAATTGCTCTTAGAGAAATACAAGATTAGGTTCCTTTGAACCTCTGCTTACAACCAACCAATAGGTAACTTGTTTTAGGCATGCTCCTGTTTAAGAATATCTTACTTAGTGTATATTGTTGATTTAATAACATTAAACTCAAGGTTCACAATACTATTACTCATGCCTGAATAAAGCTTATCTAACACATGTATTTTCCCTGTAAGGCATATAGCATCCTTCTTACAATCTTCAGCACTATGCTTGAGGTATATTTTAAACAGCAAAAACACCAACTAAAATGCAAGAAATGTATTACTAAATAGGTTGTGTAAAGGACATGTGTTTTGTACATTATAGATGAAAAAGGAGGACAATTTCACATAGACTTCAGCTGGAAACTTGTGTATTTTGTGACAAACTTTTTCTGCAAATAAGTGTGAAAATAACATGAGTATTATTTAGGGTTACATATAAATATTACTGAGTAAACAAATTAATAATTATATATTCCACAAATAATGAAGATAGACTATTGATACATATATAGACAGATAACCTTTTTTTATGTTTTGTTTCATTTCTTTTGGTATGGCATCTTCAGCATCTCGGGGGTCCTCGAAACGCACGAAGGCAAAGGGCACGAGGCCGTGCCGGTTCTTGAGCTCGATTTCGCGGATACGGCCGTACTTGTAGAACAGGTCCTCCAAGTCCTTCTCGCGAACGTCTGTAGGAAGGTTCCCAATGTAGATGCGCCCGTCGCCCTCGCCGCCGCGCTCGTCCGTCCAGCCCGACATCCGCACCGCCCGACCCTGCGGGCCCGCCGCAGCCTATGTTGCCGCCGCTGGTATAAACATTTTTAATGCTAAAATTTATAAATATATTTATTGTACTTTAAATATATTCAGTGCATAGTCTAATGCACTTTATAATACTTTGTCTTATTTTCTGACTATAAAAGTAAAAGAAAAAGTTTCTTGTTAAAAAGAATCTGAAAACTACTGAGATATATAATGTGAAACAAATTATACAGATTGTGCTATTTGAAAGTAAATAGAGTCAGAAAATTTACATTACATGTAACTATATCTGTTTTAAATTAATGTAATCTCTTTTTAGGCACTTATAGTCTCCTTTTTCTCATCATTATAAATAATTATGAATAAAATTATTTATTTTCTAACATTTTGTCTACGATTTACATTACCTTTGAAATTTCTGGGTAAAAGTCAATCAACATTTTTAAGGGTCTTAGTTAATAAAAGATGATTAAACAAAATTTACATCCTCAACATATTTATAGTGCATAAGTGCACTCATTTCATCTCACCATTTTTTCACTGATATTTGATATAATCATTAATACTCACAAACACACACACTAGTATACAAATTAGGTAAGCATTAACATTTTTTTACTTTACAATATATTTATATAATTGTCTTTAGAGTGAATTTTTATCATTTTTACCATTTCTTTTCTCATGTGTGTGAATTGTATATGATTAAATGACGGAATTTTTCTCCTACTCATATATCTGGAGTCTTTGTTAAAAATTTTTATTGAATTTATTGAGATGACATTGATTATAGAATTATACAGGTCTTAGGCATACAATTCTATAATATACCATCTGTATACTGTATTGTGTGTATTAGCCCATTGTCTATTGCATTCATAGCAAATTATTTTCTCCTCATTTACCATTATGATTTTGTGGTTGATTGCCTCTCAGTACTCAGTATTTCTGAGCCCTGGCTGGTTTAGCTCAGTGGATTGAGCGTCGGCCTGCGAGCTAAGTGTCGCTGGTTCGATCTTCCAGTCAGGGTACATCAGAGAAGGAAAACTCTGACTCCAAAAAACCTCCGCTGCCTTGTGGCATACCTCTTCAGGGGAAAGGCTAAGGGAGTAAACCCCGACAGAAAATCCGGAGCCGGAGTCCCTAAGGCGGTTCGACGTTGTAGTCAACACCGGCAACTCCTGCGGCGCACCTGAACCCAAGCTGTATTGACTCCGTCTTTCCCTTGGATCCTTCAGCTGCGAAGAGAGGGGGGGTCTGCTGCATGGGCAACAGCTGGCCCTCCATATCACCCTGCCCAGGCTCTGTAGCTTCAGCGTCATCGCAAGATGTCGATTCAACATGGGAGGAGACAGATACCATGTCACTCCCGAGTCGGACTGTACAGCCATTCTCGGCCGTGCAGATAGACTCTTAAGAAGCTACACCATCGTCTCTCGAGACGGACGGCTGCCGACGACGACTCAGTATTTCTATCTTTATTACATTAATAAAAACACCGAATACTGCTCAAACTTTCTTCTTTTGAAATCTTCCCCATCTCAATTAATATTCAGTCATCTTGTTAGATTTTCACATTAAAACATCTGTAGTCACTCTTGATACTTATCTTTCCATCATACTCCACCTGTAAAATCTGTCAGAATATAACTATTATTCCAATCAATGTCCACCACTGCCACTGTTAACAATTTGTATTCTGTCACCACCATCTCTCACTTCGATTATTGTAATATAATTGTGACTGATCTCCTAGCTTTCACCTTTGCCCCCTGTCTATTTTCCACACAGCTGCCAGACAAATCCTATTAAAATGTCAAGTTAGATCAGTTCAACCTTATGAAAATTTCTTCATAAAATCTAAATCCCTAAAGTGGCCTACTAGCTTCTACAAAATTTATACTCTTTATTTCTCATCTCACTTTTCTAAAGCACATTGGTTTCTTTGCTCTTGTTCAATCAAACCAGTTATGTCTCCAGTTTAGGCACCTGTTTTGGCTTTTTCCTATGCCTGGTATAAGTCTCTTGAAATCACTTGCAAACAGCCTCTGTACTTTTTTACCATTATCCTTATTATTTTTAAGTAAACTTAATCATCAGAAAAAGGCAAATTTAAACATACAAGTCCAGGAAGCACAGAGAGTCCTAAATAGCTGAACCCAAAGAGGATCACACCAACACACATTATAATTAAAATGTCAAAAGTTAAAGATAAGAAAGAATCTTAAAAGCAAGAGAAAAGAAGAGAGTTATGTACAAAGGAGTTTCCATAAAACTATCAGTTGATTTCTAAAAAAAATCAGCAGGCAAGGAGAGATGCAAGAAGTATTCAAAATGATGAAAGTGATGAAAAGCAGACTTACAACCAAGATTACTTTACCCAGCAAAGATATCATTTAGAATGGAAGGACATAAAAAGTGCTTCCCAGACAAGGTAAAGGTAAGGGAGTTCATAATCCCCAAGCCATTATTATATGAAATGTTAAAGAGACTTATTTAAAAAAAGAAGATCAAAACTATGAACAGTAGAATGACAACAAACTCACAATTAATTGTAAACAATTTACTCTAAAAAGCAAAAACAAAACAAACTAATCAAACAACTAGAACAGAAGCAAAATCATAGATATGGAAACTAAAAAAATTATCAGCAGGGAAGGGGAAAGGGGAGAATAGGGAAAAAGGTACAAGGATTAAGAAGCATAATTGGTAGGTACAGAATGGACAGGGAATGTTAAAAATAGTAAAAAAAAGTGGAGAAGCCAAAGAACTTATATGTACAACTCATCGACATAAACTAAGGGGTGGGAGGATTGCTAGAGAGAAGGGGGATTCTGGGAGGTCAATCATAATCAATATAATATACTAAAAATAAAGAAATAAATGAAATTAGTTCCTCATAGTAATTTTTAAATAAAATATAAATAAATAAAATAATTAATTAAATTGTTTTAAAATGAGTTGGTAAGATTCAAAGTTACTTAGTACAAAGACCATGAAATTATTAAAATTGCTTTCTGAAGAAAGGTTTTTTATTACTATTGTGTAATGGTGACTAAGTTTGGGGAATAAATAATGAAAAGGGTTTGAAGTTTTCTTTTGTAGCAATATGGATTTTTTAAATATCACTAATTTTTATTTTTAGTATTATTTACTACTGAAAATAAAACTTATGGAGTAATGTTATAAAAAACTATAGAATTAAAGTATTAAATCAATTTTGAAATCCAAATTAATATTTTAAAATATACAGAGTAATGGAAAGTTTTTCTTGTTATTGTTCATGACCAGAGAAAAAACTTTGTCATTTACACTTGAAGAGTTCTTTTTTTTCTTTTTTCTTTTTCTTTTTTTACTGTTCTTTGATATTCCTCATTTTGGCTGCTATTACTGATTTTTTTCTCTTTCACAAGATGTTGTTTTATAATTAGTTTGTGGTAATGTATTGTAATAAATGACATTAACTGAAAATTGAGTAGCAGAAATTTAAATTTGCATTTTGTTTTAGGTAAATCACATGCAGATTGACTTTCATTCTGGGTTCTGGATCCTTTAATATACATCTGTTAACCACTATTTGACAATTTTCTCCAGTTGATATCATGTGATAACAAGATCCAATGTAAGTTCATATAATTTTTTTCTATTATAAAGGAACAAAGTACGGGATAGAATTACACAATTTTTTCAATAAAATAATAGTTTAAATTTAAATATTCTACATATCGCTACAAATCCATTTGATAGTCTTTAACATTTAAATAAAATGTCTCTTTAATTAGGTGCCGAACGTATGCACATACACAAATACATTCAAAAGTGCCAAGGAAATTACCTACAAATAGGTTTTGCTCAGGTCAGAAAGCTTTGTTGTGACACTATCACAATAAAAAATGCATAATCAATACTAAAGGTTATAACTTGTTGCACTGAAATAATACCAGTCCTCTATTTGTTCTCAAGCATTGTTTTACTTATCATTCAAAATTAATGACTTAGCCCAAGATTTCCTATAAAATTTTAATTTTCTTTGAAGATCTATTTATGTAAACATTGACAGTTTTGATGCTGCCATTTTATGATATAATTAATTCAGAACAAATATTGACAGGTTTACATGTTTTAAAATATTGTTATAATATCACATACCTTAATTTACTTTTATATTTCATTCCTTAATTTGTATCATTTTCTGATTTAATTTTGAACACAACAAATTCAGGGCAAGGTTGACTTTGATATGTCATAGTACTATAGAACATACCACACAATATGTAATTAAAGAGTGCTTCAGAGTTTCCAGCACTGCTCATGTTTACTTTCTATGTCATGTTTTCTAAATGTAGGAAAAATTGGCTTCGGTAAATCCCATTACATCTTAAGGTAGGTCATATAAAAGCATTGGTGTTTTCCTCTAATACATAAATATTGTATATTCTTTGCACATTGGCAATTTATAGGAATTACTAATTCTTAAACTCACAATATATGTCAATTTTTTTAAGTATTTTTATTGATTATGTTGTTACAGTAGTTGCAATTTTTTCCCCTTTGCTCCCCTCTGACCAGTCTCCCCCTTCCCTCCAGCAATCCCGCCCCCCCTTAGTTCATGTCCACGGGTCATGCATATAAGTTCTTTGGCCTCACCCTTTCCTGTATTATTCTTAATCCCTCCCTGTCTATTTTGTACCAACCAATTATGCTTCTTGGTCCCTGCACCATTTCCCATTTCTCCCTCTCTCTCCTCCCAGCTGATCACCCTCAAAATTATCCCCATATACCTATGATTCTGTTCCTATTCTGGTTTGCTTAGTTGGATTTTGTTTTTATTTTTAGATTCGGTTGTTGATAGTTGTAAGTTTGTTGTCATTTTAATGTTCATAGTTTTGATCTTCTTCTTCTTAAGTAAGTCCCTTTGACATTTTATATAATAATGGCTTAGTGATGATGAACTCCTTTAGGTTTATCTTGTCTGGAAAGCACTTCATCTGCCCTTTCATTCTAAATGATAGCTTTGCTGGATAGAGTAGACCTGGTTGCAGGCTGCCTTTCATCACACTCAATACTGCTTGCCAGTCTCTTCCTGCCTGCAAAGTGTCCTCTGAGAAATCAGCTGATAGTTCTATAGGTACCCCACTGTAGACAACTCTCCGCCTCTCTCTTGCTGCCCCCAGGACTCTGTCTTTATCTTTCAAATGTGGCATCTCAGTCATGATGCGTCCTGGTGTAGTCCCCTCTGGGTCCAGCTCACTGGGGACCCTCTGTGCTTCCTTGACCTGTATGTCCATCTCCTTCACAAAATTTTGGAAGTTTTCCTCATTTTTTTTCAATTCTTGCTTCCTCAGTCTGCACTGGTTGACTGTTTTTTTCTTCCTTATGTTCCAAACCATTGATTTGAACCCCAGTTTTCTTCCCTTCACCATTGGTTTTGTGTGGATTTTCCTTCATTTCACTTAGCATAGCCTTCATTCTTCTCTTATGGGTTTGCCATACTCAAGCATATCTGTGAAGCCTGTGGGCATCTTTATCACCAGTGTTTTGAATTCTTCATCTGTGAGGTTGTCTATCTCCCCATCACTTAGTTCTCTCACTGGAACCTTGATCCATTTCCCCTTTTGGACCATGATTCTCTGTCTCCTCATTCTGACAGGCTCCTGTGTTTGTTTGCCTCCGTGTCCCAGATAGAGCTGTCGTTCCTGTTATGTTGTAGAGGGCAGAGCCTTAGGGATTCATCAGTAACAGGGCGACCTGTTTCACCGTGTTGTGCTGTATGTTGGGGGAAGGGTCCAAGAGAGAACAATGATGTCTGCCCAGTACTTGCCCCTTTCCCAGGCACTTCTTCCACTTCCTCACTGGACAAGTGCCCCTCTAGCTGCTGCCCTGGTCATCATTCCCAGAGTGGATGGGTCTATGGATGTTCTAGGACTGTGGGGACCCTTTTAGACTAGTGGACTCTACTGAGAGACTGGCAGTTTTTCCTCTACCCCAACCCCCACTGGTCTGTGCAGTCAGAAGCAATGAGGCTTGATTTTTCCCTGGTGCTGGGATGGTGGGCTGAGAGGTCTGGTGAGGAGCTGGGAAAGCCCCCCAGGTGTCCCTCCTGACTTTTTAGAATATGTGACTGTGCTTTCTGCCATCCTGCCACTGCCGCCACCACACCGTGTCCTGTCCGCCCCGGCTCCGCCCCTCCTACCTATCTGGATGAGTATTTCTTCTTTATATTTTTGTTTGCTAGACTTCCATGCAGTATGATTTTCTGGAACTTCTGGTTGTTTCTAGTTTTGAAGTAGTTGTATTCCTTTTTAGTTGTGGAGGGAGATGCAGCATGTCTGTCTATACCTCCATCTTGGCCAGAAGTCTCTATATATCAATTTTTAAAAGCACACATTTAGATACTAATTAAACCTAAAGTGTATATTTATTGTATGGGTAATATTTACAATATATTGCTACTTAAATGTCTTCTAATAATATATCTTACTCCATGTATAAGAATCTAAGTGTAAGGTATGCTGCTCTCCATAAATGTACTAATTATTTCAGTGGTTACCAATACATTTTATGCCTCTTATAACTGACCAGTGCCTTTTCATGAGTAATGTTTAGACTTTATTGAATATTAACAGTTCTCATATTCAACAGCATAGAGGGAGAAATCAATTAGGTATCTCCACTGAAGAAAATACAACCCCAAGAGTAATATGTGGTAAGAAATTCACCCATCCCAATCATCGACTAGAAATTCCTGACCTGATTAATGACACAAAATTCCACATCATGTCTGGAGAGAGGGCATTTAAATGGACTTTGAAAAGGAAGAGGTGTGACATTTTAAATCATGTGGCGAGGAAAGATAAGAGCCTTCAAGGCCTAAGGAAACTTGTGAGGGACTACTGAAAGAATAAGTAGCTTGTTCAAAGTGAAAGATTAATTCCATAAAGAAATATATGGTATATTCATAAATGTAGAATGGAGCATAATACTTTCTTAAATTTCTTGGGAATCTATATATGAAAAGACCATAACAAGCAAAGACAGGGTCTTGCTTATCTTTTCAGTTAATGACTGGGTAAAATTTGGAGATTTCCCTATCTAAATATGTAGAGAGTGAAGGAGATAGTAGATTCAGTGACAATCTGAGAAATCATTGTACTTCTTTAAAAATGTAGTTCCAGGCTGTCATGAGAATAACATGAATACAGAAGAAAGCATGCTCATGAAAGATGTTTTTTAAATGAATTTATATAGGAGATTGGATTTAGGAATGAAGAAGTAAAACCTGAGAGATGGGTGGGGATTGAATTTATGGTTGTCATGAATACAAATAATTAATCATAAAGTGTTATATCCAAGTAAGTGGGTAATAGATTTATAACCCTGAAGCTGAAATTTGGAAACCAGAGAACTGCTTAACACTCGCTGACAAGTATATTTGTAACATATTTGCATTTATTTTTTTCTTTTTTCTTATTGTTCTATTACAGTTGTCCCATTTTTCTCCCATTGCTCTCCCATACCCTATCCCCTCCTTTCTTTCCTCCCCCCTCCCCCACAGTCAATCCTCACCCTGTTGTCCATGTTCATGGGTCATTTATACTAGTTCCTTAACTAGACCCTTCCCCATCTTCCCCCTCTTTCCCCCCCCTCCCCTCCAGTCACTGTCAGTCTGTTACTTGTTTACATGCCTCTGGTTCTATTTTGCTTGTTTGTTTTGTTTATTATGTTTTTGTATTAGGTGAGATCATATGGTATTTGTCTTCCACCTCCTGGCTTATTTCACTAAGCATAATACTCACCATTTCCATCCATGTTGTTGTAAAAGGTTGGAGTTCCTTCTTTCTTTCTGCTCCATAGTATTCCATTATGTAAATTTATGGTCAATTAATATTTGCATTTACTATTGACACATAGTCTGAGAAGTCTGACTGCAGGGCAGAACAATAACATGTTCAAAATGTGTTTACAGGGGCACTTTCACATAGTTCTAGGTATTCATGCAGATGTAATTTTTGTGTCATAACAATGCAAGCCAACTTTTGAAATATGATATATAGTTATTTATCAGGCACTTTCTTTCAACCTCTCTCTCTCTCTCTCTTCTTATTTTGTGTGTTTCAGAAAGTCTTAAATCCATTAGGGATGGTAAGTTAAATTTTATTTAACTTCCAGTTAAAGTTTTAACTAAAGATTAAAGAAACAGGATGGACAGAAGAGCAAGAGAATTGAAAATATCACCTTGCAAATAGTTACACAGTATAAAGCAGTACAAAAAAAGTGCCTATTTTGTTCATTCTCCTCTCAAAGTTTAATAAATTGGCTAGTGCTTAGAAGTTCACTTATTAGAAAAAAAATGATAAAAATTTTAATGTTTTCAAAACAAATGGATTATTTCTCCCCTGATATCAAATTGTATGTATGTATGTGTGTGTATCTATCTTAATAAATTAAGAATTAATGAGTTTTAAGTTGTCAGCCTAAATATATAGCATACATAAAATCTATATAGTTAGCACATTCTATAATGTTATAGACATTAACTAGCATGAAATATCATTAAGTGCAAAAGTCTTTTATATATGCACCTTTGGATCCCTCAGAGTATCTAGTATAGTACAAGTAATAAACTCTTTGAAAATATAAGAAATGAAGGCATACATATTATCTCTCTGTGAATAAGAGGATACACCTTCAACTTCCCTACAGTTCAAAGTGAACTCTTCTTTAGATTTAAAATAGTTTTTCTTTGTGAAGTGGCAGGTTAAATATATTACCTTAACTTATCCAAGAGTACTGTCTCATGAATAGCCCAGTTTTATCTTTGTATGCTTGGTTGAATGGAATCAGCTCAATAAAATTCTTTAATCTGCTTCAGTAATTAAACCACACAAAAAAGTACAGGCCTTCCATGTATTCCAGATATGGGGATAGTAGCATGAATATTTGCTGACCCTAATTTAATTTATTTATAAAGCACTTTCCTTCATGGAACTATTATATATTGAATGATATTTCACAATATGAAAAGAGCTTCTTATGATAGAAGAGTCTCTGTGAAGTGAGAAGTAATATAATAATGTGTAAACCAGAGACAAGTCATAGGGAAGAAAAGGAAGATACAGTTAGGCTTTAGGGGATTGGTGGAAATGTTAGGAAACCTGAGAAAATTTAAGTAAAAGAAGTAAATATAACCATAGAATACTATTAATTGATCATTAATATCAAGTAAAGGCAAGTTCCATCAAAGAAAGAACAATATTCTTAAGTGCACTTCTAAGTAAGCTTCTTTGTTGGTCCTTTCCCCCAAAACTCTGTTTACCTCTGCTTTATTTCTTCCACTATGACTATTTTTTTAATCTCTCTTCACCTATGATTCCTCAAAAAAAATTACATGTTATTACTGCTTCCCTTTTTCCTTTTCTATTCTTCCCAAGCTATTGTTCATTTACTTTAAAACCCATCCCTGATAAAATTTTCTTAAAGGTTATCAATGATCTCCAAATTACCAAATTTTATAGTTGCTTTATTGTTATACTTAGATCTTCAAAATTTGACAGTGTTAACTATAAATTTCTTAAAAGTGTTCTCTCATTCCATCCATAAAATTTTATTCTCTTTGTTCCCTACTGAATCTTCAGTGTCTTTTACCAGGTTCTCCCAATTTTATTATCTTTTATTATGTCTCAAACATTATTTATTGAGCTCTGAATATTTGGCTAAATCATTATAAGTATGGAATATTAAGACATGCTCATGTAGTGAGTTCACATTCTAATTGATGTTAGAAATACAGAATTATGTATTGTTCCTGTGGAAGAATACATACACACATTTATGAGTTCACAGACAATGCTTCCTTCATTAGAAGATTCAGAATTGAATCACTACTGGAAACTGGGCTTGGTAATAGAATAAATTTTAGCAAGCATTTGATGAATTGCCATCCATCCTTAATATTTAAATAATAAATATTCATTATGTAATCATGATTCTTGCTTATCTCTGAAAACAAACAGAATCATCTTTGAGGGAAGATTACTACAGATTTTATAGCCTTTTATTTCACTTCTCTGCTTTGGATATCATATCAGGAGGCATTTTCAAAAATTCCAAGTTCTGCCCTAACTAGTTTAGTTCATTTAGTTGGAGCTTCTCCCTTAAATTGAAAGGTCACATGTTTGAGTCTCAGTCAGGGCACATGCCTACATTGTGGTTTTAGTTCCTGATCCAAGAGGCAACTGATAGATGTTTCTCACATCAATGTTTCTCTCCCTCATTCTCTCCCCCCCCATCTCTCTGAAATGAATAGCATGTCCTCAGGTGAGTATTAAAAGAAAAAGTTTAAAGTAATCATTTACCACTTGAAAATATCTATACTTGTAAAATTGTCCAAATATACGTATTCCTAAAATTTTCTAACCTATGCACACATTTTTTCTACTTTTAAAATAACTTTAAAATAAACAAACTATATACAAATGATGCATTTAAATATAAAACATTAAGAAAAATAAGTTGAACTTTCAGAAATTTAGCACATGATTATTAAATAAAATGGTGCACTTTTATTATTCTAGTTTTCAAGTATTCCAAAAAGTTTCTCCAAGAATGATTTAATGAGGTCAAGTGAAATGATTAGTGGAAATAATAATACATTATATACATTTACTCATCTATGATTTACACATCACTATCAGCTAAAAACTGGTACAGGAAATAAAAATAATATATTCTTCATTTTTAAGGAAAGCAATGAGGCTTTATTAACTTTGAATGATGTTTCCAAAGTAACACAATCATCAGTGAAGGAATAAAGAGTAAAATGAGCACGTCCCTTTTTATTATCTTGCGTTCTTGTCATTATTCTTTGTTGCCCTCACATGTGATATTCATCTAAAAGAATAAAACATTTCGTGTGTGGTAAATGCAAGGCTTTCCCTGATTAAACAAAAAGGGTTGCAGTTTTAAAGAAATTTCACAGTAATAAACCTAAAATAGAAATATTTCAAATAGTACATAGTTATCTTTAAATCTGAATAAATTGTCAAAGTTTTATGATCAGTACTTAATTTCCTTGAGATAATTTTGGTCTTGACCCTTTTTAAAATGTATATTTATTTAAATCTTATTGTTTACATGGATGTCAATTACAAAAGTAAAGCAAAATGAAATCCTGAGCAGTAATTATTTTAATCAAAGAAAATCAGTGATAAAGATAAGATGTGTACTGGCTCTTGTGTAGAAAGATATAGTTTCACAGATCCAAATAATACTTAAATAAGTTATAAAATAAAAGTACATAGAATTTATCTCATAATGTGGAAGTTACTTTGGGATATAACATTAATATCTCAGTTGATAAGAAAAATAATGGACTTTAGTAATACCATCCAGTCTTTAAAGACATGTACAATATAACTCAGAACTTTATAAAATGAAGAAATAACTAATAACTACATTTTTATGGCAGTCCATACATTTTTAATGAATTAAAATCTAAATAACTAAGCACAATAACATTGAAACAGATAGTCTTTTAGCACAGTGCCCTTTCAATTGTTTGTAATTATACATCTCAATTAAGAAAAAAAGTTCTGTGCATGGCCTCAATAATGATAATAATGTATTAATATATTGTATACAGTATTATTTAAATTGCTGTGCTTTGTCCATTATAAGACAGATATAAGGTAGAAATAAGAAAGATTTTGTTATGTAATCATGTTGTACATGCCCTAGCTTAGACACTACAACTCTGATACCATAAACAACAATACTTGATAATAAAACTAGCTTAACATAAGCTATCTACTAGACCTAACATATTTAAATAATGTGAGAGAGACCTTTTCAAACATAGTCTATCTAAGAAAAATTTTGGATCCAAGATGGCAGAGGAGTAAGTGGAAGCTACACTAACCTCCTCCCCTGATCAATCTGAAATTACAACTAAATTGTAGAGTAATCATCCTGAATTACCAACTGAACACTAGCTGGAGAGAAGCCTTAAGACCACAGACAGACTAAAGAAACAACTTCACCACAATGAGACTGGTAGGGAGTGCAGAGGAGGTGCAAGAGGCATGGCTGGGTTTCCACATGAGGCAGCGAAAATTCCAGAGGTACGTTTAAACAGCCAGAGTGTTCCCCCCTGAGAAGTGTGGGGTCTAAACCCAAGCTGGAGCTGCTCTACCCAGCCTACAGCACCAGAGTTGTAAAGGAACAGAGATATCACCCAGCTGTGTGAAGCAGCAGGGTTTCTATTTGCCAAGGAGAAACAGACAGAGATGCAGCCATCTTAAAGAGCCAAAACAAACAAAAAAAAATTTTGTTCGCAACCACTTATCATGGGTTCTGGAAGAGGAAAAGCAGAGTAGACTAGAGATTCTTGAGGAGAGTCTTGATTTGGTGACTATGGAGAAAGAACTGAAGGAACAGCCACCAGGGTCCCTGTGTTGAGTCATTATCCCATATGGCAGAAGCCATCTTTCTCAGGCAGAGCATTCATCTTTGGATGACATCAAGCTGAGGGGAAGCAATAGCCCTGCCCATAAGAATTACTCTGCCTACCCCTGTGGGACTTAAGCTGGGATGCTGATAACAACTTGAGGCTATAACACTGATTAGTTTAACTACTAAGTTGGGCATTTTGGAGCTTTAAGAAATTTCATGTGACGGTACCCTGGAGCCAGTTCTGATAAAAGCTAGCCTTGGTGCATAGTCTGGTTCTTTCTACACACAAACAGGCCTAGCAGAATAAGGAACCACATGCTGTGGATTGATGACAGCTCCAAACAGATTGATCAGGGACAGTCACAAGCAGGGTCTGACGAATGCCTACACCAGATTATTTTCAGGTCTACCTAATACATAGAAACAAGTACAAAGAAGCAGCCAAAATGGGAAGACAAAGAAACAGACCCCAAGTGAAAGAACAAGCAAATTCTCCATAAAAATAGCTAGATGAAATGGAGACAAGCAATTTATCAGATAGAGAGTTTAGAGTAATGATTATAAGGATACTCAACAGCATGAAAAATAACACAAAAACCAATAAAAAGGACCTGACAGAAATAAAGAATGCAATATCTGAAATAAATAATACACAGTAAGTTAAGTGAAGCAGAGTATTGAATCATGGATTTGGAATACAAGGTAGAAAAAAACACACAGGAAGAGCAGCAAAAAGTAAAATATTTTTAAAATATTTTAAAAATGAAGAGAACTATAGAACTATTGTGGACAACATTAATCATAACAACATCCACATCATGGAAATACCAAAAGGAAAAAAGAGCAAGCAAGGGATTTGAAGAATTAATAACCAAAAATTTCCCTACCCTGGTGAATGAAAAAGACAGATAAGTCCAGAAAGTTTAGAGAGTCCTGACAAGTTGGACCCAAGAAACCCTACATTGATACACATCATAATTAAAATAACAAGGCTTAAAGACAAGGAGAGAATTCTAAAAGCCACAGGAGAAAAGCAGGTAGTTACATACAAGGGAGCTCTAAAAGGCTGTCATATGATTTCTCAACAGAAACATCTCATGCCAGAAAGGAATGGTGTGAAATACTCAAAGTAATGAAAAACAAGGACCTACAAACTAGAGTACCTACCCTGCAAGTTATCACTTAAAATCAAAGAAGAAAAAGGAGCTGCTCAGACAAGAAATAGCTAAAGACATTTGTTAACACCAAACCAGCACAGCAACCAATGTTAAAGGGCTTGCTAGAAGAAGAGGAAGAGGAAGAAGAAGAAGGAGGGGGGAGGAGAAGAAGAGGAAGAGGAAGAAGGAGAAGGAGGAGAAGAAGAAGAAGAACAACAACAACAACAAAACAACAACAAAAACAAAAACAGAAGAAAATAGTCTAACAACAAAAGGACGATAAATACATATGTATCTATAACCACATTAAATATAAATGGCTGTCTTAAAGGCTCCAACCAAAAGAAAAAGGATAGCTGAATGGATAACAAAATAAGACCCATATATATATTACCCTCAAGAGACCCATTGCAGGTTGAAAGATACACACAGATTAGAAGTAAAGGGATGGAAAAGATATTTTACACAAATGGAAAGAAAAAAAAAGCTGGGATAGTAGTACTTATATCTGACAAAATGGACTTTAAAACCACGGCTACAGTAAAAGACAAAGAAGGGCATTACAAAATGATAAACAGAACAATCTAACAAGAGGATATAACCCTAGTTAACATTTATGCACCAAACATAGGAGCACCTAAAAATTTTTGATGGACATAAAGCAAGGGATTGACAGAAATACAACCATAGTTGGGGATTTTAACACCCTGTTACTTCACTGGATAGATCATCCAGACAGAAAATCAAAAAGGAGACAATGGACTTAAAGTACACACTAGATCAAATGGATTTAATTGATCTCTTCAGAACATTTCACCATGATCCAGCAGAATATGCATACTCTTCAAGTGCACATGTTAGGACACAAAACAAGTCTCAATAAACTAAGGAGATTGAAATCACATCAAGCATTTTCTCTGACCACAATACAATAAAACTAGAAATCAGTCACGAGAATATTGAAAATACACAAAGACATGAAAGCTAAATAACATGTCATTAAACTATGAATAGGCCAACAATGATGTCAAGGAAGAAAACCAAAGATACCTTGAAACAAATCAAAATGAAGACATAATTATCCACAATCTGTGGAATCCTGGGAAAGCAATATTAAGAGGAAATTTCATAACATTACAGGTCTATGTCAAAAAAGAAGAAAAAGCTCAAGTAAACAATCTAACTTTACACTTAAAAGAACTTGAAAAAGAACAATAAACAAAGCCCAAAGTTAGTAGGAGGAAGGGCATAATAAAGATAAGAGTAGAAATAAATGGAATAGTCTAAAAATATAATATAAATGATCACTGAATCCAAGAGTTGGTTCTTCGAAAAGATAAATAAAATTGACAATCATTTAACCAGACTCAGCAAGAAAGAAAGAGGACCCAAATAAATAAAATCAGAAATGAAAGAGGAGAAATAACTGGCACTGAAGAAATACATATGATTGTAAAAAAATATTATGACAACAAACTGGACAACTGGTCAAAATGGATAAATCAAAAAAAAAAAAAAGAAACTAAATCAGAAAGAAACAGGGAATCTGAATAGAGAGCTTACACCTAGTGAAATTGAATCAGAATTTAAAAACTCCTAAAAAACAAAAGTTCTGGACCAAATGACTTCACAGGTAATTTTTACCAACATTCCAAGAAGTAACACCTCTCCTTTTCAAATTATTTTATAAAATTTAAGAGGAGGGAAGGCTCCCAAACTCACATTAGGAGGCCAGCATTATCCTGTTTGCAAAACCAGATAAAGACATGGCATTAAAAGAAAATTATAGGCCAATATCTCTGATGAACTAAATGTTAAAGTCCTCAAAAAAATATCAGCAAACTGAATACAGCATCAAAGAGATCATATACCATGATCAAGTAAGATTTATTCCAGGAATGGAAGATTGTTGCAACATTTGCAAATCAATAAACATGATTTACCACAAAATCAAAAAGAAGGGTAAATAACCTACATGATTTATATCAGTAGATGCAGACAAAGAACTTGATAGAATCCAGCACCCATTTATGATATAAAGTTCCCTGCAAAGTGGGATTAGAAAAACATACCTAAATATAACAAAAGTCATATATGACAAACCCACCTCAAGCATCTTGGTCAACTGGCAAAAACTATAAGCATTCCCCTTAAGATCAGGAACAGGACAGGGATGTCCAATCTCACCTCTCTTATTCATTGTGGTACTGGAAGTTCTAGCCACAGAAACCAGACAAAAAGAAAAAATAAAAGGCATCCAATTTGGAAAAGAAGAGGTAAAGTTGCTACTATTCACAGATGACATGATACTGTACATGGAAAACAACAAAAATTCTGCTAAGTAACTACTAGAACTGATACATAAGTTCATAAAATAGGAGGAAGCAAAATTAATATCCATAATTCAGTTGCATTTTTATATATCAATAATGAACTACAGAAAAAGGAAATTAAAAAAAACAAAGCAAACCTATTCATAATTGCTATAAAAAGAATAACATACCTAGGGATAAACCTAACCAAGGATGTAAAAGACCTATACATGGAAAATTATAAGACACTGAAGAAATAAATTGAAGAAGATAGAAACAAGCGGAAGCACATATTGTGTTTACAGATAGGAAGAATTAACATCATTTAATGTCCATACAACCCAAAGCAGTCTATAGATGCAATGCAATTCCTATGAAGATTCCAATAATGGTTTTCATATAAATAGCACAAATATTTCAAATATTTATATGGAATAACAAAAGGCCCCACATAGCGACAGTAATTCTGAGAAAGAAGAAAAGAGTTGAGGAATCATGCTACCTAATATGAAATTATACTATAAGCCACAGTAATCAAAAGAGCACGGCACTGGCATAAAAAGAGACACATAGATCAATGGAACAGAATTGAGAGTCCAGAAATAAACCCACACCTTCATAGTCCATTAATATTTGACAGAGGAAGCAAGTACAAACAATGGACTAAAAATTGTATATTCAATAATGTTGTTGGCCCAGCTATCCCACTTCTGGGAGTATTTCCAAGGGAAACCTGATTAAAAAGAACATAATCACCCATATGTTCATTGCAGCATTATTCACAATTGCTAAGATACAGAAGCAGCCCAAGTATCCATCAGTAGATGAGTGAATAAAACAACTATGGGACATTTACACAATAGAATACCACTCAGCCATAATATAGAAGAAAATTTGCTTCAGAGACTTCCAGCCAAAATGGAGGCCTAGACAGACATACTGGGGCTCCCTCCACAATTAAGAAGAAATAAAAATACCTCAAAACTAGAAACAACCAGAAGTTCCATAAAATCGAGCTGCATGGATGTCCAACAAACAAAGGTATAAAATAGAAATACTCATCCAGACAGGTAGGAGGGGTGGAGCCAGGGCAGAGAGCATGCGGTGTGGTGGTAGCAGCAACGGTGGCAGCAGCAGCAGAGGCAGGCCAGCAGGAAGCATACTCATGTGTTTTAAAAAGTCAAGAGGGACACCTGGGGAGCACTCCCACTTCCAGACCAGACTGCAGAGCTCAAGTCCCAGTGCCAGGGGAAATAAAGCTTCATTGCTTCTGACTGTGCAGACCGGTAGGGGTTGGGGCAGAGGAAGAAACTGCCAGTCTCTCAGCAGAGTCTGCTTGTTTAAAGGGCCTCCATGGTCTTATAACATCCGCAGACCCACTCACTCTGGGAATGACAGCCAGGGCAACAGCTAGAGAGGTGCCAGTTGCATAAAGAAGTGGAAGAGGTGCCTGGAAAAGGGGCGAGTGCTGAGCAGGTGGAATTGTTCCCTCTCAGACCTCTCCTCCACACACAGCACCACAATGTAATGAAATGGGTCGTCCTGTACTGACAAATCCCTAAGGACCACCCCTTACAACATAACAGGTGAGACAGCTCTACCTAAGACACAGAAGCAAACAAATACAGGATCCTGCCAAGATGAGGAGACAGAGAAGTATGGCCAAAAAGGGGGAACGGATCAAGTTTCCAGTGGGAGAACTAAGCAATGAGGAGATAGCCATCCTAAAACACCGAATTCAAAACACTGGTGATAAAGATTCTCACAGGCTTGACAGATATGCTTGAGTATGACAGACGCATAAGAGAAGAAGTAAAGGCTATGCTAAGTGAAACAAAGGAAAGTCCACACAAAACTAATGGTGAAGGGAAGAAAACTGGGGTTCAAATCAATGAATTGGAACATAAGGAAGAAAACAACAGTCAACCAGTATGGAACAAGGAAACAAGAATTGAAAAAAAAAATGAGGAGAGGCTTAGGGACTTCTGAGACAACTTTAAATATGCCAACATCTGAACCATAGCGGTGCCAGAAGGAGAAAAGGAAGAGCAAGAATATGAAAGCTTATGTCAGAAAATAATGAAGAAAAACTCTCCAAATGTGGCAAAGGAGATACATATACAAGCCCAGGGGACACAGACAGTCCCAAACAGGCTAGACCCAAAAAGGATCATACCAAGACACATCATAATTAAAATGCCAAAGGTTAAAGATAAAGAGAGAATCTTAAAAATAGCAAGAAAAAAGCAGAGAGTTACCTACAAAGGGGTGCCTATAAGACTGTAAGCTGATTTCTCAAAAGAAACTTTGTAGGCAAGAAGTGGCTGACAAGCAGTACTCAAGGTGATGAAAAGCAAGGACTTACAACCAAGACTACTCTATCCAGAAAAGCTATCATTTAGAATGCAAGAGCAAATAAAGTGCTTCCCAGACAAGGTAAAGCTAAAGGAGTTCATCACCAAGCTATTATTATATAAAATGTCAAAGGGACTTATTTAAGAAAAGATGATCAAAATTATGAATATTAAAATGACAGCAAACTCACAACTATCAACAACTGAATCTAAAAAAAAATATATATATATATGTATATATATCCAACTAAGCAAACCAAAATAGGAACAGAATCATAGATATGGGGATCATTTGAAGGGTTATCAACTGGGAGGGGGAAGGGAAAGAAATGGTGAAATGTTGCAGGGACTAAGACACATAACTAGTTAGTACAAAATAGGCAGGGGGAAATTAAGAATAATATAGGAAAGGGTGAAGCCAAAGAATTTATAAGCACGACACATGGACATGAGCTAAGGGGGGTGGGATTGCTGGAGGGAAGGGTGGTACTGGGCAGAGGGGAGCAAAGGTAAAAAAAAAAAATTCGAACTACTGTAACAACATAATCAATAAAATATCCTTAATAAAATAAAATAAAATAAAATAAAATAGATAATGATGCTGCAAAAAGAAGAAGAAGAAGAAACTTTGACCCTTTGCAAGAGTATGGGTGGACCTGGAGCACATTATGCTAAGTAAAATAAACCAGCCAGAGAAAGACAAATACCATATGATTTCACTCATATGTGAAATCTGATGAACAAGCTGAACCAAGAAGGAAAATGGAGACCAACTCATAGATGGAGAGCAGGATGAGAGCTCGGGAAGGTGGTTAGGGGGTGCAGGGATTGAGCAAAAAGGAAAAAAGACTCATGGACATGGACAGCAGTGTGGCGAATGCTGGGGGTTGAAACAGGATACAAAAGGACTAAATGGTAATGGAAAAAAACACAATAAAAATTAAATCAAAAAATATTTCATTGCCAACTAGTTGAGAGGATATTTTTCTAAAGGTATTTTATAGCTGGAGAATTTGTGTTACGTAGTACTAGAAATGACCCTTGCAAGATAAACAAAAGACTCATGGACATTCTGAGGGAGAGTATCAAAGACTTGCATTAACTCAGCAAAGAATATCTGGTATAATCCGTAATGAGAAAAATTGAAATATTTGATTGTCTTTACTTTATAGATTGAACAGTTAAAGCCTGAGAATGTTAACTGCACCGTCTAAAAGTTGGTTTACATAATGATAAATGACCATTTTAAAACTGGTGAAATGAAAATTAGAAATAAATGTTCCTGTGCCTCTGACCAGTGAGTGTTGTTTTCTCCTAACTGCACAAGAGAATGAGTCAGTTTTTGAACATCACTGCTGAAGCAAAAGGCAAAAACCTATTTACACGTTGATCTCAATTTAGAATCAAATGGAGAATTTGATTATCAACATAACTCTCAACATAGTATCATAAGCCTAGAAGAAATGTAAACTTATAAGTCAACATTCCTGTACTCATTTAGGAGGTCACTCTGAAATTTACTCATTGGGTATTTTTTTTTCAAAGGGAACCAGCCAATCTAAAATGAAATTGAACGTAAGACTTGCTTTTCTAGCCACTACACATACTAGAAGAGAGATTTAGGCTCATTTTGTCGCTGCTGATGTTGCCTTTCCTTTTCTTATTGAATCATTTTTTATTGTTATTCTATTACAGTTGTCCCATGTTTCTCTCATCCCGCCCTGTGCTCCCACAGTCGATGCCTTTTCTCATCCACTTGCTGCAACCTTGTTTATATTCTGATCTTCAGGGAGTACATGGTTTCCTTGATATGTATATGAGATTAAGGTAAAAATAGGACGGTGTGTAGTAGCTCAGGACTTGGCTCCTCCACAACCTCAGAGAACAGGTGGCTGCCTGGCCATCATCCATAAGGAGTGAGGAAAACAATGTGTATCTGGAGTTCCACCCTTCTCAGTGTTCCTATGTTTATCACAACCCTGTAGCATTTTCACATACTACCATGGCTACTCACCCCACCCTCCACCTCTGCTGCTTCTTCCTCTCCTAACTAGAAAAGTAGCACAAAAACCAGAGGTGGGGAGGGGCCCTCACCTGATCCACCCCACCAATGCCGTGGGTACACTGCCCTGCAAAGTGAATAATAAAGGTCATGTCCACAGTAGCTGGTCCTCGATGTGTTTTTTGTTTGTCTGTTTGTTTGTTTGTTTTGGAACATCACAAACACTCATACAGCTCCCCTGTTTGGAGCTCCTGTGTTACAAAAGGTAATGATGTTGCCTGCTATAATCTGTTTTTAAGAACACCCTTCCAGTCGGCAGCCGTCCGTCTCGAGAGACGATGGTGTAGCTTCTTAAGAGTCTATCTGCACCGCCGAGAATGGTTGTGCAGTCCGACTCGGGAGTGACACGGTATCTGTCTCCTCCCGTGTTGAATCGACATCTTGCGATGACGCTGGAGTGTCCTCTCCAGTGAAGCTGAAGCTACAGAGCCTGGGCAGGGTGATATGGAGGGTCTGCTGTTGCCCATGCAGCAGACCCCCCCTCTCTTCGCAGCTGAAGGGTCCAAGGGAAAGACGGAGTCAATACAGCTTGGCTTCAGGTGCGCCGCAGGAGTTGCCGGTGTTGACTACAACGTCAAACCGCCTTAGGGACTCCGGCTCCGGATTTTCTGTCGGGGTTTACTCCCTTAGCCTTTCCCCTGAAGAGGTATGCCACAAGGCAGCGGAGGTTTTTTGGAGTCAGAGTTTTCCTTCTCTGATGTGCCCTGACTGGAAGATCGAACCAGCAACACTTAGCTCGCAGGCTGACGCTCAATCCACTGAGCCAAACCAGCCAGGGCAGAAGACTAACTATAAAGTTGCAATAATTAAGACAGTATTGTCTCGGAGTAAGGATAGATACATAGAGATCAGTGGAACAGAATAGAAAGTTCAGTAATGGACTCAATATATGTATAAGTTGATTATATACAAAGATGTTATTATGGATTAAATTGTGCCCCCACACATAAAATTCATATGTTGACATCCAACACCCAATATCTCAGAATATGACTGCATTTGGAAATAGGGCTTTTAAAGAGGTAATTAAGGTGAATAAGGTCATATGGGTCAGCCCTAATCCAATGTGACTGGTATCCTTATAAGAAGAGATTAAGATGCAGGCACACATGGAAGAAAGATCATGTGAAGACACAGGGAGTAGCAGCTATCTACAAGCCAAGGAGAAAGACCAGCCTGGAACAGATCCTTCCCTCATAGCCCTCATAGAAAATCAACCTTTTCAAAACCTTGATCTTGAACTTCTAGCCTCCAGAATTGTAAGAAAATAAATTTTTTGTTGTTTAAACCACCCTGTTAGTGGTACTTTATTATGGCAGCCTTAGCAAACCAGTACAGATGCCAAAATATTGGAGGACATATATATTTTCAAAAATGATGTTGGAATGAAAATATCTGTATGGGTGAAAAATAAACCACAAGTCTTACTTCACACCATACACACACACACACACACACACAAAAAAAAAAAAAAAAAAAAAAAAAAAACCTCAAAATGATTGCAAATCAACCTATATATAAAATGTTTAACTATTAAATTTCTAAAAGAGAACATAAGAGAAAATTTGGGGGGGTTTGGGGTAGGCGAGCATTGCTTAAGGCATTAAACACTCAAAAACTGAGAATTAGACTTCATCATTAATGATTAAGGAAATTTAAATTAAATTATGTGGAGAAATATCACTTCACTAACTGGAATGACTGAAATTAAAAGATTTACATTGCAGTTTTGGAAAGAATGAGAAGGAAACAGAGCTCCACATGTCACTGGTGTGATGTAGGGGGATACAAACATTTTGAAAAAACAAAAAGAATGCCTTCCAGTAGGCATTGATTTACATCAGCATCAGGAAGAAATGTAGAAATAAATTGCCCAATATTGTCCTTGAAACCGAGATTGAATAATAATTTTACGGATTTAGTAAAATAAAGATTATAATAAACACAAACACACACAAAATACTGATATTGTCCATAGAAACAATGTAGTCCATTTGTTAACTGAAATGATTTTCCATGGATGATAAAGATATTTTAATCTTAAATTATCTTTTTTTTCCCCTTGCACTGAGAGAGTCTTTGTTTATCTTCTTTCCAAAAAGACCCCACTGTCTAAATCAGCAGCAAATTCTTTGAAATACATACATATAATAAAAATGTTTATAATTTCACATAAAGTTTTCATAATGAGTTGCTCACTCAAATGTATTTAAATTAAAAAAAATAAAGTTGATTTATTTTTATAGATATTTGACACATACCCTATGTTGATTACTTATTTTATGGGAGTTTCATTATGTTATGTTAGGGTTATTTGATTGGGAGTATATTTAATATAGGAAATTTTGATCTTACACCATAGCTAACCTTATTAGATATAATCAACTTTCTGAATTACTAAACTTAATCAGACACTACAAGACAAAGATGTTCAACATGTGATTCTCATCCAACTAGATTTCTTTGCAAAACTGCTTACAAATGTCATATCAGGCATACACTATGTTAAAAAAGAAAACGATCCATTATAGTATTTCTTCTAAGCATTGCAAGCTCAAACTCATCTTAGTGATCATATTTTATTTGATTTTGCATACAGGATAAGAAAATTTTCATTTTTAATATTGTTTTACTTTAAACATACAAATTCATTTCCAGGAATAAAACATGTTTACCAACCTACACTGCCTCAAGGCTACACCACCTACACCAGATAAAGATGATCAAACAAAATCATCATCCTTTATGACAATCCTGTCATAAATGTTTACTGGAATGGTACGATCAAGTTACCTTAAATAAAGTAGGCCAGAGTCATTGCACACATTTTAGACTTCTATTGTGTGGCTCCTATGCAATAGCCCAAAATTCTATCCCCAGTGGTACTCACAAAAAACTGGGATTAAAACTGATTCTTGGTCAGCAGATCAGCAATAACTCAGCCTCATTTATTTGAGAAATTTGAATGTAGGCTACATTTTTATAACAGAGTAATGAAAATTTGAGAACAGCCTTTCCAGTGGAAGACGTAATTCATTATCAGTTTGATGATTTTAACTGAAACACTGCACATTGCATTTTTTATCTTACACCTTTGAACCTGTGTTTTTAAGTCTAAGGTAGATATTCACATAATGATGCATTTAACATGCGAAATAAGTATTTTAAAAACTAAAATAATCTATTTTTAAAATATAGTATAGAAAAACAGTTTCTATATGAACATTGTTTCTTCTGTAGCTTACATAGAAGAACGTAGTTATGTCATTATAGTCTGTAGCTTCCTTTCCTCTCTGCTTTTCTTCACATTTTATTTTTACTTACTCTTTTTTATTATTTCTTATTTTCTGCAAAGCTCTATTTATAATTTACTTATGAAAATGTTCCCATTGAATTAGTAAACAATGTATCTATTAAAAATAAACTATCTCATATAAATTAGATTATCAAGATTATAGAAGTATTCTGCTAATACCACACACATGTTTTCTTTTCTGGCTTAATTTTGAGTTTGGAAGATGAAAAAGCCACTTGAATGCAGTACTGTACTACATTTTTATTTTATTTGAAACTCTACAAAAATAGAAGATTAAAACATGAGGGAGAAACCCCCAGAAAACAATTTATTTATAAAAGTATGTTCTTATTCTTACATGTTCAGTCTTCAGTCACCTTCCAAGTACTCTCCGTCTGATGCAATACACTCATCAAGACACTTTTTTCCACTGCTCAAAACAGTTTTTGAACTCAATTTTGATGCCTTTTAGTGCTTCTGCTGTTTTTGTTTGCTTGTTTGTTTCACCTCTTTCGCACCTGCAAAACATTTCCCTTTGAGAATATTTTTCATGTGGGAAAACAAACAAAAAAAAGTCACTCAAGGTAAGGTTCGGTGAACAGGGAGGGTGAGACATGGAGGTCATGATGATTTTGATCAAAAACTGCTGAACACTCAAGTGCGCTGTGATCAGATGCACTCGTTAAATCACTCATCAAGAAATGGGCAAATGCATTGTCTTTTAAAAAAATTCATTGAAGCCAAATTCAGCCTCTCACAAAAATGCCAGCTAGTACACTGATACAGATGGATTCCTGGAACACTCAACTGGCCAGGAAAGTCTGTACAACAAGAGTCCATCCTCAAGAAGATAATTTCAGGGATTTTTTGCACAACCCCTCCCTATATGTCAAACTGAAAGAAAATGAGATTATTTTCCCTCTAGATAAAAGTAAGTAACCATACACTTTAGCTACTGGTTGCTTAAAAGATATACTCAGTAGATTTATCCAAATGGAATACTATACAGCCATAAAAAGGAATTCTTTCCTTTTGTGACAACATAGACCTGAAAATTATTATGTTTAGTGAAAAACAAACAAACAAACAAAAAAAAACAGTCAGTGAAAGGCAAATACCATATGATCTCATTTATACATGTAATCTAATGACCAAAATAACTGGATGAACAAAATTGAAAAAAATAAAATAAAATATATACACACACCAAATCAAAAGCAGATTCTACATAGAGTTCTCCATGTAATAAATAGTCTATTTTTTAGGGAAGTCAGCATACATGTGAAATTGTAAGTCAGGAAGATCAAATTACTCGTTGCCCTCCGATGTATAAAGTGTTCAAGCTGAAAGTGTCATAGGATATCATGTTTCTATCCTGTTGTTTGATCAGTAGCATTAAAAACCTAGCAGTTTTTTAACTATTAAAAGAAAATCTCATTATCACATCCTGAATGGAAAAGCATATAAACCATAAGATGAATGATTTGAAAAATTCCTGAAGAAACCAGCCAAGAGGATATGATGGTAATTTATGAATCTTCAAGCATTTATGAGATATTGAACTCCAAGTATGTTGTTATATAAATAAATTTCTATTTACTCATCAATTCAACTATTGTTTTTGATCACCCTAACATTCTGTATATATACTCCGAACTTAGATATGTGATGAGATGTGGTTAATGTTGTCAGTTACTCTCCTCCTCCGCCTCACCCCATGTAGCACCATGTCAACATTCTCTAAAGTGAGCTTTTGGAAGAACATTGCAAGAGAGAATTTTTACTATGCTAATCCAATTTTATTTGTTTGATTCTCTGATAGAGCATTATTCAACAGATCGAATTTGACTCAGGGAAGCATATAATAATCTGTAGAGTGAGTAGCGTGTGCAAGAAAGAAAAGAAAAAAAAAAGGCATGAGAAATATTGCCAGGAGGACATATTCATTTTATAGTGACATTTAAGAAGTGCCAACTTCTCGTTTGTTTTCATCTTAATTTTAAGTTGTCAGTTACTGGATATTTTATATGAAGACTGCAGTATTTCAGTTTGATACATTGCCCAGTTTTTCTTTCTGAACTCATGTATTGAAGCTAATTAAGGTTTTTAACACAAAAAATTGGTGATTTGGACCACTCTATAAATAAATTACAGAAACCTTATTTAGACATAAAATCATCTTTAAGACAAATTTTTCAATTTATTTTCTTCCCAATATTTCAGTGTTACCACAAATCACAGGAAACAAAATCACAAATTCTTAATTTTCCAGACAGAATAAATGAGTGACAGAATTCAAGTTTTATGATTTTAACTACTCTCAATTCTTTTGAGTAGTGTTATTTAGAGTTACTGTTCAAGTAAAAATCCCATCAGTATAAACTATATTTGTTCAAGTTTTAATTGGGTAAAAGAATAAAATCATAGTTATATAATGAGGTAAGACAATTTAACCCTGAAAGGATAAGGGAAACTTTTTTACAGAAGAATCTTATAAGAACTTATGAAAGTCTCCTGTTCATACATTTTCAAGGACTAGACTGGATTATAACAATCAACAGTTGTCTGGGATTCTTATTATTATAGTTTTTTGCAATTATGATGTTGTCATATTATAATTATACATTTCTCTGGTGGGGAAAGTTTTTGTTCAAAACCAAAATCTTTGGTCATTAATAAGTAGATTAAATGTCTCTTTATTTTGTCTTCTGCTTTCTTCCAATTGTTTTACTAGTGTCCTTATTAAGGTACTAAGTATATCACACCAAAACTGTACTTTAGCAACAAATATGAAAAAATTATTTCTAAGTAATCTATGTATATTTCCCATGGGATGAATACTATGAACTTGATGTTCTACAACATGGCTTAAGAGATACATTCATCATCAAGTTATAGAGATTAGTTCACTTTCAAAAGCTAATGTGTAATCAGAACAGTACTGCTTATAGTAATACATATCAGGATAAAAAACAGATAATGTCAACACTGGTAGAAATAATAGAGAAGTCTTCATGGAGGAGTTAATTGCTGCTGACATAAAAATAGAAAACACTTGTTAAATATTTAATAATAAAAAATAAAGCATACCCTTATAATAATGTTACCTAGGTAACTGAAGCAACTTTGAAAATTCTCCTTGAATTTTGGATAATTTTAACTTTTATTTGTCCTCTGCACTACTTCTGGAGGTACTAAATATCAAAATTGATCATATCATGCCCAGTTTTAATTACTTTGTTGTCTGTTTGCTATCTTGTATGTTTGTTTGTTTTGAAGTTAATTAATTTATCTTTAAATGTTGCTCCCTAAGAGGGATTTTTAAAAACAATTTAAAAAATTTCTACCCCCCAACTTTCAAAATTACAAACTTTGAAACTGTTAAATAATTATTCCTCCAAGTAGGTTTGTAAAATGTTATAAACTATTCTCACAACTAATAAATAATAAAACATACATTTAACTAATCTGATTTCTCAAAATATTAATTTTTGCAATAAAATGTACTCACTGATTTAAAATA
The DNA here is from genome assembly GCF_987537825.1 of Furipterus horrens. Taxonomy (NCBI): domain Eukaryota; kingdom Metazoa; phylum Chordata; class Mammalia; order Chiroptera; family Furipteridae; genus Furipterus; species Furipterus horrens. The sequence goes on from NW_028327171.1 coordinate 72,635,744, forward strand.
ATATGAGTATATATGCATATAGAACATTTTAAATAAAAAAATAGTCAGTGTTTAAAAGTTGCAAATAAGAATAAAATTAGATTCACTACAAATCATATTAAACTTTCTCTTCCTTTTACTTTATTTTTCCTTTCTGGATTTTTTAAATTTATGTCAGTTTTTAAAAATAAATGAGAACCTTTTGTTTCAGTATAAAAAGTATTTTCAGTATAAAAAGTATTTTTTCTTTATTTTATTTTATTTGAATTTTATATTTTATTGAATTTACTTGAGTTTCATTGGTTAATAAAATCATATGGGTTTCAGTGCTACAACTCAATAAATAAAGCATCATCTGCATATTGCATCCTATGCTCACCATCCAAACTCAAGTCTCTTTTCCTCCTCATTTACACCCCCTTGCCCTCTTCCACCTCCCCTCCCTCTACTTTCTCTTTTTTCTCTTTGGCTTTTGACTATCCCCATACTAGCCCTGGGTGGTTTGGCTCAGTGGACTGAGCGTCGGCCTGCGAGCTAAGTGTCGCTGGTTCGATCTTCCAGTCAGGGCACATCAGAGAAGGAAAACTCTGATTCCAAAAAACCTCCGCTGCCTTGCGGCATACCTCTTCAGGGGAAAGGCTAAGGGAGTAAACCCCGACAGAAAATCCGGAGCCGGAGTCCCTAAGGCGGTCTGACGTTGTAGTCAACACCGGCAACTCCTGCGGCGCACCTGAAGCCAAGCTGTATTGACTCCATCTTTCCCTTGGACCCTTCAGCTGCGAAGAGAGGGGGGTCTGCTGCATGGGCAACAGCAGACAGACCCTCCATATCACCCTGCCCAGGCTCTGTAGCTTCAGCTTCACTGGAGAGGACACTCCAGCATCATCGCAAGATATCGATTCAACACGGGAGGAGACAGATACCGTGTCACTCCCGAGTCGGACTGCACAACCATTCTCGGCGGTGCAGATAGACTCTTAAGAAGCTACACCATCGTCTCTCGAGACGGACGGCTGCCGACGACGACACAAGCACGCATATATAATTATTTTTTTCTCAATCCTTTCACCTACATCTTATAATTTGGGTTTTCTTAATTTGCGTTATTTTATTTTTTCAATTACATTTTACTTTCACTATTATTTTGTATTGCTTTCAGGTGTACAGCAGGATGCTTAGACAATCGTATACTTAACAAAACACTCCCCAGCTATTTGCAGTACCCACCAGGCACCATATGTAGTTATTATAATAGTATTCACTATATTCCTTATGGTGTACTTTACATATTCCTGACTATTTTGTAACTACTAAGTTGTTCTTTTTAAAAATAGTTTATTTTTATTGTATTTTTTTATTACCATTTATCCCACCCCCCAATTTATACTGCTTAATTCCTTCTCATCTTTCACCCAACTACTAGTCTGTTCTTGTTTTTTTTTGTTTACTCTGTTCTTTAGAATCCACATATAACTTACATGTTGTTTGTTTTTCTATGACTTATTTCACTAATTACAATACCCTCTAGATCAAGTCATGTTGCCAGAAATAGTAAGACTTCATTATTTTTTATAGCCAAGTAATATTTCATTGTATATATGTCGTCGTCGGCAGCCGACCGTTTTTTATCCACTTGTCTATTGGTGAGTACTTGGTATGCTACAATATCTTGGTTATTGTAAATATTATAACAATAGACATAGGGGTGCATATATTTTGAGTTTCTTAAGATAAATACCCAAAAGTGAAATTGCTGGGTCATAAGGTAGTTCTATTTTTAATTTTTTGAAAAAGCCCCATACTGTTTTCCACAGTGACTGCACAAATCTACATTCCCACTAGTAGTGCACAGGGTTTCCCTTTTCTCCATATCCTCACAATCACTTTTTTTTTTTTTTGATAACCATTCTGACAGGTGTGAAGTGACACCTCACTGTAGTTATGATTTGTATTTCTCTGACAATTAGAAAATTGAGCATCTTTTCATATATCTACTGCCATCTGTATGTCATTTTAGGAGAAGTGTCTACTCAGGTCTTCTATCCTTTATTAATAGGATAGTTTTGGGGTTTCTGTGTGTGTGTGTGTGTGTGTGAGTGTGTGTGTGTGTGTTTTGAGCAGTGTAAGTTCTTAATAAATTTTGGATATTAACCTTTTATCAAATGTATCATTGGTGAATATCTTCTCTCATTTTGTAGATTGTCCTTTCGTTTTGTTGATGCTTTCCTTTCTTGTACAAATTTTTTTTTAGTTTGACGTAGTCCCACTAGTTTATTTTTTCTTTTATTTCCATTGCTTCAAAAAAATGTCTGAGATGTTTCTGCTTCTGCTTTTTTGTAACAATTTTATTGTTTTGATTCAGAAATTCAAGTCTTTAATACATTCTGAGTTTATTCTTGTATATGATGTAAGAACATGGTCAAATTCCTTTCTTTCTTTCTTTTTTTTTTTTTTTTTGCATGATTCTGTCTAATTTTCTAGACACCACTTATTAAATAGACTGTCTTTATCCCATTGTATGGTCTTGCCTTCTTTGTGAAATATTAATTGACCATATAGATGTGAGTTAATTTTTGGGCTCTCTGTTTTGTTCCATTGAGCCATATGTGTGATTTTATGCCATTACAATGCTATTATGATTACTATGGCCTTGTAGTAGAGTTTGATATCAGGTAGCATGATACCTTCAACTTTGTACTTCTTTCTCAAGATTTCTGATGCTATTCAGGGTCTTTTGTTGTACCATATACATTTTGGGATTATTTGTTCTAGTTCTGTGAAATATGCCATTAGTATTTTGATCATAATTTCATTGAGTATATAGATTGTTTTGTGTATTATAGATACTTTAATTATGTTAATTTTCCTATCTATAAATACATGTTTCCATTTATTTATATATTCTTCAATTTTTTTTAGTATCTTATACATTTTTAATACAAGTATGTTACATACATGGTTGTTTATTCTTAGATTTTTTAAAATACAATTGTAAATGGGATTTTTTTCACTTTCTGATGCTTCATTATTGGTATATAAATATGGAACTTATTTCTGAATATTTATTTTATATACTGATATTTAATGGAATCAATTTAATAGTCCTGGTAACTTTTTGATGGAATCTTTAGGGTTCTTTATATACACTATTATGTAACCTGCAAATAATGACAGTTTTACTTTTTTCTTTCCAATTTGGACACTTTATTTCTTCTTGTCTCCTTTCTGTGTAAGGACTTCCAGTCATGTTAATAAGAGTGGTGAGAGCAAACATCTCTGTCTTGTTTCTGATATTATGGAAAGAACTTTCACTTTTTCCCCATTGAATATGATGTTAGCAGTGGGTTTCTCATCTATGGGCTTTATTATGTTGAGGTATGCTTCCACTATTTCCTATTCACTGCAAATTTTTATCACAAATGCAGCTGGATACTGTCAAATGCTTTCCCTGCATCTATTGGTATGATCATATAATTTCATCCTTTATTTTGTTTATGTGATTTATCGTGTCAGTTGGTTTGTAAATATTGTACCACCACTGCATCCCAGGAATAAATTCCACTTGATCATAGTGTATGATCTTTTAATATGTCATTAAATTTAGTTTGCTAATGTTTTGTTGAAGATTTTTTTTTTATCTAAGTTCATCAGGCATATTGGCCTCTAATATTTTTTCTTGCAATTTTTTATCTGGTTTTAACATCAGGATAATTCTTGCCTCATAAAATAAGCTTGAAATTCTCCTTCCTCTTCAATTTTTTGAAACTGTTTGAGAAGAATATGTATTAATTCTATTTTGAATGCTTAGTAAAATTCATCTATAAAGCCATCTGGTCCACAAGTTTTGTTTTCTGGGGAGGTTTTTCGTTGTTGGTGGTTTTCTTGTTTTGTTTTACTGCTTCAATTTCATTAGTTGTAATTTGTTCAGATTTTCTTGATTTCATTTTTGAAGATATTATGGTTTGGGAACTTATCCATTTCTTCCAGATCATCCAATTAATTGTCATATAGTTGTTCTTAATATTTTCTTATAATTCTTTGTATTTTATGGTGTCAGTTGTTACTTCTACTCTTTGACTTCTGATTTTATTTTGGTCCTCTCTCTTTTTTACTTGGTGAGTCTTGTCAAAAGTTTATTAATCTTGTTTATTTTTTTAAAGAAGAAGCAATGTGTTTTATCTATCTTCTGTATTATACTTTTAGATTCTATTTCATTTACTTAACACTCTGATCTTTATTATTTCTTTCCTTCTGATACAGAGGAATTTGACTAAGATCACTTGGAAGAAGTACAAGGGGCCATAGGAAGTTTGCTGAGGCAATGGAAGGCAGTCTGAGATGGGATTGGCTGACAAACTGAATGCCTCCAGAGCCAATGGGGGGGGGGGGCTGGCTCTTTGGCTCATGGGGTTTTTCTGACTCCTGAGCTGTCTCTCTCTCAGGTCTGGCTCTGGCTCTGGCTCTGGCTCTCTGGTTCCTGGACTGGCTGGCTCTGGCTCTCAGGCTTTTCTTCCTCAAGTATGCCTGGATCATCATGCTGCAGCTTCCTGCATTTATCAATGAATGGTATCTTCTATGGGAAGGAATTCCTGGCACATCCTAGGATTGGGCTGGCATGCCAGAGAGTGGCAGGTTTATTCACTGGGTGTTCTAGGGGGAACTGGCTCTGAGGGATAAGCCTGTCGTTCTTCCAGAATCATGTAGCTTTTGTGTATTATGTTGTTTTAGTTTGTAAACGAACACTAAGAAATTAACAAGGAAAATATAGAAGAACGCAGGTGTTAGAGTTTAGCCTTAAATGATAGGCTTAAGTAATTGCTTTTGAATAAACTCCTTTCCTTTATTACCAAACTTTTGCCTCTGGAATCTTGCTTAGAGTGTGGTGGTTGGCAGCTGGATTCCAGCTTGCTGTTTGATAACACTTCTACTCACTAAAGGTTTGTTTGTTGTTCTTTTTCTAATTCCTTTAAGCTTAAAGTTAGATTGTTAAAGATATTTCTTGCTGCTTGAGATAGACCTATATTGCTATGAGTTTCCCTTTTAAGACTGATTTTGCTGTGCCCTATATATTTTATATTATTGTTTGTTCATTTTTAATTGTCTTGCGGTAAATTTTGATTTATTCTTTTATCTAATTGTTGACTCATTTATTGTTATATAGCCTTTGTGTGTTTGTTTCTCTTTAAGTTTTGTGTGTGTGTGTGTGTGTGTGCCTGTGTGTGTGATTAATTTCTATTTTTATACCATTGTTGTAAGAGAAGATTCTTGATATAATTTTAATCTTCTTAAATATATAGAGACTTTTTTTGTGTACTAATATGTGGTCCCTCCTAGAAAATGTTCCATGTGCACTTGAAAAGAATTGCCTTGGGTGAAATGCTAAAGATAAAAATTATATTTATCTGGTTTAGTGGGTCATTTAAGGCAGCTGTTTTCTTGTTATAATGTTGTCTTGAGGATGTATTCATTGATGGCATGGGGGATGAAAATCCCTAACTACAACCAAATTATTATCCATCTCTCCCTTTATGTCTATCAAGGTTTGTTTTATATATTTAGGTGCTCCTATGTTGAATGCATACATTTTTACAACATTTATATCCTCTTGTTAAATTGATCACTATTTCATTTTGTGATGCTCTCCTATTATAGCTTTTGTTCTAAAGTCTATTTTGTCTGATATAAGTATTGCTACCCTGCTTTTCATTTTTTGTTTTCATTTGCATTAAATATTTTTCCATCCCTTTACTTTTATTCTCTGTGTGATTTTCATTCTAAGATGGACCTCTTGTAGACTGAACATATATAGGTCACAAATTTTTACTCACTCAGCAACCTTATATATATTTCGAATAGTTTATTTTATTGCATTTTTTTAAATTTTATTTTTTGTTATTCAATTACAGTTGTCCCATTTTTCCCCCATTGCTATTGCATTTTTCATTACCATTTATCCCCCTTATACTCTCTTCCACCTACACCCATCCCCTCTCCCCACAAAAACCACTATGTTGTCCATGTCCTTGAGTCTTTTACTTTTTGCTTGATTGCTTTATCCCCACACTCCCCACCCAGAGCTGTCACCTTGTTCTCTATGAGTCTGACTCTATTTTGCTTGTTAGTTCAGTTTGTTCATTAGATTCCACATATGAGTGTAATTGTATAGCAGCCTTGCTCTGACAGGCTTATTTCACTTAGCATAATGTTCAACAGGTCTATTCATGCTGTTGCAAAGGGTAAATTTTTCTTTTTTGCAACCAAGTAGTATTCCATCGTGCAAATGTCCCAAAGTTGTTTTAGCCACTAATCTACTAATTGATACTTGGGCTGCTTCCATATCTTGACATTTGTCAATAATGCTGCAGTTAAAAAGGGGTGCTTATATTATTTCAAATTAGTGTTTCAGATTTCTTCAGATAAGTTCCCAGAAATGGAATCATGGGGTCATAAGTCAGTTCCATTTTTAATATTTTGAGCTAAATGCATACTGCTTTCCACAGTGGCTGTACCAATCTTCAGTCTGCCAAATCATGCAAAAAAGGTTCCCCTTTCTCCATATCCTCACCAGCACTTGTTGTTTGTTGATTTACTGATGATAGCCATTCTCGCTGGTGTGATGTGATACTTCATTGTGGTTTTAATGTGCACTTCTCTGATAACTAGTGACATTAAGCTTCTTATCATATGTCTAGTAATAATATCTATGTCTTATTTGGAGAAGTCTAGTTAGATACTTTGCCAATTTTTTAATTAAATTGCTAGTTTTTTGTTCTTTTTTTTTTTAGTTTTATAAATTCTATAAATTTTGGATATTAACCCCTTCTCAGATGTATTGGCAAATATGATCACCCATTCAGTGGGTTGTCTTTTTATTTTGTTTATGGTTTCCCTTGCTGTGCAAAAACATTTTAGTTTTTATCATAAGAAAATATTATGAACTACTATATGTCAACAAATTGGACAACCTATACAAAATGGATAAATTCCTACAAAAATACAAACTTCCAAAACTAAATCAGGAGGAATCATAGAATCTGAATAGACAGATTGCACCTAGTGAAATTGAAGCAGTAATAAAAAATAAAAAAAAAAATCCCAACAAGCAAAAACCCTAGAGCGAATGGCTTCACAGGTGAATTTTATCAAACATTCTAAGAAGAACTAATGCATCTACTTCTTAAACAATTACAAAATATTCTAGAGGAGGGAAGACTGCCAAGCTCATTTTATGAGGTCAGGATTATCCTAATTCCAAGACTATATAAAGACACTGCAATACCCCTGATGTACATAGATGCTAAATCCTCAACAAAATATTACTAAACTAAATATAGCAATACATCTAAAAGATAATGCACCAAGATCAAGCAGAATTTATTCCAGGAACACAAGGTTAGTACAATATCTGCAAATCAATAAATGTGATTTAGCACATAAACAAATGAAGGATAAAAACTACATGATTATATCAATACTTGCAGAAAAAGTCTTTGATAAAAACAAGAACAACTTTTGATAAAAACTCTCTGCAATGTGGGACTAGAGGAAACATACCTAAACATAATAAAGGCCATATATGATAAAACTCATTGCCAGCATTATACTCAATGAGAAGAAACTACAAGTGTTCCCTTTAAGATTGAGAGTAAGGCAGGGATGTCCATTTTGACCTCTCTTATTCAACATAGTACTAGAAGTTTTAGTCACAGCAATAAGACAAGAAAAAAAATCATTGAAAAGGATGAAGTAAAACTGTCATTATTTGTAGATGGCATGATACTGTATATAGAGAGGCCTAAAAATTCCACCAAAAATACTATTAAAACTGATAAATGAATTCAGTAAAGTAGCAGGGTACAAAATTAATATCCAGAAATCACTTGCATTTTTATATGATAATAATCAACTATCAGAAAGGAAAATTAAGAAAACAATCCCATTCACAATTGCTTCAAAATAGGTAAAAAGCTATGAGAATTTAACCAAGGATGTAAAAGACCTGTGATTAGAAAATTATAATACACTGGTGAAATAAATTAAAGAAGATATATATAAGTAGAAGCATATACCATGTTAATGAAAAAAAAAAGAATTTACATTATTAAAATGCCTGTACTGCCCAAAGAAATCTGCAGATCCAACTCAATTCCTTTCAAGATACCAATGATGTATTTCACAGATCTAGAAGTATTTCATAAATTTATACGACATCACTAAAGAAAAGAGTTGGAGGAATCACGCTACCTAATATCAAAGTATACTATAAGGCCATAGTAATCAAAACTGCATGGCACTAGCACAAAAACAAACACTAGATCAGTGGAACAGAATGGAGAACCCAGAAATAAACCCACACCTTTATAGTCAATTAATATTTGACAGAAGAGGCCAGCACAGACAATGGAATAAAGATAGTTTACTTAATAAATGATGTTGGGAAAGTTAGACAGATACATGAAGAAAAATGAAACTAGTCCACCATTTTATGTCACACACAAGAATAAATCAAAATGGATTAAAGGTTGAAATGTTATACTTGCAACCATAAAAATCCTAGAAGAAAACATAGGCAATAAAATATCAGATGTTGCTTGTAGGAATATTTTTACCTGATATATCTCCTCAAGCAAGGAAAATACAAGAAAAAAATAAACATTTTTTCTTTTAATAAGAGGACTTAAAGTATTTATATTTAAGTTGATTTTAATATATATGCATTTATTGCTATTTTACTTTTTATACATGTTTTTCTTTTTCTTTCTTCTTTTTAAGATATTTATTTATTTATTTTTAGTATACTGGTTTGGTGGTAATAAACTCTAGCTTTTTCTTGTCTGAGGAATTTATTTCTCCTTCAATTTTATTTTATTTTATTTTTTAATTTTTGATTTATTTATTGTTTTTCTATCATGGTTGTCCCACTTTTTCTCCCATTGCTCTCCCCCCACCCAGCCCACCTCTTCTCCCATGGTCAATCCCCACCCTGTTGTCCATGCCCATGGGTTATTTATACTAGTTCCTTGACTAGATCCTTCCCCTACTTACCCCTGTCTCTCCTTCCCCCCCTGCCCCCTGGTAACTGTTAGTCTGTCCCTTGTTTATATGCCTCTGGTTAAATTCTGCTCATTTTTTTTTTTTTTTGTGTTGTTCATTAATTTAGAGTAGTCTTGTTTTTAGGTTCTTGCATTTCATCACTTTGAATATTCATGCCAATCACTTCTGCCCTGAAACGTTGCTGTTGAAAAATCAGGTCAGTGTTATGGGAGCTTCCTTATAGGTAACTATTTTTCTCTGGTTGCTTTTAACATTTTCTATAACTTTGTCATTTTAATTATGATGTGCCTTAGTGTGGATATCCTTATGTTCATCTGTTTGGCATTCTCTGAACTTCCTAGAAATTTGTGTGTGTTTTTCTTTCACCAGGTTAGGCAAGTGTCAGCCATTATTTCTTGATTACTTGTTCTTTTCTTCTCCCAGTACCTCTAAGATGCATATGTTGTTATACTCTTTGTTATTCCAGAAATCCCTTAAACTATCCTAATTCTTTACTCTTTTTTTTTCCTCTTTTTACTGCTCTGACTGGGTGAACATATCAACAGGTGAAGAAAAGACATTTGATAAAATTCAGCATCCATTTATAGTACAAACTTTCAGCAACATGGATAGAGAAAACATACTTCAATGTAGTAAAGGCCATATATGACAAATGCACAGACAATATCATACTCAATGGGAAAAAACCACAAGCATTTCCTTCAAGATAGAAAACGAGTTAGAAATGTCTGCCTTCACCATTCTTATTCAAAATAGTACTGACAGTTATAGCCATAGCAACCAGGCAAGAAGAAGATATAAAAGACATTCAAATTGGAAAAAAAGAAGTAAAACTGTTATTATTTGCAGATAACATGATACTGTATATAGAGAATCCTAAAGATTCCACACACACACACACACACACACACAAAATAAACATTAAAACTAATAAATGAATTCAGCTAAGTAGCAGAATACAAGATCTCCCCTTGGGTGTGCCACTTGTGGAGCTAATTGGGCTGTGCTCTGGTATGGTCTTAACCTGCCCCTGGGTACATTGTTTCTGGGACCCCTTAGAAGGGACTCCAGTGCAGATCAGTGTCATGTGCTACCTATTATTGGCCCAGGGCTACCTATTAGAGTTACAAAGTGATCTACAGTTTGCAGTTGCCTCTGCTGCCTGGGCATTCATGGGAGGGGCTAAGACCTATTTCTACCAGCACCAGGCCAGAGGGCAGATCAACAAAAGGCCCAAGGCTCTGAGATTCATCCTCACCTTCTGTTAGGGTTAGGATTAGAGTTAGTCTCAGTCACTGAAAGAACCTATTCCAGTAGCAATTTGCATGAGGTAGGTTATCATGGAGTCATCAGACAGGATAAATAGTGTTCACCAGATTGGTACAGGTTTAAACTTGGTGCAAGTGCTGGGTTTGAGGCTACTCAGCAACAGTCTCATGTTACACCAAAGTCAACCATCAACAGCCAGGTGCTTTGAGATCTTTGAAATGGAGTCTCAGGAATTCACCAGGGTGAAGACAGCAGATTTAATCAGGCCCAAATAGACCAGGATTTGGCCATGTGAAGGGGGAGCTCTACACAGAAATTGTGGCACCATTGGGGTATGCAAAGGAAAATCTAATTAAAAAATAAACTTGTAATAAAAATAATTAAAATGTTTATTTTCAGGGGAAAAAAAAGAAAGAAAGAATATGACTACCATCCAGGAACCACACAAATTAACTTTTCCCAGAGTCTTCCCAGACCTTATGAAGAGTCTAGTGCACTATGGAACCAGGCTTCCCACAACTTACTGACAATATTGTACAGTACAAGCTAGACAGGGTGATGGGGGAGTCATGAAGGTGGAGCTAATGGTTTTCCCATGGAGGGGGCAGGGTGCTGCCACTTGAGCACATGGCATGCCTGGGACAGCTCGTCTGGGGCAGGAGCCAGCACCCTGTTGTTGCTCTTGTGTGCAACAGGTAGTGGGAAATTGGCTCCTGCTTCAGAGCCTCACAGCTTCTGTGTCTGATTCCCTCTGAATTCACCCTTAAGATCCCTTCAAGAAAGTGTACACCACAGGCTTAGGCAGCAGACTCCCCTGTGGGGTAAGAGCTCAGCCAGTGGGGAAACAGGGACTCTGGAGGATGCGGTTAATACAGTCCTCCAGACTGATGCAGTTTTAAGGAGAGTGCTGAATCCAGGAAAGATGTTGTCTGTCGGTGGGACTCAGCACAGAGACCCTGAACGCTCTCCCTTCAGCATCTCCCCAGAGTCACACAACCTAGTCTGTCCTCACATGACTCTAGTCTGCTCTAACCCACCCTCCCTCTGAGGAAGCCCAGGGAGTATAGCTGTGAATGAGATTTTGGGTGCCGGCTCTTTAAAAGGGCACCTGGATTTCTGGCAGGCTCTTGTCTCTCCCTGGCAGACAGAATCCTTGATAATTTTCATAGCCAGATGGTATGTGGGCATCTCTTCCCAGCTTTGATCTTGGATGGGGGAGTCCAGCATGAGTTTGAGCTCCCTCGCTGTTTAGGGGGAATTTTTGCTGCTAATTATCCCTGCGGATTTTCAGCTGCAGTACATGTGTGCAGGGCCAGCCCTTTTCACAACTCCACACTTTCTACCACTCTCAATGTGGCTTATTCTATAAATCTTTTGTTATATGACTTCTGTTAAGCTAGTTTTTCAGTTGATTATTTAGGTTGGTTGTTCTATATTTTAGTAGCAATTCCAGTTGGAATGTGGGAGGAGATGAATGTAACTTACACCAACTTCACCATCATCTTCCAGTATCCTCTGTTTGCTATTTGGTAAAATTCAGACTCTTAAGAGAACAATATAAAGGTAATCCATCTTAACCCAGCCAAAAATTTGCTTGGCTCCATAGGCCAGATTCTGTGACTCTCTTTAATGTTTCTCACCTTCGGAGTCCCTATATTATAACACCTAATATATTATGTGTGTGTGTGTGTGTGTGTGTGTGTATGCACATCTATGTCTCCTTTATTTCAGGGGCCATTAGTGGTACAGTGAGACTGAGAACATATTTACCTTCCTATTACTTCTGGACTACTACTTATTGTTTAACATCTTAATAAAAGTCTTCTGGTTATAAGCCGCTTGAAGGGATTAAAAAGTATTCTGTAATGTTGGCTCAGATCAACTTCACTTAATATTGTCAACTTTCAGTTTTTCCTGTTTTCATGGTAAGGTATATAGAGTCTAGAGAAGTCTAGTAATCTAAATATTAAAAATTTCCATAAAAAATATACTTTATGCACAAATTTGAGATTTTAAAACACCCATTGAGTATGATATTCTGTAACTATTTATTTTAAATTACCCTTCAAATTTTCAAGTAGAGCTTATTATTAATATGAATTTGGAACATGATATTCTAAAGATGAAATACTTTAAAAATATCTTCTTGTAAGAGAGTTTCCCATAAACAACTGAAAGAGACTAACCTTAAATCTTGTGAAGGTATATTTTCTATTATTGAATCTAGTCAACTAACTACCCTTCCAGAAATAAAATAGGGAAGAACCAACTAAAAATCAATTCACCATGTCCGAGGCTGCGAGTTCCAAAACAAGCAAGAGCAGATATAATATGATTATGAGGACTCGGAGCATTCAGGACATACAACTGAATCTCACATAAACTGACAGCCAAAGGGGAATGTTGCTGGATGCCCTATTAACAGGGATTTACAACAATCCTCTTTTTCAATATGTGTTTCTGTGCTGAGGTGAATCCAATGTCCAAAAATTAGGCTTTCATAATTACAAATTCTGCCAACACTTTAGCTCATTACTTCTAAACAAGTCTTCAGTAATTACAACATTAATATTGTTGGGCATTTAGTACATTAAAGCATTTGCCACTGTTATGGAGATTTTCCTGAAAAACAAAACAAACAACTACCTGAAACCATTCCTGTCTAGATAAAATTAAAACATGCAAATAAATGCTTTTCATGATGTGATACAATACATTAGTGCAAGAATACATCCAGCAGGATTAATTTGATGCTATTTATAGTGGCATTTAATAATAAATTCAAAAAACAAGAAGACAAGAATTGACGAAGGTGTTTTTTCCCAGATTGATGAATACTAATATACAAATATTTTAAGTGTGTAGACACTGAATAACATTTAGATTGTATACACACATACACACAAATATATTTAGTGCATATATACCCAGAATTCTTTTAGTGTAGAAAAATATCATTCCATTAAATTAGATACATAAGGGTTGTCCTCTAGCTGTTAGCAACAGAACAAAACAGAAAAAAACCTGATAAATTAGAATCTATGCTGTTCCTGTGTGTCAGACAGCTTGATTTTATATAATTTACTTCAGCTAAACAAACCCCTTATGTTTCCACAGACAGTCAGTCAAAGCACTGGGGAGTCTCTCACTTTAGCCAAAATGATGGCAAGGAGATGTTCTTACACTGAGCTATATCAAAGCTAGAAAGATGAATGAAAATGACCAAGCACTAAGAGCTAGAAAGATGAATGGACAGAACCCAAGTAACCAAAAACTAACAAGTTAATTGAATAGGAAAAATAATTATTATTTTTAATACTAGTATTAGTAAAAGGAGCAATCACCTCTGGGAAAGCCTTGCTCCTTATCCTTTCCCCTATAAGAGCCACATGCTTAAGCAGGAAGGAGGATGGACTTTGGGATGGGAGTCCACTGTTTTCCCAGGTCATGGCACCTGAATAAGCCTCTTTCCTTTGTCACCAGCACCTGTCTCACAAGTTTGGCTTTTGTAGCAGCTGACAGCCAAACCTGCATTTTTTGTTACAATACCAATAGGTACTGAATCAAGAAAAAAAGGAAAACAAATAACTAGTCACAGATATTAGTAGTAAATGCCAGGAAGATGCACATGAGTGGGAATATTTCTCACCAGATATAAGTTGGAACATAACTCAGGAAGAATTCAACTTTCCCCACAATAAAGAACACACAGGAGCCCCACATTTAATGCCAAGGGACCAGAAAACTTTCCTTACACCATGGAACCTTTTATCATCTCTTACGGGATTTGAATATTATGTTGGTTAATAATTATCCACAGTGATATTTTTGTATAATGAAACTGAGGGAGATTTACCTAACAAGTTTTTCAGGCATGCCAGAGATGGCTTAATTTTTTTTTTTTTTTTTGGTACATTTTACTATAAAAATTATTTTCATAATTTATAGTCTGCGGTTCTCTATATCTTATGTTTTTTTAATACACAGTGCAATCTTAAGCATAGAAAAATGCCAACCACCTGTTTTTGTCTCAATATTGACTTTGCCATATGAGTATATTACTTTAGCTCTTTTTTCAGGGTCCCTCTGGGGAAGTATTGAGACTTGGAGCCCTGCATAGGCCAGGTGAAGGAAATGAAGCCTGAAAAACCTGACTGGAAAACTGAGAAAGCTGGGTGCATATGTGCCTCAATGCTATAGCCAGTGGGCCCCAGTGGGAATGGGGCCATGAGAAAATGCTTTATGTCCTTTGAAGCTTGTCCTGTTCTCTTACCTAGTTTAATCGCTTTATCATACCAGCAGCGGAGGCTTTCACTTTGACTTAAAATGAACTTACCTTCCCCATTTTATGGCCATCTGAAGTCTTTGTGTCCAACACACCCTGACCTGAGGGAGATCTCAATGTTCCTTCAATAGTTATCCCTGAACAACATCTGTTTTCTGTAATCAGCACTGTTTAACATTGGTTGATGAGCTTTATGTGCAGGCTATATGCCCTTACGCTTACTTCACTCAATAAAGGACCTTGGAGGAAGGCAATCAAGGCATTTGTCTCTCAGACACTTGCTAGCCTTCTCTCCCCCAGTACAAACTGCCTGGGACATCTTCATTTCACCTGTGACTCCAGGGGATCTCTGCAGATCAGGGGTCCCCAACACTCTTTCTTATGTTTCCTGCAGTACAAAGGTACAGAAGTTTTACCTGTCTCTGGATCTTAGCACGAAAAACAAAAACAAGCAAAAACACACCTTTTTTTTCTGATTGAGTTCAATGAAAAAAATGCCTATTAATTTTGCAATCACTAAATATTTTGGTAATTTCTAGAAATTATTCTTTTATATCTTCCTTGGATCAACCACAAGAACTTGTGGTGTTAAATCGTTTACACCTACTTATAAGACAGGATAAAATTTGACTTATAGTGGCTCCCAACCATGCAATAATAAAGTCTGTTAATAAAAGGATTGTTTTTGTGTCACAAAGCACAGTTTCTTAGCTTCTATATTGGTATTAGCAGAAGGTGCAGTCACCTCTGGAAAAGCCCCACTTTGATGTATCAAACAACTAAAATATCAGTGTGGAAGAATTAAATATTTTATTAAGGTTAATAGTTTTAAAAATAAAACTATTGGGAAAATGTATATACAATAAAAGATACAATTTTACAATAGCACTGAGGTTTAACAAATACTCATGATTATGCTATTCCAAAATGAAGATTAAGTATGCCATCATCACCAACAAACAATCCCCAACTATCTCCTTTAAAATCAATCCTTCTCATACTCTCTGCTGCTAAAAACCATGTTTTCTATCCATATATATTTTACTCTTTCCTGAATTCTATATAAATATATGGAGTTTTTTCAGTCTGGCTTTCTTCCTTTAGCATAATGCATTCAAGAAGCATTCATGTTGTTACATGTATGGATTGTTTCTTTTATTGCTGAGTAATAAAAAGAGCATTGTATAAGTGCATCATGGATTGTTGATCCATTCATCTGTTAAAGGGTATTTGGCTTGTCTGATTTTGTGTAATTATAAATAAAGCTGCTATTAACATTTGCATCAGTTTTTTGGGCCATGCATATACTTTAATTTTTGTTGATTAATTAATCGGTTGTTGAATTGCTGAATCATATGCTAAGTGTGTATTAACTTAATTAGAAACTTACAAACTGCTTTCTAAAGTGTTGATCCCACTGGCAATATATGAGAATTACAGATATTCGACATTTCAGCCAGTACATGGTATTGTCAGTTTTTTAAAAAAATATTTATACTTTAGCCTTCTCACTTTAGGTGTCTTTTTAAAAAAATTATGTTTTCCTAATAATTTTTATGTTGATATCTTTGTATATGTTTACGATACACATGTATATAAATATACATATATAATTTTATATGTAATATCAAACATAAAAAATATAAATATAAACATGTATGCTTTGGAATACATGTTCAAAGAACTTAGCCATTTATTTATTGAATTGTTTGTTTTCCTATTAGTAAGTTTAAAAATTTCTTATACTTTCTGAACACAAGTCCTGAGATACATGTTTTGCAATGTCTTTTTCATAGGAGCATATTCTTATGAATAAAAGCCTTAATTTTGATGAAGAAAATATCAATTTGTGCATTAGATCATGCTTTTGCATTAGAATTAGGTATTTTAATGCAAATGTGGATATGTTTTATGAAAAGGACATGTCTTTTTTGTGTGTGTGTATTTTTCCCATTGTCATTTAGCCCCCTTACATCCCCCACCCCCACACACACAATCACCACACTGTCGGCCATGTCCATGAGTCCTTTTACCTTTTGGCTTGATCCCTCTATCCCTTAAACTCCACCCCCTACCATAGCTGTCGTCCTGCTCTCTCTACCTATGAAGGAAGATGCCTGAGAGCATTGTATTTGGAATCAAATAGGTGTACTTAAATGTTAAGTAAATAGAGACACTCTCACCTTGAGTAAATTTGTAAATATATGAGATTATTTCTTTGATAAAAAAAATCTTTGGTGCAGTAATCATGACTCCTTCATAGAGTTTCTGTCAAGATTTAGAAGAAAGTAAATGGAAAGGGGTATAGTTCAGTGTTTTAAATAAATAAATGGGTGCTGATTATTACTGTCTCTTACCCATTCACCACAGAAATAGGAAAAATAAAGAACTCATCACTCATCCATATCTTTATCCATTTATCTATTCATTAGAAATACTATTTGAAGAAATCTTGTGTGTGGATAATGTGTGTTAGCTGCTGAAAATTTAATGACAAAACAAAGTTTAAATTGGTAACAGCTATGTCACAAGAGAAACTCTAACAGTGCTCTCCAAATATAGATATTGAGGTTAAATATAGCTTTTCTGGAGAAATTATATTTGACCTAAGAATTATTATGAGTTAGCCAACCACAGAAAAATGGAATAATAATGAAATGATAATTTTAGATAGAGGAGACATCATGTATGATGTCCAGAAAATTGTAACATATAAGGAATTGATGGGAAACCAGGAGGACTAAAGCATAAACATGGGAGAAGTAGAATATTTTGAGGATGAAGTAAAGGCAAAGATTGTATAAAACCTAAGGACCTGGCTCTATGATGGTATATGGATGCTTGAAACTTTCCTGTGGCCATATTTTCAAGAAATTTAGGCCTACTGTATGACATTGTGACTGGAGAAGAATAATTGAATCCATATTCAAGGCCAGGAGTAGCATTTGGCACTTTAGTTTCCATCCTTAGTTTGTGATCCCCCATGTTGACATGCTAATACCTAGACATAAAAGTGCTGTACTAGAGCATATGAAGGGACATCTGAGGGAACAGTGGATGGTCCTTCCCATGAAATGAGAAAATGAACAAGCACAATCAAGCCACAGCTCCAGAGACAAGTAGAGAACCACCCATGCTTTTGAACATTCACAATATGGTACATATTCTAGCTGGTTCATCGTACAACCAACTGGAAGAGTGGGATTTGTTTGCTAAACTTGGTGTTATAGGAATTACTTCTCACTGACCTTCCTACACATAGCCAAAACTTACATCGATCATCACTAAGACCTTCAGATAATATAACTCTGAAGCTGTTCTGCATCAATCAGTCAACTACTGCTTCCAGACCTTGGTGATTGTCCCTTTACCTCTGCTATGATGGCCTAGACATGGTAATGGTGAGTGAGATAGCACTGAAGTGGGGCATTTTACTTTTCCCAAATATAGTGCTGAGACATAGTATATTATTTCATTCAAATCTATACTTTAACTAGTCATTTATTTATTATGACTATATTACCCTAACTTCTACTCCCTTTCTTTACACTCTACACAAAAATAATAGATGTTTTGGAACTAAAGACCATGTGTATAGAAAAATCTACCAAAATATTTACTGTGCTAGTGAGCAAAAATGCAGAAAAATGGGGTAAAGGAAAAAGATATAGAATCAAGGGATGCTTGTAAACAGGAAATATAGGTAATTAAAATGGTTCTTTGTAAGGGCTATCTTGAATATGTATGAGAAAGGGGCAAAAATTGAAGGTGTGAATTCATTAAGAAGACAGGAGAGGATGAGGTACAGAGAAAATGTGAAGAAATTGGCCTCAACTAGGAAGAGGGAGTAAAAATATAAAGCCTGAAGCATATGGCTATAAATTCTAGAGTTGCTATTTTAAAAAATGAGGGAGTTCCCATCTGATGGCTTCTATTTTTTCCAATAATTTTTGTAGAAATGTCATCAGCTGAACATGTGTATTGGGGGCGTTGAAAGATGTTTGAGAACAGAAAAAATATATAATAGTTTTTAGAGAACAAGTGGAAGTTACACAAGATTGAATTATCTATCTTTTAACTAGTTTTGAAGAAATTATTACCACTGGTTCATCCTTTTTAGGGAGGTTCAAGTTGTAGCACTTGGGAATACAAACTTACAATATGGGTCTACTCTAAGAAAAATAAAACATAGATATCAGGTCCAGTTTGGTAGTCTGGTTAAAAAAAGAGAATGTGTTACTAGGTTCCACCACTTACTGGCTGTACAATCTGAACAATTATTTAATCCCTTAGTTTAAAATTTTTCATATGAAAATTCAAAATAATAATAAATCTCACAGAAATGATGTATAAAAAGGTTTAATGTGTGTGAAACATTTAGCACGCACTTGGTCCATATTGAGATTTCAGCAAAGGTATTGGTGTGGTGGTAACAGGAGTGATAATGATAATTTCAGACCCACTTGATTAGGACACCCAAAAAAAGCACAACACATCATAATCTGTTCCCCAATTAATTCTTCAAGCAAACCCTTACTATATTATCTGCTTCCTTCCTTTCTTCTAGACATGCTCTTTTATTTCAACCTTGTCTGTTTTATGCCACCTAGGTTAAACTAGTTACAGTATTCCAGTATTACAAAAGAAGCCATGAACCTTACATATATGAACCTTACATGAGGTTTTCTTTCTGCCTGGGAACATAACTAGAGACTCCAGCACCCTCACCAACACACACAAATACACACATATGCACACACTCTCACCACTCTTCTTTTGCCAAAGGGTACTTATTCTTTAAAATTTAACTCATCCACCTTTCCAAAAGCCTTTGCTAAGTGAAAGTTAATAGTCATTCTTCTCTCCATCCTGTGACATAGAGTGAATCCATACAGTGTTTTATGTGTGATTCCAAGCGATTGTGAGTTTCCTTAGAGAATGGGCAGCTTCTTCTATTATACATACATTCATTACTTTACGCAGGTACTGACAAAAAAAGGCTGCCTACATAGTTGTCAGATTAATGCATGGAACTCCTGAAAGCAGAAAAAACTCCATGCACATTTTAACCAAGGCTTCAGATATGGGACATTTTGCACAAGAACAGTTTGGGGATGAAAGGGCTAGAGTATTTCCAAGTGATTAAAATCTTAGCAGCTGCACCATTAGTAATATTGGTGGCAGTGGAAGAACTCCAAGATGGTTCCTGCATGTTTTAAAAAAGGACCAGCATTTCTAAAGGAGGAGCAACCACATGAAATCAGGAAAGTCAGAGCACAGTGGAAGGCAGATAATAGAAGAGCTTTCCAGAATAAAAGCTTCAGATCCTCAAATTCTTACTATTCAAATCAAATAAGTGATTAAACAAATCAAAATTTGCTGTGGAGAGAGAGTGCTTAGGGTTTCAATTCTTCCTTTTATGATAGGGAATACTACTGTGGTATTTTGTTTTACTTCTTATTTTGGAGAAATTTTGATTGCTACTTGCAAATTCTATTTTCTGTCTAGCATTTCATCTGTGTTCTGTTTGGGTTTTGAGACGTTTCCTCTTGTGAGTTTACATAATTGTTTTGTGCTTGACTTTAATGATAAATGTTAGGTGTACAGCTACCTTATAGGTAGTTAATAGATTTCCCCATATTTACAAAAAAATTTGTCTGAGACCACTCATAATTTTTTTCCATTTGAACAAAATACATTATCCTTTCAATGATCCAATAAAGTGTGTTTCTTAAAAGCAAACTTATTTATTTATAAATAAAGAAAGACAAATTAAGTAGATAAAAAGCTTTTCTCTCACTTTCTATTGTACTTTTTTGCAACAGTACAGTAAGGGTATATTACTTTGGTATCATTTAATGTTGTGGAGCTAAAAGAGGTCTATTTTAATAAAAGCACTGTTTAAGCTATAGTACATGATGAATAACAGACTCCTTTCCATTGTTAATGCATAGTGTTGTTTCCCCTCTCTTAAGTTTACTTGTTTATTTTTATTTTTACTTAGATATTTTAATTTTTTTGGTATTATTCTAGCATCTTACTTTTCATTCATTTTCCACATGTTTCAAGGTTGTTGTTTTTTATCATTTTTTATTGTTATTCCATTACAGTTGTCCCAATTTTTCCTCCTTTGCTTTCCTCCACCCATCCTATTATGACTTGACTATAAGCAGTTTTCAGTGTTTTTTTAAGCTTTTCTCATGACTCACCAACAATTCTCCCATCTTTAATCTCAAGTAAGACTTCAAGGACCTAAGGTTGTTTACATAGGCAAAATGACATTGCAGACACTCATTGGTGAATTAATTGAGTCTCAAAGGGAAAAAGAAATTGTTCTGAAGAAGGTCAGTTCCTCCAGATTGCCAGATGGTAATTTGAGTGACCCTTCTGTTACATCAGTGGTATTGCATAACTGTCTGTCATTAGGAGAAGACTCAGTCATAATGCTATTTTAAAGTGAGGGACTGTTATCTGTCCAAATATACTATTAAAAAATAAATATTTAAAATAAACATTGTTTAAAAATTAATTACACATAAGCTCAGGTGAACTAGATTTTTCATTCATGAGAATTATAAATTGATTTTTTCCAAGTTTATTTGAAAAATGTAATATTGCATATATTTAAGGGCTTTTCAAAACATCAAGCTTGTTACATATTATTTAAGAGGTCCTCATGTGCCAAGAACATGCTTTCAAGAAAGAGTAATTCTTTTCTATCGATCAAAGAATATTATGTGTTTTATTGAAATCTACCTTATAAACATGGTTGATAAGTTATGATAAATAATTAAAAATGATTTCATGTCTAGTCTCAATATTACATACTCCATTAGGTGTGTATTATTTTATAGTCCAGAATGTGTGTAGATTATACATCAAACTGAAATAATTTATTTAGGAAAATTGTCTAACTTAACTGTAAACATTGCATGCATATATTTGAGGGAAATGCTTTCGGTAAGTTTCAGATAACATTTTTTTGAGGGGTGAAACAATTATTGTATTTACACATACTCAAACACACACACACAATATTCAGTGCCTTCACATTGTGTTAGCAAATCAATTTGCTAAGGCAGTGGTCCCCAACCTTTTTAGCACCAGGGACTGGTTTCCTGGAAGATAATTTTTCTAAAGACTGAGGATGGGAGATGGTTTGGGTAATTCAAGTGCATTACATTCAAGATCAGCTCCTGCTGTGCCTCCTGATTCCTTAAAGGCCTGGATCAGTACCAGTCTGTGACCCAGAGGCTGGGACTGACCCCTGTGCTAGGCATAACATTCTTAGGAAGAGTTAGGTTGCTAACACTTTTTTGTTTTGTTTTGTTTTTAATCAATTTTTATTGGTAAGCCAACATTTAATATCTTTTTATTTATGCTCTTCATGAATGTCATCCCTTTAATCCTCAGAATGAAGTGCTCATCAAGTATCAATTTAATAGATGAGAAATATATTTTCACAAAAATAAGTGACTTTCTTTGTTTTTTAATCCTCACCTGAATATATATTTATTGATTTTAGAGAGAAAGGAAAGGAGAGAGAGAGAGAGAGAAACATTGCCTCTGGGAATTGCATGGGACAAGGGCAGGTGGTTTTCTTAAAGTCATATGAGAAATATGCTTCATTTCTAGAACCTTAGTATAAATTTATCTGATTTAAGAGACTATTCTCAAAAATCCCATTTCAAAGGCTGCTATGAAACAACAGTTTTTAATTTAACTCATAGTTTTAGCTTTTATATCTTAAATACATATTATCAGTTCCTATGTGGGTTATCTGTTCATATTCTATCTCCAGGGCTCTGAATTGGTTTTCTGAGTTTGTAGTATGTATGTAATGTTAATGTTATAGAGGCCCAACATCAAGTACAAGCGAAGCTGAGGATGATCAAATTGAGATTAAATTGCTGGATAGGAATATGTAAATCTTTCTTTGAGTCTTATGCAAAGATCTGGTTTCAGTTATTCATGGTGAAATATACCTGTATGGCATAGCATTTGTGTATACAAGCCTTTAACATTGTTTCTCTGTCATTTCATTAGTTAATTTAAAATGTAGTTATTAGTTAATTTAGAATATAGTTATGTGTTTATGTTTTCATTGATTTCTAAAAGGAACATAAAAATAGGTAATTTTTATTTATTTTACACAACCAAGTGCATAATGATGAACTTCAAATTTCAATTTGCAGTGGTATTCCATGCCAGAGAATACCTTTCACAGAATGTCAAGAAGGACATATAGGTGTCTCTCTACTCTGGCTTCCTCTTTTAATTGATGGTGCATTAGCCTACAATAATGAGAGAGAACAGACAGCAATTTGTGACTGTATCCCACTCTTAATTTAAGTCTAGACTAAGAAATTGCCCAGCTTCCCTGGTGTGATAGACTCCATGAATTAATAAAATCTTCTAATTTTCTCTTGTTAAACTTTTCTCTGTCTTTTAATTACCCAGAGGAGCTATTTCTACTAGAATGATGGTTCAAAATTCCTACGTGATCTATGCTTTAAATTTATCTAGCTTCCAGAAGAGGTCTACTTACTGATTTTTGAAACATACACCCATCATTCATGGGCCCAATTTGAAATCCATGTTTCCTTAAAAACTCAACAAAGCTCACACTTTGCTTTCTTTAGCATCTCCAAAGGATTTTTTTTAGACTATAATAAGGAGTAAGACAGAGTTTTTAATATGAATGTCCCTTAAAAATTATAACAAATAATGACATATATGATCAGCATATAATTTACCTCTCAGAATTACTAATCAGTAATTTAGCTCTCCTTTGAAAATTGTTAAGCATGGTTTTAAAGGAAATTATTAAAGTTTTTTTTTTTCGAGGCAAAAGAATGCTGAAAACAAATTTATTTTGAATTAAAAAATAAAGCAATGGTTGTTTTTTAAATGATCTTACTGAGGAAATCCAAATGCTAGAATAGTTACATTGATTTGAAGAAGAAAGACCTTCTAACATTAATTAATTAGACTCATTAAAAAGTAAAGAATCACTATTTGATGGCTATAATGTTTCAGCTATGCTAGATAAATAAGTTATAGAGATCTGCTAGGCAACATAGTTAATGGTGCAGTATAATGCACTTCAATTTTTTTTAATAGAATGGATTCTATGCTGATTATCCTTACCCCCTCCCCCTCCAAAAAAAGACACACAAGAAAACTCTGGAAGGTGTTGCATATGTCCTTTGCCTGTTGCCTTAGTTGTAGTAATGGTATCACAGCTGTTTGCATATGTCCAAATCATCAATTATACATGTCAAATATGTGCAATTATTTTTATAGCAATTTTCACTCAATAAGACTGTTAGAGTATATATAGAAAAAATATTTTAAAATAATGAAGTAGGAAGCACCAAGAATCTGTCTTTCTACCTATATAACAATTGCATAGGCAGAATTTATCTGATGTAACTATTTTGAAGATCTGAAGTCTATTGAAGGCTTGCAACTCACAGAGGAAGACTTATGTGGTAAAATGTAATTAATTTGTCAATTTCAGCAGTTAACATAGCAGCAGCTGCTCTCCACACTCCTTGCCTATGTCAGGCAGCCATTAATACATTCCAGTAACATTGTATATACAACTAGTAAAAGCCAGGGTTTACAAAAATAACCTTGCCCTTAGAATAAGGAGGATCTGTGCTCTGGTCACTGATTGCTATTTCTGATCTCAGAGTACAAACAAAGAGGTACACTATTTTAAACTTCCCCCTGTCTATTGTGTACCTACCAATTATGCTTCTTAGTCCCTGAGCCATTTCCCCATTTCTCCTCTTTCCCCCTCCCAGCTGATAAACCTCCAAATGATCCTCATACCTATAATTATGTTTCTATTTTTGTTGTTGGCTTTGTTTTTGTTTTTATTTATATTTTTAGGTTCTCTTGTTGATAGTTGTGAGTTTGTTGTAATTTTAATGTTCATAGTTTTGATCCTCTTTTTCTTAAATAAGTCTGTTTAACATTTCATATAATAAGGGCTTGGTGATGATCAACTCCTTTAGCTTTACCTTGTCTTGGAAGCACCTTATCTGTCCTTCCATTCTAAATGATAGTTTTTCTGGATAGAGTAATCTTGGTTGTAGGTCCCTGCTTTTCATCACTTTGAATACTTCTTGCCAGCCCCTTCTTGCCTGCAAAGTTTCTTTTGAGATATTAGCTGATAGTCTTATAGAAATCCTTTTGTAGATAACTCTCTGCTTTTCTTTTGCTGCTTTTAAGATTCTCTCTTAATCTTTAACCTTTGGCATTTTAATATGATGTGTCTTGGCATGGCCCTCTTTGGGTCTAGCTTGTGTGGGGCTCTGTGTGTTTCCTGGACTTGATATTTAGGAAGTTTTCCTTCATTATTTTTTCACATAAATTTTTAATTTCTTGCTCTTCCTCCTCTCCTTCTGGCACCCCTATGATTCAGATGTAGGCATGTTTAAATTTGTCTCAGAGGTTCCTAAGCCTCTCATTTTTTTTTTTCAATTCTTGTTTCTTTATTCTGTAGTGGTTGATTATTTATTTATTCCTTATGTTCCAACTTATTGATCTAACCCCAGTTTCCTTACCTTAATCATTGGTTTCTTGTGAATTTTCCTTCATTTCACTTAGACCAGCCTTCACTTCTTTCCTTCTGCATTTGTTGTACTCAAGCATATCTGTCAAGTCTGTGTGCATCTTTTTCACTAGTGTTTTGAACTCTGCATCTTTTAGGTTGGCTATCTCCTTGTCTATTAGGTTGGCTATCTCCTTGTTGCTTAGTTCTCCCACTGGAACCTTAACATGCTCCCTCTTTGGGCTATACTTCCCTGTCTCCTCAACTTGACATGCTCCTACATTTGCCTCTGTGTCTTAGGTAGAGCTGTTGCACTTGTTACATTGTAAGGGGTAGAGCTTTAGGTATTTGTCAGCATAGGGCAACCCTTTTCACTATGTTGTGGCACTGTATGTGGGGGAGGGCTCTGAGAGGGAATAATGCTGCTTGCTCAGCACTCACCCCTTTTCCAGTCATTTCTCCCATTTCCTGTAGGGAATTGGCACCTCTCTAGCTGTTGCCCTGGTTGTGGTTTCCAGAATGGGTGGGTCTGTGGAGATTATACGACTGTGGGGGCCCTCTAAACAAGCAGACTCTGCTGAGATCAGCAGTTTCTTCATACACCCCAACCCCGACTTGTCTTCACAGTCAGAAGCAATGAGGCTTTGTTTTTCTTAGTGCTGGAACTGTGAAATGCACAGTCTGGCATGGTGTTGGGAGCACTCACCAGGTGTACCTCTCTACTTTTTTAAATGTGTGACTGTTTTCCACTGGCCAACCACAGCCACTGTTGCCACACCATATCCTCTCCACGTTGGCTCCACCCCTCCTACCTGTCTGAATAAGTATTTCTTCTTTATGTCTTTGTTTGTTGAACTTCTATGCAGCTTGATTTTCTGGAACTTCTTGTTGTATTCAGTTTTCAGGTAGTTGTACTCCTTCTTAGTTATGGAGGCAGATGTGTCTGCTACCTCTCCATCTTGGCCATAAGTCCGAGTCCTTAGTCATTTTTATTTTTTTATTTTATGAGCCAGACATGAAAGATTAGAACAATTTCAAACAAATTCTGTATGTACAGGAAAAGGCATATGCTCAGAAAAAAACTTGGAAAGACTTTAAGTTTATATCTCAGATTAATCCTTGTAAAATAAAAGGGCCTGCAACAATTAAAAATAATAAACAAAAGCAAGAGACAATAGACAAAGTGACCAAAATAACTACTGGAAAAGTGGGACAATATGATTTCTACTGTCACAATATAATAAGGCAAAAATATTCAGTTTTCAACAAAAGCAATAACAAAAATCACAAAGCATAAAACGAATTAGCTATATGAAATACTCAGGCACAATAAGTGAATCAACAATAACTTGCCCTGAAAAAGTATTGTTGATGGATCTACTAGACAAAGACTTTAGAACAGTGGTGATAAAAGTGTGCAAAGAAAGGGAAGATGTGAAAAAAACAACAACAATGTATATAAAAGACAAAAATATCAATAAAAAGAAAAATCTATAATACAAAAAGGAAATTCTGTAGCTAAAATGTAAAATTGATATAAAAAAACTTACTAGAGTGAGTCAATTCAAATTTGAACAGGCAAAGAATAAGTAAACTTGAAAGTAAGACAATGGGAATTATTAAATCTAAAGAATAGAAAGGAAAAAGACTGAAGAAAATTAACAGAGCTGTAGGGATGTATGGTACATTATCAAGCAGATTAACATATAGATTATAGGATTCTCAGAAGAGATAGATAAAGATGCAGAAAAAATATTTGAAAAAATAAGGTCTGAAAACATCCCAAATTTTATGAGTCATAAATGTTAACATCCAAGAATTAAAAAACAAAACAAACAAACAAAAATATCAAACTAGGACAAACTCAGAGACCTATTCTAAGACAATTATAATCAAATTTTCAAAAAACACAAAGGAGGAATTATGAAAGCAATAAAAGGGAAATAACTCATTACTTACAAAGGATCCTAAAGAGTTGTATGGGCAAATTTGTCCTTAGAAACTTTGGAAGCCAGAAGGCTGCAGGTCCATATTGTCAAAGTGTTAAAAGAAAAGAACAACAAACAAACAAAAAAAGCCTATCAATCAAAATTCTGTATATGGCAAAACTTTCTTTCAAAAGTAAAATAAAAATTATGATATTCCCCTATAAACAGAAACTGAGGAAGTTTGTTACCACATTACCTGCTATGCAGTAAATTCTTAAGTGCTTCAGGTTGAAGTAAAAAAAGATGCTATAGAATAACTTAAAGTCATATGGAGAAATAAAGATCTCACTAAAAAATAAATACATGTGCATTTACAAAATTCATGTTATAGTATTAATAGCTTCCAGCTCTACTTTTTGTTTTCTATATGATTGATGAGATTAATACTTAAAAAAATAACATTTATTAGCCAAAAAGTAATATTATTGTAACTGGTTTCATACACATTTTTGTATAATGTAAGGGATAGTCATATTTAAAAGAATTTTTTTTGTTTTGGGCACAGAATGTATAAAAATGGAATTATGTAATACCAGCAACTGAAAAAGGTAAGGACAGAGCTCTGAAGGAGCAGAGCTTTTTGTAATACTGAAGTTATGCTGGTATCAATTCAAATTAGAGTGTTGTACCTTTAACATAATAAATGTTTACTATGATCCATGGCATTCACAATTAAAACAGCTTTAAAATATACACAAAAGAAAATAAGAAAAGAATTTCAGTGTTTCAGTAGAAAAATTTTAATTAAACACACACAAAAAGACAGTGATGCAGGACAAGAACAAAAAGGCTAATGATATACAGGAAATAAATAGTAAAATGACTGAAGTATGGCCTTTCTTATCACTAATTACTTTACATCAATTAAAAGACAGATTGGAAGAATGGCTTTTACGTGGTGTACAAGAGACTCAGTTTAGATGAAAAGACACAAAGTATTAAGAGTAAA
Organism: Furipterus horrens; assembly: GCF_987537825.1. NCBI lineage: Eukaryota > Metazoa > Chordata > Mammalia > Chiroptera > Furipteridae > Furipterus > Furipterus horrens. Next base: position 72,663,832 of record NW_028327171.1, read on the forward strand.
AGGATGAAAAAATATATTCCATACAAATAATAACCCAAGGAAAGCAGGGCTGATTACACTAATAATCAGATACAATAGATTTTAAACCAAAAAAAAAAAAAAAAGCAAACAAAAAAAACTATGAGACAAAAAAAGACAAAGAAGGACATTATGCATTAATAATCATTCAGTATTAAAAAAAGATAAATATATTATAACACTTACACAATTAATAATAGATCATCTAAATATATGCAGCAAAGATTGAATGAATTAAAGAAAGACAGTAATGCAATAATAGTTAGACTTTAATATTTCACTTGAAGCAATTGGTAAAATAACCAGAGAGATCAGTAGGGAAGTAGAGGATTGAAAGAACACTATGAACTAACTAGATCTTACAGAAATATACAGAAAATTCTACCCAACAAAGTTTCAATAGATACAAAATGATAAATTCCATACAAAGGATATTTTTCAACAATAATAAAATAAAATTTAAAAAAAATTTTTTTAAACTGCAAAAATGTAAAAAGTTGGTATTGAACACACTCTTAAATAGCTAGTGGATTTTAAAAAATCAGTGAAAATTAGGAAATACATATAGAAAAAAAATAAAAAGTAAAAATTTATTGGACAGAGGGAAAAAATAATAAGTAAAATTGTGGTTATAAATGTTTCTATTTAAAAAATAAGACTTCTGGCCAAAATGGAGGTTTAGACAGACACTTTGTGCCTCCCTCCACAACTAAGAAGGAATACAATTACCTCAGAACTAGAGACCTCCAGAAATTCCAGAAAACTTAGCTGCAGGGAAGACCAACGAACAAAGATATAAAGAAGAAATACAGAAAGGTAGGAGGGGCAGAGCCTGGGTGGAGAGGACGTGGTGTGGTGTGGTGGAGGCGGCAGTTGCAGGAGCGACAGGGCAGTGGAAAGTGCAGTCATACATTTTAAAAAGTAAGGAGGGTCACCTGGAGAGTGTTCCCAGCACCAGACCAAACCACACAGCTCATAGTTCTAGCACTGGGAGAAAAAAAAGCTCATAGTTCTAGCACCAGGGAAAAAAAGTCTCATTGCTTTTGACTGTGCAAACCAGTGGAGATTGGGGTGGAGGAAGAAACTGCCAGTCTCTCAGTAGTCTGTTGTTTAAAGGGTCCTCACAGTCCTAGAACATCCACAAATCCACCACTCTGGGAACAATGGCCAGGGTAACAGTTAGAGAGGTGCTAGTACCATACAGAAGTGGGAAAAGTGCTTGGAAAAGTGAAGAGAATTGAGCAAGTGGCATTGTTCCCTGTTAGACCCCTTCTCCACATACAGCATGACAATGTGGTGAAACGGGTTGCCCTACTGACAAATTCCTAAGGCTCTGCCCCTTAAAATTAACAGGTGCAAAAGCTCTACCTAAGACACAGAGGAAAAGAAACACAGTAGCCTGTTGAGATGATGAGACAAAAAAGTATGGCCCTAAAGAGGGAACGGATCAAGGTTCCAGTGGGAGAACTAAGTGATGAGGAGATAGCCAACCTAACAGAACAGAGTTCAAAACACTGGTCATAAAGATGCTCACAGACTTGACAGATATGCTTGAGTATGGCAAACACATAAGGGGAGAAGTTAAGGTTATGCCAAATGAAATGAAGAAAAATCCACACAAAACCAATGGTGAAGGGAAGAAAACCAGGGTTCAAATCAATGATTTGGAACATAAGGAAGAAAAATACAGTCAACCAGTACAGAATAAAGAAACAAAAATTGAAAAAAAAAATGAGGAGAGGCTTAGGAACCTCTAGGACAACTTTAAACATATCAATATTCAACCCATAAGAGTGCTGGAAGGAGACGAGGAAGAGCAAGAACTTGAAAGCTTAAGTGAAAAAAATAATGAAGAAAAACATCCCTACATTGGTGAAGGAAATAGATATACAAGTCCAAGAAGTACAGAGAGTCCCAAATAAGCTAGACCCAAAGAGGGCCACACCAAGACACATCATATTAAAATGCCAAAGGTTAAAGATAAAGAGAGAATCATAAAAGCAGCAAGAGAGAAGCAGAGAGTTACCTACAAGGGGTTCCCATAAGACTATCAGTTTATTTCTCAAAGGAAACTTTGCTGGCAAGAAGTATTCAATGTGATGAAAAGCAAGGACCTACAACCAAGACTACTCTATCCAGCAAAGCTATCATTTAGAATAGAAGGGCAGATGAAGTGCTTCCCAGACAATATAAAGCTAAAGGACTCATCATCACCAAGCCATTATTATATGATATGTCAAAGGGACTTACTTAAGAAAAAGAAGATCAAAATTATGAACATTAAAATGACTATAAACTCACATTTATCAACAACAGAATCTAAAAAGTAAAAACAAAATCCAACTAAGCAAACTAGAATAGGAACAAAAGCATTGGTATCGGAATCATCTGGAGGGTTATCAGCTGGGAGGGGGAAGAGGAAGAAATGGGGAAATGATGCAGGGATTAAGAAGCTTAATTGGTTGGTACAAAAATAGAGGGAAGTTAAGAATAATATAGGAAAGGGCGAAGCCAAAGAAGTTATATGCACAACCCATGGACATGATCTATGTGGCATGGGGTTGCTAAAGGGAAGGGGATACTGGGCAAAGGGAAACAAAGGGAAAAGAAGTTGGGACTACTCTACAACATAATCAATAAAATATACTTAATAAATAGTAATAACAAGAAAAGTCTTAAATATACAACCTAACTTTAGAAATTACTGAACAAAGAAAAGGAGATCACACTAAATTCAAATCTACCAATAAAAACAAATATTAAAGATTAGAAGAGAAGCAAATGAAATAAGGAATTTAAAAAAATAGATAAAAATTATTAAAACCAAAATTAGTTCCTTAAAAATGTTTTTAAAATTGAGAAATTTTTATCTAAAAAAAATTTAAATAGGGAGACTACTAAATCAAAAATAAAAGTAGGGACATTATTGCTAATTATACAGAAATACAAAGGATAAGAGAGTACTATAAACAATTGTACACCAACAAATTGGATAATCTAGATCAAATGGATAAATTCTTAAGAAGACAAAACTAAACTGAACTAACTCACATAGAAATGGAAAATCAGAATAGACCCTTAACGAGTAAGGAAATTAAATCAGTAATTAAAAATATATTGACAAAAATAAAAATAAATTTTAAAAAACCTTGAACTTGATGACTTCATTGTAAATTCCAACTAACATTCTAAGTACTAACAACAATCCTCAAACTTTCAAGAAATTGAAGAGGAGAAAATGCTTTCTTAATCTTTGAGGGCAGCATTACCCTAACACCAAAGCCAAATAAAAACATAACAAAGAAAGAAAATGACAAACCAATATCCTTTAGGAACTCTAATGAAAAAATTTTCAACCAGCACATTGAATTCAACAGCATATGAGAAAGATTCAACATCACACCAAGGTTGGGCTTATTTCTGAATTCAAGGATGGTTAAACATATGAAAACTAAACCACATTAACAGAATAAATTTTTTTAAACACATGATCATTCAATTGATATGGAAAAAGCAATTTGACAAAATTCCACACTTTTTTATAATAAAAATCCTCAATAAACAAGAAATGGAGACTAAAAAGAATAAAATTCATATATATGAAAAGAGTCCTGGAGATGGGTGGTTATAATTGTAACACAAAAGTGAGTTTATTTAATACTACTAAACTTTACACTTAAAAATAGCTAAGATGTTAAATTTTATATTATATATATATTTTTTTCACAATGATAAAATGGAAAATAAATGTTTTTATTTTTGTGTAATTGGAAAATAGCATAATTTAAATATTTTAAGATAATTTTATGTATGGCATTGCATATATAGGAAGAGTTTAATTACTACAATATTTCATATTTCATGTTTAAGTATCACATTTTTAGTATCTATATGGGAATCACATCTTATGCTGCATTATTTTTATGTTTATCTCAATCATAATAAGGTTATGCTGCAATAAAATATAATCCTATATCTATGTGACTTATGACAACTAAATTTTATTTCCACTCAGTTAAAACTTCTGAGTGGGTTGGCCAGCAACACACCACCAAATTGATCTCACTCTGAGGCACTGGCTGACAGAGCTTTTATAGCAAAACTTCTCAAACTTTAATGTCCATATAAATCACTTGTTAAAATGTATATATTGATTCATCTCTGGAGAGGTGCCTGACACATTTTATTTCTAGAAAGTTCACAAATAATGTTTATGCTGCTGATCTCTAAACTAAACTGATTAGAACAGTTCAAGAGTAGAGAGTCTTTTGCAGGAAGAAGAGAATATGCTAAATCACTCATTGGCTACAATGACCTTTATACAGAGAGAACTATGCTGCTTCTTTTCATATTCGTATTCATATTCAGTTTATTGAAGCACATTAGACAGCCATTTTCAACCTAAATAACATAGGGAAATGCAATCCTATTATGTTTGTAGAAAAGGGAGAACTGGAATATCAGAGAACAGCCTTGGTTTTCAATGTGAAACATTCTGGAGGAATGGATCCATCAACAATAGCTATTTCTGAGCACTGCAGCCTACAGCAGCTTAATGTGGCCCATAAACTCAGACTGTGCTAATGCAGCTGGTCTCCCTTGATAGAGTTTTGACTTCTAAAGCCAGAAATTTTAAACCAAAAGATGATGGGTTTGATCCCTGGTCAGGGCATATACTTAGGCTGCAGGGTTGATTCCCAGTTCAGGTGTAATGAGAGGCCATAGATCAATGTTTTTTATCTCTCTCTCTCTCAAAAAAAAATTCTGATCTTAGAAATCAATCTTCATGTACCACAAAATTAAAACAGGAGCCAGATGATTCTACATAAATGCAAATCACTGAAACTGAGAGTTCTCAAGAGTTCTAGAAACTTTAAAGCTCAGATAGTCTTACTATATGAAAAAAAAAAAAAACATTTGACTGGATTAATCATAAAGTACCATGCTAATTTCCTACAGGTTTATTATTGCATTACCTAATAATTTACCATGACCCATGCATAACATGGTCCTAGGGACTTTGGGTAAACTTTCACCTGAAACAGTAATCTTAAATACATAAAAATGCATGCTGCATGAGCCTAAAATAAAGACAGATTGAAAAAGTACAAGAAATTGCTGAAAATCATCCAATTTCTAAGAACTTTTGGATTTATACCACAATAAATTGAATTTTAGTTTTATCCCCTCCTGTAGCTTTCCTGTGATCTTAATTATAAAAGGTAGTCCAATCACAATAGTACATTAAAATTACAACTGTCAGCCACTCAACTTAACAGCTAGCATGCTATTCAATAGTGAAAGTTTACTTTATATCAGAAAACCTTGATCATGATTCCTCATTTACATACTATTTTAATAGGCTGCTGATCAAAATCCTTCATATCTATATTCAATATCCTCCATCTTTAAGCTGAAAGATATAAAGAAAGCTAAAATGATTTAACTCCACTAAATGAAACTGAGACACCCATGCTACAAATGGCAATGATAACATAAAAATGTGTAGCAGATGTTTCCCCATCAGCCCATAAATTATTCAAGATAAACACAATGGCTTTCTCTCCAATTGAATAGAAGTCCTCATCTACTACCCATTTAACTAGAGCACATAATGTGGTAATTATTGACTCCCAATAATGCTATTTCACCAACAAGGGTAAGTCTACCCAGAAGATTATTGTGGTCATCACCAATTTGCCTAAACCCTCAGAAAGAGCACGGTATTTTTTATACCATGATTTCCTTGCAAACTTAGCACTACCAAATCTACTACTGCTAGAGAAACAATAGATTGCTTAAGATTATTGGTAAAAGGCCTTTGTGTATTGCCAAATATAGTGTAGAATATATAATACAAAATAATTGGGAGGACAAGAAAAATCTTATGAAAAATGTATATCCACTATCTCTGTGAATGGCATACATCTTCCACTCATCTGAAAATGGTAAATCTGAGATTCATTAGTATTACAGAGATCACCAAACTGTCTAAAACAAATTTCCAAATTTTGTACTCTTCGACATTTGGTTTCAAGGAAGGAATGGAGCTGAAAAATATCATCATTGACATCTTATCACCTAATAAATGCCCCATAATGTAGCATTTTATTTCAAAAGGTTAAAATACTGAGTGCCAAAAATAAAAATTTCAGTTACTTTACAACTTAATAAAATGGGTTTTTTCTTCACTTTTTAATATCTGCTTTTCTATAACCTTTAATAGTATAACCCCTCTTCTGGACCAGTTCCTCAATCTTTATTGGAGTAGCCATATTGGTAGCTGAGGGGCCAGAAAACTTAATGTCTCTGTAGGCCTCCTGGTAACAATACTTAACTTTATCATTTTATTTTGTGGTAAAGTTATTACATTCCACCTCAACAAGAGGCAATAAAAATCAGGTTCATATCTCAAGAATAAGTTAAGGACAAAATTTAGAATATTGGGAGTTATCTACTTAGAGGTGATACTTAAAATATAAATATGTTTTATATATATGCACACACAGTGTAAATGGAGAGATTGTCGAAAGAGCAGAAAGTCATGGGGAAGTCTGTTGGGTAACATCCAAATTGGTGACTTGAAAGAGGAATAAAATTTGTCATTGTAGACTTTAGATAAAGCAGGTGCAAAAATAAGAAGGGAATAGAAAAATAACAATGTCAAATGCCAAGAAAGTAGAACAACATATTAATAATGTAATAGTCAATAGTGATGAATGGTACAATTTAAGATAACAACTAAAATAATTCTATGATATTTGTTTATTTTGAAATTTGCACTCTAATAAGAAAAGGTTGGTTACTATGTATATTCTAGAATTAGACAACCAGGATTTAAACCCAGGTTTTGTCACTTCATCATTCTGTTGTGCCTTTGTGTGATATTCTAAGTTTTCTACAACTACAATTTCCTATTTGTATGTGGGTAAGATTAATTAATCCATGAAAAGGTTTTAGTTTATGTCTTAATAGAAATATTAAGTATTTCTTAATATTTCTTAAGTATTTTATACCAACATATAGTAACTTAGTAATAATGATTTGATTATATTTTGAGTTGTAAAGAGTGATGAATACCAAAGCCAATATACAAGAGATTCAGGATTTGTGTGTAATTATAATACAGATGTAATAAATGTACACTATCTTGTCCAATAATTACAGCAGTATAGAAGTACTATTACCTTTATCATCCTTGACAGGTACTTGATTTGAGGTTAGATACCTTTGTTTTTGTTAACAGGTTTTAGAAAGAAGTTATTGTGAACATATTTTTAGTGGACTGGAAGGATACAGTGAAGAGAAAGACTTTAAAATAGAGAAGAATTTTACATGGTAACATGAAAGAACCATAGCTTCAGTAGGCAAGTTTGCTCTGTAAAACAAGACTTGGGCTGCTAAACACACAATACAATATACAGATGATGTAGTGTAGAATTATATACCTAAAACCTATATAACTATCGCCAATGTCACCCAAATCCATCCAATAAAAAATAAATAATTAAAAGAGATTTATCTGAACCCAGAATGGGTAAAAAAGGAAAAGGCTTGTTGCGATTAGACAATAACTTTTTTTCAATAGCCTTAGTCTAAAAGTATACTAAGAAAAGTCAGTTATAGAATAAGAGTAGAAGAAATGGTTTGATAATGAGAAAGAAAAAAGTTGGGGGTAAAAGCATAAGTTCTGTCACTTAATAATAACTCAAAAACTTCCAATAATTAGAAAAAATAATAAAAATCGGTTAAGAGGTATGGTGTTCCTTAATAAAATACAGGATCTGGATGTAATTTGACAAATACTGGAAAGTTGATTGCACAAAAAGTGTAAGTGAGAATGCTCAATGTCAGAGCATCATAGAAATGTGTTTGAGGAATGATCTCAGAACGACAAAGACTTATCTTTATATAAGAACTCAGTGTGCAAGACAATGAGAGTGAAAATGGGGACAGGGAGGATGAAATCAATAGTACATATATACATTTTCATTTCAAGTTGCCCATTTAATTAACACTTATAAAGCAAATATTGAAGAGGCAAGAATGTGATTATCTGAGATTTTCTACTGTCCCAAAATAGATCCCATCATAACTTATATAATTTATTTGAAAGAGTTAATTTTAAAGTCAAATTGAAATATTATAGCTTTTTGACTTCTGGCCAAGATGGAGGCTTAGGCAGACATACTGCATCTCCCTACATAACTAAAGGAATACAACTACCTCAAAACTAGAAACAACCAGAAGTTCCAGAAAATCAAATTTATGGAAATCTAGCAAACAAAGATATAAAGAAGAAATTCTCATCCAGACAGGTAGGAGTGGTGGAGCCAGGGTGGAGAAGACGTGGTGTGGTGGTAGCAGCAGTGGCAGCAACTGCAGGCTGGCAGAAAGCACAGTCACATGTTTTAAAAAGTCAGAAGGGACACCTGGTGAGTGCTCCCAGCTCCTCACCAGACCTCGAAGCTCACAGTCCCAGCACAGGGAAAATCAAGTCTCATTGCTTCTGACTGTGCAAACCAGTGGGGGTTGGGGTAGAGGCAAAAACTGCCAGTCTCTCAGCAGAGTCCACTTGTTTAAAGAGCCCTCACAGTCCTAGAACATTCATAGACCCACCCACTCTGGGAGTGAAGGCCAGGGCAACAGCTAGAGGGGCGCCAGTCCGATATGGAAGTGGGAGAAGTGTCTAGAAAAGGGGCAAGCGCTGAGCAAGTAGCAGTGTTCCTTCTCAGACCCCTCCCCCATATACAGCGCCACAACATGGTGAAATGGGTCACCCTGTACTTATGAATATCTAAGGCTCCACCCCTTAAAAGGTAATGGGAGTTACATCTCTACCTAAGACACAGAGACAAACACAGGAGCCTGTCAAGATGAGGAGACAGAGAAGTATGGCCCAAAAGTGGGAACAGATAAAGGTTTCAGTGGGAGAACTAAGCGATGAGGAGATAACCATCCTAACAGACACAGAATTCAAAACACTGGTGATAAAGATGATCACAGGCTTGACAGATATGCTAGAGCATGACAGATGCATAAGGGAAGAAGTGGAGGCTATGCTAAGTGAAACAAAGAAAAATTCACACAAAACCAATGGTGAAGGGATGGAAACCAGGGTTCAAATCAATGATTTGGAACATAAGGAAGAAACAGTCAACCAGTACAGAATAAGAAAACAAGAACTGAAAAAAATGAGGAGAGGCTTGGAAACCTCTGGACAACTTTGAATGTGCCAACATCTGAATAATGGGGGTGCCAGAAGAAGAAGAGGAAGAGCAAGAAATAGAAAACTTATATAAAAAATAAAATGAAGGAAAACTTCCCAAATTTGGTGAAGGAAATAGACATACAAGTTTAGGAAGTTCGGAGAGTCCTGGGAGAGCTGGACCCAGAGGGGACCGCACCAAGACACATCATGATTAAAATGCCAAAGGTGAAAGATAAAGAGAGACTCCTAAAAGCAGCAAGGGAGAAGCGGAGAGTTGCCTACAAAGGGGTGTCTATAAGACTGTCAGCTGATTTCTCAAAAAACATTTGCAGGCAAGAAGGGACTGGCAAGAAGTATTCAATGTGATAAAAAGCAACCTACAACCAAGATTACTCTATCCAGCAAAACTATCATTTAGAATAGAAAGGCTGATGAAGTGCTTCCCAGACAAGGTAAAACTAAAAGAGTTCACCATCACCAAGTCATTATTATATAAAATGTTAAAGGGACTTACTTAAGAAAAATAAGATCAAAATTATGAACACTAAAATGACAACAAACTCACAACTATTAACAACTGAATCTAAAAAGTAAATACAAAATCCAACTAAGCAAACCAGAATAAGAACAGATTCCTAGGTATGGGGATCATTTGAAGGGTTATCAGCTGAGAGGGGGAGGGCGAGAAATGGAGAAATGGTGCAGGGATTAAGAAGCACAATCGGTTGGTACAAAATAGACAGGGGGAAGTTAAGAATAATATAGGAAAGGGAGAAGCCAAAGAACTTATATGCACGACCCATGGACATGAACTAAGGGGGGTGGGATTGCTGGAGGGAAGAGAGGTACTGGGCAGAGGGGAGCAAAGGGGAAAAGAATTGGAACTACTGTAACAACATAGTCAATAAAATAAAATTTTAAAAATATATTATAGCTTTTTATTATCGAAGTTACTGACCCTTTGAAGTGTAAGAAATAATGAATTGACTGGACTGAAGATTAAATTAGTGAGATTTGAGGCTATGGAATGAAGATTTGTTTATTTAAGGGGGGTGTTACTCTATTATGTTTTTACACTAAATCAATTCAACTGCTAACTTCCCTCAAATACTCTTTTCTTCTTTATACACAAATGCCTCTGAAAAAAGTCTCTTAAGTGACTCGGTATTTGTAAAATTCTCATAAAATAACTACTTCTTTTGTCCAAGTGCTTTTTTTTTTTTTTTTTTTAGTTTGGGGCTAGTCCTTGGAATCAAAGCAAATTCATAAGACCAATGTAGTCACTTGAACTTTTTCTAAAAAGAAATGAATTGAAAGTCTTGTTTGTCAAGGAAGACCGTGTTTTGTTTACATAGGGAAAATGCAGCATACAATTCTTCCCAGGGGAAAGACATTCCCTATTGATTTATGTATGTGACAAGAGAATAACAAAACAGATGTACACTGCCTGAAACAAAGTGTACGCTGCACAAAATTTTATACCATATACAATTTAGATTTTATGGTACAGTTGTGAGTGGTGCTTTTTGTTTCCATGTGTAATTAGAAAGTAGAACAGATGTGAAGGTTAATTTTAATATGCCCATTACAAATAAAAAAATATATATATATATACCGTGCCCAAGGAAAGATTTGTTCCTTGTATGTGTATGTTGCTGTAGTAAAACACAAAAGAAGAAAAGTAAACTTTAAAAACCATTATTTGGGAACATACACAATAAGAGGAGTTACAAAAAACATCATCACAATTTATGAAGCATACTATGTGTTAGGCAGTAACCTGAAAACTTGGAGTTTTTTGATTAGAGATTTAGAGAGGTAAAGTACCTTAATATATTGTTTCACAAGATATTACTAGTTTTCGCTGTTATATTGTGTGCACCTTCTCTTTGGAAAACCTTTTTCCTCCTCAATCCCCGATAATAGAATCACAGTGCCAGGCAGGCTCATAGGCATTTGCTTCTTCCAACTGTGTATATTTTGGCTAGGGCAATCTCCAAGTGTGTCGTGACTTGTAGGTTGGCCACATTTTCATCCCAGAAAAAGTTAATGAAATAAATCAAGCCATGGTAAAAGTTCTCCAGAGTAGACTCTGTTAATAACTGTCAACTTTATGTTTGCATCTCACAGTATAAAACAGGCCTCTGTGTTTTTCTTACCATTACTTTAATTCATACCCACCAAATTTTGTTTTCAATTTGCACTGGGAGGCAAAAACAAGAGTGATGATGAGCTGCAAGTTTTATCCTAAGGTACATAATAATACTCTGCAATAGATGCATAAATTGCCAACTAAAAATATTTTGCACAAGATCATTTTCCTTTCAGTTTTTGAAAGCAGGATTTAGGCAGCTCTGTCTAGATGCACATGCCATGTTTGATCTTTTGAATTTACTTTTCACACTATTAATAATTTAGAAAAAAAAATCTCAAAAAGGAACTCTTCATACTCTAGAATATGAGACAGGAGTAGAAAAACATTTTTTAAAAATTAAGGGCTTAACATTAATTGAATATTTAAATCATAAAAAGAGCCTTTGAAATGGTTTAAAATCAAATCAAAATATTTAACAAAATTTTGTTTAAATGTTTCTTAATATTAAAGACTCACTGGGTTGGGTGGGGGAGAGAAATTGGGGGAAAAGGGGACAACTGTAATTGAAAAACCAAAAATAAAAAAAAAATAAGTAAAAAGACTTACAATAAGATTAGTTAATTAAAATATGTGCAATATACATGATAGTACTATTGATTCAACCCTGGCTGGTTTGGCTCAGTGGATTGAGCGTCGGCCTGCGAGCTAAGTGTCGCTGGTTCGATCTTCCAGTCAGGGCACATCAGAGAAGGAAAACTCTGATTCCAAAAAACCTCCGCTGCCTTGCGGCATACCTCTTCAGGGGAAAGGCTAGGGGAGTAAACCCCGACAGAAAATCCGGAGCCGGAGTCCCTAAGGCGGTTTGACGTTGTAGTCAACACCGGCAACTCCTGCGGCGCACCTGAACCCAAGCTGTATCGACTCCGTCTTTCCCTTGGGCCCTTCAGCTGCGAAGAGAGGGGGGGTCTGCTGCATGGGCAACAGCAGACCCTCCATATCACCCTGCCCAGGCTCTGTAGCTTCAGCTTCACTGGAGAGGACACTCCAGCGTCATCGCAAGATGTCGATTCAACACGGGAGGAGACAGATACCGTGTCACTCCCGAGTCGGACTGCACAGCCATTCTCGGTGGTGCAGATAGACTCTTAAGAAGCTACACCATCGTCTCTCGAGATGGACGGGCATGGGCAACAGCAGACCCTCCATATCACCCTGCCCAGGCTCTGTAGCTTCAGCTTTACTGGAGAGGACACTCCAGCGTCATCGCAAGATGTCGATTCAACACGGGAGGAGACAGATACCGTGTCACTCCCGAGTCGGACTGCACAACCATTCTCGGCGGTGCAGATAGACTCTTAAGAAGCTACACCATCGTCTCTCGAGACGGACGGCTGCCGACGACTATTGATTCAATGAGAAATAAATTAGTCATCGATTTTATGGTGAAAAACTTTATTTCCAAAATACTGCATTCAAATGCCACGATAAAGGTAAAATTTGCAATTTTTTACATGCTTTTTGGTATCATTAAAAAAGGATATTTTTCAAAGACATTAGTAATAGTTAAAATCCATGAAATTTACAATAACACATCATTTCCTCATTTTTCTGTCTGTATAGTATGGATAGTAATACTAATTTCACAATATTATTGCAGGAGTTCATAAAATGTTTCATCAAATGGAACCAACAAGGCTATTCTGAGAAGGGGCAGTCATCCGGGCTTGAACCCTAACCAAATGACTCCCTTACATACATTGACATTACTTTGTATTTCGAATTCATGTCTCAACAACAAAAACTAATATTATTTGTAATGAATTGGCAGGGTCATTAAATCTACAAACATTTAGACTTGCTATGAAAGATTCACCGTCAACTTTGTCCTTCAATATCTGTTATAATTATTTATGCTTCCATAAGCAATGTGAATTACAGTTTTATTGTTATTTTTCTAAACTCTTGGACTAAATCAGCTTTATTCTTATATCTATTGTTTGATTTTCAATTACCAGAGTGGAGATTATATGAATACAGAATTAGATAAGTACAGGTGCAGTTTCTTATTTAAGGCTCTGTGGGGTTTTTCCTTAGTGAAACCATAGCAAATCCTAATAGTTCCAAATAGATGTCATTTGCTAACCTGCAAGAGAACAGAGTGAGTTTTAACAGCAGGTGATGGCCACAGTATTCCAGGGAGAACCACATGCGCTATGAATGAGAGATTGACCCTGGATAATCTTGCCTTTGTGATGCTGTCCAATTCTATAAATGACTTCCTAACTTTATTCAGCCCTCTCCAACCAGCCATTGGACAGCCTATTCTATTTAAATATCCTGTCTCAGCTTCTGGTCTAATCAGAATGGTAGTCAGCACTGCTCAACTCATTGCTCCTGCAGTGCTCAGCTCCATAGGAGCCAAAGCATAATGGACCTACATAATGGGTGACTGAATTGGAAATAAAAATAAGCTATTTGTTTGAAATTTACCTCTCATTTATTATAAACTTGCATAGGAGGTCTCCTAAGAATCTGGAGGAGAGCCTTGTCTAGAAAAGTTATATATGTTTATGTGCTGAGAGTGAAAGACACATGTGATTACCAGACTGTTTCGTAACAACTTTTTTTTTTTTAGTAATACAGCCTTGAGGGAATTGAAATGCAAGTCTTGTCACCAAACACATGCCTGAATAACATACTAGAATAAGAGAATCATGAAGGTACGTACACACTGAGACATAAATCACAGATAATTGCAGTTCTAATCACCAGGGGCTTTGAAATATTCTTCAGTTGTGCAATGTGCATAAGATGATGTTACCAGAATAAGTGATTTCTCTATGCATACCATGAGCCCTGTCAAGATTGAGAGTTCATCTAATGATTTAGAATTAACTGTTATGGAGATCCATTCTCTATACTCTGTAAGAGCTATTACTTCAGATGTAAGTGCTATTATTTGTAGGAGAAATTTTACCCATATTTCACTGTGTGCATCATTAAAAATGCACTCCTATACATTTTACATTATTATTATTACCTGATGGCCATTCAGCATGCAGCTATCAAAATGCAATATATATGGCTCTCCAGTTGCACAAGAGAAAGCAATGAGCTAGGGTAATTTGCCAGCTCTGGAGAGCAGTGTCACTTGAAATTTATGTTTCTTAAATGGAAATTAAGGATGATATACAAAGGCTTATAGTAACAGTTGCCTCTGTGTGAAAAGGGTTAACATTGGTAACCTGGCAGGTTTTAGGTATTTCCTTAAAGTCTTTTAAGAACAAAATCTTTATCATCAAGTCCATGTATGATAACTCATAGGTGTATCTAAACCATGGGATTTCTTCTTATAAACTTTTAAATAAAAGTGGAGCTTTATTTTATTCCAAAGTTTTCAGATATTAGTGTAGATCATCCCCTACATATTAGAAAATACATTAGGTAATTTCAAAACTTAAAGAAAAAAGAAACTATTAAATATGTGTGGAGGAAGATTTTGTTTTTCCTAGGAAATTCCATTGCTTCTAGCTATACACAGTGAAACATAAAGATGGGAAGACCAACTAATCCCAATTTTCCTGAGTCTTTTTCCCTGGTTTTAAAACTAAATGTTCTGCAACTTTGTAACCCCTTAGTACTGGACAAGTTGGAAATCCAGATTAGAAAATTACTTTAGTTTTTATTTAAAAGCTTCTGATATTTAACAATGGAGGGCAGAGAGTTCATATAATACAGCTATCATACATACCACAGCACACAGATAGACACATCTGCATGCACATAAAAATAGCTGCATAAGACCAACAAAGTGGTACTGAGAGTCAGAAATCAGGAAATAAGTGATAGATCAACAAATTATGAAGGTAAAACAAGCATAGCTAAAGAAATCTATAGAGCTCACCTAAGCTACCGTTTATAATTGTGAAGCTCAGTTCTCATAGAAACATCAATATCTTTAGCATATTTTGGTGGTTGAGAGCATGATCTTTGTAATTAGGCTATTTATACAACATAGATGACAATGTATAGATTTAATGATATATTAATGCAGATTATTTAATACATGTAAGTGTATACATATAAACACCCAGAAAATAGTCAATGTCAGTGTCATATTTTCAGTTCCTATTATTTGAAATGAGCAACAATGTGCTTGCTATCAGCCTTCACTACTATTATAATATTGTCTCTTTGAATCAGGATAGCACTGAACAATGGGCAATATAAAAATAAAGTAATATACATTCAGATATCAATATTCATAACCTTACATGCACATGGTTTTGGTACTTCTTCATTTTTAGGCTGCCCTGAGATACATGAATCAGATTTCCGGTAAAGACCATTCACTTTGAGTTGACAGTTACTTAAGTGAGTTATTCAACCCAAATTCAGCGCTACTATGCATTTTGTGATATATGATTACATTCTTTAAAAATATTTTAAATGTTCATTTTACCACTTACTGTATAAATCACTGTTTGATTACATGTATCATGTTAGGATAGGCAAAGTCTGTGAGCAAAAATTAAATGAAAAGTTATGGTTTTAAAAAGTCTTAACAAACTAAGAATCAAAGGGAAATTGTTTAGGATAGGCAGAAGTTTTAAAATTCTGTAACAACTATTATCTTTAACGAAGACACCTTACAACCATTTCCTTTAATATCAGGGACATAACCAAAAAAAAAATAAAATAAAATAAAAGTTCTAAAGCATATAAGAAGAAAAAATTAAAGCTATTATATTTAGAGATGATATAAATATTTATGTAAAAACGTTATGTAAAAAAAGTGATTTTAGCATTTTAATAGCAAATTGATTTCACCACGTCTTTCACTATATCAACTATAATAATCATTAACATTTCTCCCAAAGAGCAATAAAAATAACTTAAATAATTAAAAGTAATTTAACAATATGAAGTACAACAAAAACTGTAAAATATCTAGAAATCAAGTTTAAAATACACAATTTAAAGTGAAGTTTAGCCTTGACTGGTGTGGCTTAGTTAGTTTGTTGTCATTCTGCAGGGTGGAAAGCTTGTTGATTCAATTTCCAGTCAGGGCATATGCCTGGGTTATAGGTTCAGTCCAGGTCAGGGAATATATGAGAGGCAGCACAGCGAAGTTCTACTCTCACGTTGCTGTTTCTCTCCCTCTCTTTCTTCCTACCTTCCTCTCTCTCTAAAAAAAATTAAATAAGATCTTTAAAAAATAAAATAGAATAAAATGAAGTTTAAAATGTCTCTATAGTGAAAATGTTAAATCATGCTAAGAAAATATAAATAAAACTTTAATAATGAAAGATGTTGGGGACCCCCAACCCACAGAGATCCCCTGGTGTTGCGGATGAAATGAAGACTTCCCAGGCAGCTTGTGCTAGGGCAGAGAAGGCCAGCAAATGCCTGAGAGACAAATGCCTCAATTGCCTTCCTCCAAGGTCCTTTATTGAGTGAAGTAAGCGTAAGGGCATATAGCCTGCACATAAAGCTCATCAACCAATGTTAAACAGTGCTGATTACAGAAAACAGATGTTGTTCAGGGATAACTATTGAAGGAACATTGAGATCTCCCTCAGGTCAGGGTGTGTTGGACACAAAGACTTCAGATGGCCATAAAATGGGGAAGGTAAGTTCATTTTAAGTCAAAGTGAAAGCCTCCGCTGCTGGTATGATAAAGCGATTAAACTAGGTAAAAGAACAGAGCAAGCTTCCAAGGACATAAAGCATTTTCTCATGGCCCCATTCCCACTGGGGGCCACTGGCTATAGCATTGAGGCACATATGCACCCAGCTTTCCCAGTTTTCCAGTCAGGTCTTACAGGCTTTGTTTCCTTTGCCTGCTGTGCTCAGGGCTCCAAGTCTCGGTACTTTCCCAGGGGGGCCCCGACAGAGAGACACATCCCATACTCTTAGAATTTAAAATGGTAAAAAATACAAATTCTCTCTAAATCTTCCATAAATTCATTGTAATCACAATAAATATATCAGTTAGACTTTTGAATAACTCAATTCATATATTTTGGTAATTACTTAAAATACATTTTCCTAAAGACATATGCCAGAGGGAAAGAAAAGGAGCAAAATAACGACTTCTTTACTAGATACTGAGGCATACAACGAAGGAAAGCAATTAAATAGAGGAGAGAGAGAAAGGGAGAGAGAGAGAGGAAGAAAGACAGAGAGATAGAGACAGAGAGACACAAAAACAAAGAGTGTAGAAAGATGATTTTGAGAAACTTGCAAATTATACATTAAAGAATGAAACTGAATTTCAAGCTCGCAAGATATACAAAGATAGACTCCACATGTATTAAAAAATCAAATGTAGAAGGTAAAATTAATAAAGTGATAAAACTAAATTCAATAAAAAATTAGTGAATGCTAATGAAATTAGTTTAATACAATGTATATGACCTAGATGTCCAAAATTCCAAAACAAAAACCATGAGACATGGAGTTCGTGCATCTCAACAGATCAACTTTAAAGAATTTCTTCCTAAAAGAGGCCTCTGTTGAAAAATTAAGAAACACAACATACTTTAAAAAGAACAGTATGGTTCTTTATATTTTTAAAATAATTACATCTATCAGTTATCTTTTAAGTAATAGGATTACTATAAAAATCAAAACTGTACCATAGATGAGGATATAGAAATGAAGAATTTCCTTACCAGCTACTCCTTCTCCCCCCATATATAGCTAACCTTTATTAAGATCTTTCTATGGTCCAGACAGAATTAAAAAGTCAGTGAAGTGTGCATCTCTAAAACTTTTTCTGTACATACTTATTCACAGCCAATGTGGAGAGATTTAAGGTTTTTACAAAATATTCTTTATGTGATTTATTGCAAATTGTTTTTCTTTTCACTTATTATAATTGACATGTTTCATGATAACTCATACATATCTAACTTATTCACTTTAATAAATGAATATTATTCTATATTTTGTAATATACTATATGTAACATATCCAATCATTGTCCTACTAATATATATGTGGATATATATATATATATCAATATATGTGGATATTAATGTATATATAAATCATATTAATATAAATTATCATAATACTGATATTACATTTATATATTAAAGTCGTCGTCGTCGGCAGCCGTCCGTCTCGAGAGACGATGGCGTAGCTTCCTGAGAGTCTATCTGCACCGCCGAGAATGGCTGTGCAGTCCGACTCGGGAGTGACAATCCCTGCCACACTTGTTACAGGTGAAGGCAGATGGCTGTTGTTGCTGCTGTTGACACTGCTTCCGCCTCGATCTTTTCTGGACCGCCTCCTCGTTGCGCGCAGCCTCTGCACGTGACGTACCTTGCCTGACCGCGAGCCTCCAGGCTAGGCGGTCGTCTGCTTGAACTTCCCATGTGTTGAGATTATTGGAGCATTGTGTCATGTCCATGGCCGAGCCACCTGAGGCGTCTCTCGCTAAGAACTGCATGCAAACTGCTCATATTGGCTCGCTTCAGCACCTCGGTGTTGGGAACCTTATCCTGCCAGGAGACATGCAGGACGCGTCGCAGGCACCTCATGTGGAAGCTGTTGAGTTTCCTTTCGTGCCTTGCGTAGGTGGTCCACGTCTCGCTGCCATAGAGGAGAGTGCTGAGTACGCAGGCTTGGTAGATGCGCAGTCTGGTTTTCTCAGTGAGGCTGGAATTGTTCCACGCTCGCCGGTTCAGTCTGGCCATAACTGTGGCTGCCCTGGCGATTCTCCGGTTGACCTCCAAGTCGACTGACAGAGAGCTCGAGATGGTGGACCCGAGGTAAGTGAAGTCGTTGACAACCTCCAGGGTGTATCCGTCGATGGTGATGCATGGGGGAGTCCCCGTGCCTTGAGCCATAACATTCGTCTTCGTCAGGCTGATGGCTAGTCCGAACTCCTTGCATGCGTGGGAAAGGCAAGTGACTAGCTGCTGGAGTCCCTCTTCGGAGTGTGATGTCAAAGCTGCGTCGTCGGCGAAGAGCATCTCACGGATGAGCACCTCTTTGACTTTGGTCTTGGCTCGTAGACGGGCCAGGTTGTAGAGCTTGCCATCGGATCTGGTGTGAATGAAGACACCCTCGCTGCAGTCCTTAAAGGCGTATTGTAGGAGCAAGGAGAAGAAGATTCCAAACAGCGTAGGCGCGAGGATGCAGCCCTGCTTTACTCCGCTGCTGACTGGGAAGGCCTCAGAGGTTGCGCCGTTGTAGGACACCGTGCTGTGCATGTTGTCGTGAAAGGACATGACCACAGCAAGCAGATGTGGTGGACAGCCAATCTTCCGTAGCAAGCTGAAGAGTCCGCTTCGACTGACCAGATCAAATGCCTTCGTGAGGTCGATAAAGGCGAGGTAGAGTGGTTTATGCTGCTCGTGACACTTCTCCTGCAGCTGGCGTAGGGAGAAGATCATGTCCACTGTTGATCGGCCAGCTCTGAAGCCACACTGGGACTCTGGGTAGACGCGGGAAGCAAGGGTCTGCAGGCGGGCAAGAGCGACCTGGGCGAATACTTTGCCGACGACGCTGAGGAGAGAGATGCCCCGGTAGTTGTTGCAGTCGCTGCGGTCTCCTTTGTTCTTGTACAAGGTGATAATGTTGGCATCTCTCATATCCTGGGGGATGTAACCCTCCTTCCAGCAGAGACAGAGTAGATGGTGGAGCGGCTGTAGCAGGACTGGTTTCCCGCTCTTTAGGATTTCTGGAGGGATTCCGTCGCTTCCTGGTGCTTTCCCGCAAGCGAGGCGGTCGATGGCTTTGCTGAGCTCTGCCACAGTAGGTGGGGTGTCTAGCTCCTCCATGACTGGTAGGTCTGGGATGGCGTTAAGAGCAGTGTCTGTTACGGTGTTCTTCATTGCGTACAGCTCGAGGTAGTGCTCGGTCCACCGCCGCATTTGCTGTTCCTGGTCAGTGATGACCTCACCTGTCTTGGACTTAAGGGGGGCGATCTTGGAGGGGATTGGGCCTGTTGCCTTCTTGATACCCTCATACATTCCTCGTGCGTTGCCTATATCGGCGGCTTCCTGAATGCTTCTGCACAGGTTTAGCCAATAGGTGTTGGCACAGTGGCGGGTGGTCTTCTGGACTTTGTTCCTGGCAGCCCGTAGAGCTTGAAGTGTACTGGGAGTGGGCGTGACCTTGTAAGACAGTAGGGCCTTCCTCTTAGCCTCGATCACGGGTTCCATTTCTTCCCAGTGAGCCTCGTACCAGTCAGCGTTCTTCCGCTCTTTCTTCCCGTAAGCAATAATGGCAGAGTTGTATATGGCGTCGCGGAGACGTGGCCAATTGGATTCGATAAAGTCATCTGCCGCCACTCCCTCGCCGAGTGCATCTTCCATCTTGTTGATGAATTGCTGGGTCTTAACTGGGTTGCTGGCACAACTGGTGTTGATGCGTGGGCGACCCTTCATCTTGGAGTGGTGCAACCTCTTCGGCATTATGCGCACCTTGCTTACCACGAGGGCATGGTCCGTGTCGCAGTCTGCACTGTGGTAGCTGCGAGTGAGGAGGGTGCTGCCAATATCCGTTCTTCTGGTGATGACGAGGTCAAGCTGGTGCCAATGGCGGGAGTGGGGGTGCCTCCATGACACCTGGTGGATCTCTTTGCACTTGAAGAATGTGTTTGTCATGCACAGGCCGTGGTGACATGAAAGCTCAAGCAGTCGCTGACCATTCTCATTGATCTTTCCTCTCCCAAAGTTTCCAAGGCAGGTGGGCCAGGCCATGTGGTTGGCTCCTACTCTTGCGTTGAAGTCTCCAAGGAGATAAAGAGCGTTACTTCTGGGGATCTTGGATAACGCTTCGTCCAGTGCATGGTAGAACTGTTCTTTCTCTTCGGTGGTGGCGCAGAGGGTTGGGGCATACGCGCTAAGAATGCTGACTGGGCCGAAAGTTGTTGACAATCGGAGGGTAAGTAATCTCTCTGTGCCTCCTGTGGGTGGCTCTATGGAGTTAACAAGCATGTTCTTCACAGCGAACCCAACACCGTGCTGTCTTGGTTGGTCCAGAGACTTCCCTTGCCAGTAGAAGGTGTAGTTGGTTTCTCTGATAGTTCCGTTGTCGGCCAACCGGGTCTCCTGTAGAGCCGCAATGTCGATGTTTAGTTGTGCCAGTTCCCTATCGATGACAGCGGTTTTCCTGGCACCATTGATCCACGGAAGGTCTGCAGTAAGTCCAGGGCACATGGTCCTGATGTTCCAGCTAGTGAGGCGAAGAGCCGGAGGCTTGTTTCTTGTTGTTTGCTTGGAATTAACTGGTGCAGGTGTTTTGTGGCCCACTTTTCGAGAGGCGCCTCTCTGATCCCCACGAACCCAGTGGGGCAGGCGAGCCATGGCGAGACGGTAGCTGTCCAGTGAGGTGCGATGACCTCTCCCACCATCAGAGGAGACCCCTGGCGCTCGTTTCCTTCGCCAATCGGATGAGCTTATAACCGGTATCTGTCTCCTCCCGTGTTGAGTCGACATCTTGCGATGACGCTGGAGTGTCCTCTCCAGTGAAACTGAAGCTACAGAGCCTGGGCACGGTGATATGGAGGGTCTGCTGTTGCCCATGCAGCAGACCCCCCCTCTCTTCGCAGCTGAAGGGTCCAAGGGAAAGACAAAGTCAATACAGCTTGGCTTCAGGTGCGCCGCAGGAGTTGCCGGTGTTGACTACAATGTCAAACCGCCTTAGGGACTCCGGCTCCGGATTTTCTGTCGGGGTTTACTCCCTTAGCCTTTCCCCTGAAGAGGTATGCCGCAAGGCAACGGAGGTTTTTTGGAGTCAGAGTTTTCCTTCTCTGATTTTAGAGATGTCCTTCCTCTTTCCTCCTTTACAGGAGTCAACAAGCGAAGTGCTGCTGCTTCATTAGATTGATAAAATAAAATGCATTCCGAGTCTGTGCTTTAAAGCAGGGTATTATTCTCGTTCGGGCTCTGGCTCTCACTGGCACTCTGGCTCTCGCTCTGGCGCTCTGACTCGGACTCTCTCAGATGCTCGCTCTCGGAGACTCTCTGGCTCTCTCTCGTGCTCTCACTCTGGGACTCTCTCTCTGGCTCTTCCAGACTAAGATTTAGAGATATGGAGGATTTTGCCTTTATATATAACATATTTATTTTGTAGTAATATTGTGGTATTCATATCTATGTTCCTCAAAATAAATAGTAAGAAGGAATGATTTCATAGAAAAGAGAGATTACTGAGAGAAGGGGAAATGAAATTGCTTTCACAATCAGATTATAGTCCCATTGATTAATTTATTTATTTTAATTGGTTTCTTTACTACTATAAATATTATTCCAGGTTTCATATATTCAAAACATCAATTAATTTTTCTCAGGGCCCCTTTTATTCTTTGGTGCTTAAATCGTTCTATAATAAAATTGCTATTAGTTTGTCATTTGAAGATTAAAATTTTAATTTCAATTTATAAAATTAATTTTTGTATGCTTTGATTTTTTAAGCTTTTCCTTTATTAATGTAATAAACTTTTGCTTTTTTATAATATTTCCTGTCTGAGGTTTTAATAAATTTTTATTTTATTTCCATGTAATGTTAGAATTTTACAACTTTTTATAATCTGTGGTCACAGTGTTGCATATTTGGACACATATATATTTAATTGCCGTGCATACACACATATGCACACATGTATAACTGCTGTGTCTCTGATCTTATTACTATTAATTATTTATGAATGAAAGTGTATATTTTGTTTAGCTTGTCCTTATTTTGCCAATGTATCATTACGTATTGGGAATTTGGAAACAAAGCTGGTTTTGGTTTTAATTTCTCAAATATAAGAATTAAGAAAAATACATTTTAGACATCTCTACATCCTGTAAATGTTATGTAAATTTACATAATGGAATACTGTAAAGCTGTAAAAAAGAAGGAACTCTTACCCTTTGTGACAGCATGGATGGACCTAGTGAGTTTTATGCTAAGCAAAATAAGCCAGTCAGAGAAAGACAGATGCCATATGATCTCACTCATATGTGAAATCAAATGAACAAAATAAATTGACAAACAAAATAAGACCAGAATCATGAAACAAACTGACAGATCTCAAGGTGAGGGGAAAAGGGGAACTGGAAGAGATTAGCCAATTATGCATAACCCACAGGCACAGACAACAACGTGGTAAAGGTAGAGGGTGGGACTGAGGAGACATCTGTAACAGTGTCAACAATAAAAAATAGGTTTATACAAAATAGTTACATTTCATTAAAACAAGAAGAGAAATACACTAAGTTAGATCAAAATATATGTATTTGGGCAATATTACTCCTTTTTTGCAATCATTATATGCCTTTCTCTCTTCAATATTGAATAGTCTCATAAATTTGAATTTAATACCTTATTACACTAAGAGAAGACATTTCTAATTTCTTTTCGTGCAATAAAAGATTTAACTGTGAAAAAAATTAATAACAAATGAGTACTGGAGAAGATCCAGTGGAAACAAAAGTAAATAGTGAAAGGATAAGAAAGATGACTGAACCACTATTCTGCTGATGCAAAGAAAAATAAACAAATAAAAATGGAGTAAGGAACAACCAAAACTATAATAATTTAAGGAAAAATTTAAAACACAATAAGAGGCAAACATAAAATTTTATTAATTTAAGGACATAAATTAATAAAAACAGATGAGTACATTATACAGTACTTAACAAAAATAGTGAAAGTTCTTACATTATTGCATGAGACAAGGAAATGTATAGTTTTATGATGGCCTCTGGTAAATTCATGAATAGTGGCTTATAAGAGAATTCATGATGTTCAAGGATGATAACCATATAATTAATTATCCAAATAGGTATAATATTGAGAATAAAAGAATCGTTAAGAATACTTCCAGATACAAGTGTAAACCAGGAAAGTCAAACTGGGAAGCATGTTTATGTTATATTTAAGAAATACTTTTTGACTTTTATAAATTAATGTGAGGAACAAAATACAAGTGTCATTCTTCAGCAGAGAGCAATATCTTTACTGTCACTGTTAAAGTAAATTCTGACCTTAAATGTAGACATTAGAGATTGTTACCTGAGATGTATGATGTTTTAAAATGAAATAGTGTAAAGCTGATGTAGCCTCACTTAGGTAACATAGATTTTGAAAATTCACTGTTAGAGTGACGTGCTTTGAAGAAGAGAAAAGAGATTTTCTCTTTTCTATCTCCTTTCAAAGACAAATGTTATTTGTATTACATGTAATCTGAGAATAGATAACATAGTAAATAATATTGTATAATTATAACTTTTAAGTATGTTTTCATTTCTCTAGGAAGAACCTAGAGCTGGGGAGAAACCACAACACACTAAGAAAGTTGTAGAGTATGATTTGGAATAAGTATTGTGTTAAAATAGATTACTCTAATATCCATGACCTGAGTCCAGGAGAAATAGCTAAAACTGTAGATAATTTTAGGAATGACTGAAATCAAAGGTCCTTATGACTTTGATTAAATTTAACTTTGAATCCTAGCTCTAGAAATCATATATCTCTCTCTACACCCCTCATAGATAGAACCTGCCCCTGGGTAATTAGCAGCCCCTTTGGCAGCAGAAGAGAGTAGCCTGAACCTGACTAATGGTCACAAAGCCTGAGCCTCTGGCAGACTAAAGATAACATCTTGGACTAAGATATGTTTCTGCTCTTGAACTCTTAAGTTTGAACAACCCTCTGGCAACTTTTCTATGAAACCAGATAGAGGAATGCCAGAGTTGACTTCAGAGCTGTCCTCAAGACCTGGAAAAAAAAAAAAAAAAAAAAAGATTTATTACCTTTACCTGACTTCTGACCAATCAGTTCCTAACACTATCCCAAACCTCTAACCCATAGCCTCTTGTGATTTTGCCCTATATAATCTGTAACCTACTTGCTATCAGGGAGTCAAGTGTTCAGAGCACAAATTTGTCCACACTCCAGATTGGCCAATTGTCTAATAAACTTCCTTTCTATACTGCAAGTGCCTGGCCATGCATGTTTCAACCAGTGCTCATAAGCAGATGAACTCAAATATTGGGGTTAAGTGACACTGTGTTAATTCAATTTAAAATGTCTTCTTGAAGCTTGGGTCTACTTGGTTCCTCACATTGCCAAGATTATTTTCTATAATTATTCAGTATGGTCTTATTTAAATTTAACCAGGCTTTTATTTTTAAAGTTTATTTTTATTAATATTTGATCTGGTGAGTCTTCTTTTGGTGGTATTTTTAAATTTAGAGAAGGACTGTAATAGAGAGGGTGAGAATTCTTTTTAAAATATTAGAACATTTAACTTGTCTCATATGTGTGCCATAATTTGTAAAAATCTGGATAATCACCTAATATCCACTAAAGTGTATGAAATATTAAGTGAGCTTCAATAAAAATAAGTATTATATCCTAAAAAAAAAATTAAATTAAAAAAATAAAATGTCTTCTTGAAGAGGCAATACGTTAAGGGAAGGGTTAAGTCAAAGAACGTGTATAAATGACTCATGGACATGGACAATGGGGAGGGATATGATTGTGGGAGAGGGGGTGGGCTGGGTGGGGGAAAGAAATGGGGGAAAAATGGGACAACTTTAATTGAAAAACCAAAAAATATTAATTAATTAATTAATTAATTTAAAAAACAACTGATATGATAAATATATACAAAGATATAATAAAATATCAAAGACTAAATTTATAAAATGTTAAATACATAAAATTCAAAGCAAAAAAATGTCCATCTTATACATCCCATATATCCAGAAGCCTACTTAACATATTAACTTAAAAATATTGAAGGCATTGAAGAACCACATGTCCAAAATTCACTCAGCTTCCCAAGCTTGACACTTTGAGAAAGAATTCTAGACTCTGAGAAAGTTACAGCCTTGATATATCTCTTTCACTAACTACCTTGTCCAATAATTCAACAAATTATTTTGATTGTACTTTAAAAAATTCTCTTATCTGTGAGCTCCTCTGCATCTCCATCTTTAACTATCAGACAAAGCTACCAACCTCTCTTACCTGAATTACTTCAATAGTCAATTAAATATTCTCCCCTGTGTGTATCAGTTTCTCCAGCCAGTGTGAAATTTAAGACAATAATATTAATCCTTAGAATTAAAAGCCTAAGAGCCTTACTATGGGTTGCAAGACCCAAAACTTGTCTACTGTAGCCTGACTCTCTAACATCATTTGAAGCCACTCTTTCTCTTAATTTCTCCAATTTAATAGCACTAGCCAACCTGATATTTTATATATTATAATACCTGTGTTTGCACACATTATATTTGCCTGAAACTCTACTATACTCTTTTTACTACTTCTCTTGTTACTTGTATTCAACTTTCATTACCCATTGTAAAATTACCTACTGACTTCCTCAAATCAAATGATGCCTGCCTTGTTTGAGGTGAAAAGGCCTCACTGAAAATTTTCTTTATTACTAATATAATAATTTGGGATAATTTTTAAACACATTATTTAATATCTGTCCTTCTCATTAGACACTTTGCTCAATGAAATTAAACTATATGTGACATAGTAAATATGTAAATAGTTTTAAATAAAAGTTTGTCTCCAGTACTTATATCACAAAACCTTAGTTTTTTACTTATTATGTTTAATACTTATATTAAATATATGCATTTTTGACTAAATAAGGTCACTAACAATCCTCCCTTTGCTGTACATGGATTTTGACTTGTATTAAGCAATAAAATGCAGCATGAAGGATGTTCTATATCTCACAAATCTAGGCCTAAGGAAGACTAGATTGTGAGCTTTCATTTTCCCTACTTTGTAAAACCAGCCACCGTGCTGGAAGCAAATTCAGCCTTGGGAGAGAGAAGGAGAAAACAAGAAGCAGCCCTGAAGCATAAGACACCACAGGACAGAAAGTGGCTATGTGAGAGAATCCTGGAGTGCCATCCTGGAGAGTGAAGCCTTCTTGGACCTTCCAGACTAACCCAGTTGCCAGCTGAATCAAATCAAATGAATTGCCAGCTGATCCCATAGGAGCAGAATAATCATGGAAAAGTCCTGCCCCCAATTTTCTAATGTACTTTTTATTTTACTTTTCCAGTACTGCCTCAAATCTTAATCCATACAGCCATGAGAAATAATAGTTTATTGTAGTTTTAGTGTAGTTTCTTACATACCAATTTGTTACAGAACCCCTGGGCTGCTCCAGTTGAAAACAAACCCACGGGCTCTTTAGTTAGGGGCCCGATTGCCCGCCGCCAAAATTATAACTCTCAATACCAGAGTTTGGTGAAAAGAAAAAGAACTGTTTATTTAACGGTTATATAGATTTAGTTATTTGCGGATTTCTGTTGTTAAGTCTTATGCTCTTTAAAACACCCACAAACACATATCCTTGCCTCCCCCACTTCCAAACCAGGCTAGTTTTAGGAAAGTTAGAGAAACCGTTTCCCTACTTTCCAAACACAGTTCAGCTTTACCAGCAGCTGCCAATCACTCACTCTGATTGGGGAGGTCCTTTCTGTTCTGTGGTGCCCTCCAACTCTTAATGCAGGACCGCCTGGATTCTCAGCCTCCTTGCAAACTGCCTTCTTCCTGCAAACCGCGCAGATCTCCTCTCCTCCTCAAAACCGCATGGCGAGAGCCTCTTAACGCAGCCTGGAGACCCCTTCTCCAAGCCACATGGAGAAGGCCCCTTCACCAAGCCACGTGGAGGGAGCACACGAGAGCAAGAGCGAGACCCCGAGAGCGAGCGTGCGAGAGAGAGCGAGCGCGAGAGCGCCAGAGCGAGAGAGCGAGTGAGAGCCCGAGTCAGAGAGCGAGAGTCTGAGCTAAAATGTCTGCAACTGATTATATATCCTTGACTGTGTCCTCTGACGCAGTGGGCGTTGCAAACAGTTCTGACCATTCACAGACCCTTACGTAAGCTCTGTGTGCTTTCCATACCGTCCCCTGGTTCAAGACTCCTCCCATCTGCCTGAGGCTTTGGATGCATTAAAGCCATTTTGCATAAGAAAGACAGTAGCCACCAGCCTCAGGCATGTGGAAGCATTTGAAAAGCTGCTTCCTTCTCCCCATCCCCCAGCAGCAAACTCTGGGGATTTTTGGACTCCCCTGTTTCTGTAACAAATTGGCAATGGAAAAAATAAATTAATCCATACTTATTATTAAAGTCATCAGGAAGGCAGTGTTCTTTAAAAGTAGTATTTAAGGTTTATTCAATTTTTGAGTGAATATAGGAGATCATGGGATATAAAAATCAAAATATATAATACCTTTTATGTTGAATAAGCAATGGGTAATCTATCAGGGTTTTTAAAATAGAACAGTGATGTTAATAAAACCATTCCTTAGAAACATTAATCTGACTACTATGATATAGATATATTTATTTGTGTTTGTTTACATACCATTTTATGTATTTGGATTGAAGAACACTGGTTAAATACATACAAGGTAAAGTAAAAAGTGAAATATATGGGGAAGAAAGTAAGAGGCAAAAAAGACATTAAGCTGGTAGAAAATGAGCTTACAAAGTATGCATCAGGAGCTCTTAGACCCTTGCTGTGTGATTTCTAGTGTCTCTATGGTTTCTTTGGCGGCTACTTTAATCTCCTTGATTAGGTAATCCTATTCAAGTGATACTTTCCCGGGGCAGCGGTGGTGGGGAGGCAAAATCCATGTTAGACATAGATTCAAGTTGCTAATTGTTTGGTCTGGCTTCTTTTTAACATGGTTTACCATAGTTTTTCCTACCACTTGCAATACTATTTTCATAAATCATCACAAATATTTTTCTCAGGAGACATGCAATATACATTCTACCACCTATACTATTTACATTTTCTGTATCTTTTACTAAACTTTAAAAAGTGATTTTCAAATAGTTGTATAATGGCTATTCTGTTTTCAGATTTGAAAAGTTCTGAAAAATCTTGCACCATCCCTAACCCATACACTTGGACTTAAATATATTTCAGAATTCAAAATTTGAGGATTATGGAAATGTGCAATTGCCCATATATTATGCGAGAACTAGGAAGTATGCCATAATAGAGCACATTAATATTTCTATGGCAAATATGTGAATATTCACATACAGTGGGGTTCTTAAAGACTAAGAATACCTTCAAGCTAACTTTCCTCACAGGTATTTAAGGTTAGGTCATTTATTGCTTTCAGATCAAGTTAAAGACAGTTTGTTTTGAGCACACTTTACATATCAGAACTAAGGGTTAGGGATTTTGATTTTTAATTTTCTAGATCCTGTCTCTCCTTAGGGTTGCCATTCCAGTCTTCTCCTTTAATTGATCCCTTTCTTTTCTTTTTTTTTATCAGATCTTTTTGCTCCCAGTTATGATCTTAATAGATAACCAGTCAAGCTCCTCCTTTAAAACCTATTTTTAAAGACAGATGTGATATAGAATTGTCTTAAATATACTCCCTCTTTTTAAATTTATATTAGACTATATATGTAATTTATCCTTTGAAGCATCAAGTCTCCTTTAAATTATAATCCTCTGCTCTTTTGTTTCTCATGTCTCTCTGCCTGTGCCACTCTAGTATTGAAACTATATTCTGAGTTACTATTTTTTATTCAAGTATCCTATAATTTATCTTTTGTTCTACTTGTACTCTGCTTAATTACCAAGTCAATTCAGAAGTATTCTGTCTTTACAGATATTTTGGCCTTAAGATTATTAAGAAGTCATCTGGCTTTTTCTATGTGTTTCCAAGTGGATATTTTATCTCACATGGTAGGTTCACCTGTTGTTACCTTTCATTTTTAAGTAATTTTTTTCTGAGAGTAAAACCAGAATACTGATCTCAGTTATTCACAAGTATAATTGGCACATGCTGGGTGAACAAGTTCTTAAAATGATGTCAAACAGACAGGCGACACAATTTCTGGACCATTGTCTAGACCCTGGCTAAAAGTCAATGCTTACTGTTCCAAGACCAAAATTTCTTTACGATCAAGACCTCACAGAAAAAAAACCTACTAGACTAAGTAAAAATGTTATATCCACCAATGCCTGTAAAGGCTCTAAAGAGAATACATCCTAAACTAGGCCTTAGAATGAACTAAAGTAAAGTAATTTAGTTCAAAGTTTTGGAGTTCAGAGGGTTAACCAAAAATATTACCATTTATTATGTGGGTCTTATGTTCTACTCCCTTTTATTTCCCAATAGCCCCAGATTAGGAACCAGACTGAATTCATTTATGTAGCCTAATTAAAACCATCTTTCTACCTAATGTAAATTCAGAACCTATAAGACAAGTAGTAAAACACATAGAAGTCAAAATATCACCTTTCTTTCTTGTTGGTAAAACGTGGGGTAAGTAATGAGGCTCAACAGCACTGCCAAAAGGTCTTGCTAACAGAACCCCAACCAAGAGTTAGGACTCTCTAACCAAAAAGAAAGAAAGAAAATTATGTTAATCCTTTTTACCTGGCTCCTTTACTCTGGTCCTACAACTGTCAGCTACCTTGTATTTACATATAGAGGCTTGGCTAGGAAAGGATCTGCTTCCCAGGTAATTCATGTTGTTGGCAGAATTATTTTGTCACAGTTATATGATTGCTGGTCCCAATCTCTTAATGGCTGTCTTAGAGGTCATTGCAGTTCCTGTTTCTTGGCCCTCTTCATAGCAAATTTATAATATTGTTTTTGTGTCTTTAAAACCAGTAGGAAAATCTCTCAATCCAGCCTTCTACATGCAATTGAAGGAATGACATTTCATCACCTTTGTGATATTTTCTTTATTACAATGAAGTCACAGATTTTGCCTTGACTCAAGGAGAGGGGAACAAACATGGGTGTGACTCAGCGAGGTCCTCTCAGACTGTGTCTGTGGTCAGTTACTTGATTCATGCTACCAATAAGGTGAAATAAATATACTCAAAGCAAGTAAACAAAATAACTTTCACAGAAGCATATTATATATTCCTGGTCCTAAAGATTGGTGAAAAATTAAAATTATATGGGCTATTGTAGTTACCTTTGCCAGTACAGTATTATATATAAACTTAGCTAGGCCATTTGCACAAATTAATCAAACACTAATGTAGGTGCTGCTATGAAGGTAATTTATATATGAGATAAAAATCCTTTGAGTAAGGTAGGTTATCTTAGATAATTTGAATAGGTCTGAGTCAATCAATTTAAAGATGCTAAGAGTAGAACTAAGGCTTCCATGACAAGAAAGAAATTCTACCCATATATAACAGCTTCAGTTTCTTGTCTAAGAGTTTCAACTTGCCCTTCCAATGGCCTGCACTGTGGATTTAAAACTTCAAAATTATCTTTATTTGGAGTGAAAAGCAATTTTAGCTTCAGGCTTAAAAGAAACTTCTGCCCCTCCCTTTTACTACCTAGAGGAACTTAAATCAGGGGCCTTTCATAATAAGAGATTACCGTAGATAATTTCTTTTGATCTATCTATAGAGTTTATTTACTAAACATCTCTTCTTCTTCTTCTTCTTCTTCTTCTTCTTCTTCTTCTTCTTCTTCTTCTTCTTCTTCTTCTTCTTTTTTTTATCATCTTGCAACGAACTTTGTAAGCCCCCAGGTGTATCACCTCATCCCTAGCTCAGGATGTCTTGTATACCTTAAACCCCCCTTTCTATCTATGAACCTCGTCTTCATCTGGGGTCTCTGACTCATGTATGTGGGGTTCCCATACATATGTATGTATTAAATTTGGTTCTTTTCTCATGTCTATTTTACCCCTGGCTGGTTCGGCTCAGTGGATTGAGCGTCGGCCTGCGAGCTAAGTGTCTCTGGTTCGATCTTCCAGTCAGGGCACATCAGAGAAGGAAAACTCTGACTCCAAAAAATCTCCGCTGCCTTGCGGCATACCTCTTCAGGGGCAAGGCTAAGGGAGTAAACCCCGACAGAAAATCCGGAGCCGGAGTCCCTAAGGCGGTTTGACGTTGTAGTCAACACCGGCAACTCCTGCGGCGCACCTGAAGCCAAGCTGTATCGACTCCGTCTTTCCCTTGGACCCTTCAGCTGCGAAGAGAGGGGGCGTCTGCTGCATGGGCAACAGCAGACCCTCCATATCACCCTGCCCAGGCTCTGTAGCTTCAGCTTCACTGGAGAGGACACTCCAGCGTCATCGCAAGATGTCGATTCAACACGGGAGGAGACAGATACCGTGTCACTCCCGAGTCGGACTGCACAGCCATTCTCGGCGGTGCAGATAGACTCTTAAGAAGCTACACCATCGTCTCTCGAGACAGACGGCTGCCGACGACGACGATGACGACGACTCTCATGTCTATTTGATTATTAGACCAGCAAAAGAACCTTGAAGGTAGGAAGAGTTTGTGCCTCCCCAATAGTATCATCCCCTTTCCTCACTTCTTATGGACAAATAAACCATCTAAAGCACTGGTCCCCAACTTTATGGCACCAGGAACAAGTTTTGTGGAAGATGGTGTGGGGTAAGGACAGGAGGCAGAGCTCAGGCAGTAATGCAGCAAAGCTTTGCTCCCTAGTCCTCCACTCATCTCCTGCTGTGCAGATCAGGGGGTTGGGGTCGCCTGTTCTAAAGAATTTAACTACATCAGGCCCTGCATGGTCCCCATAGGTGGTTAAGAAACCCATATCTTAGAATAATCATAATCTAGTGTGCCATGAAACACTGGTTTAGCAGCTCTGTCTTGAAGTGTTACAGTCAAATGAGTACCAGAGGGAAGTAAAGGCAGGACCCCATTGAAACAATGGAAAACATGTCTCACCCATTAACCCAGTAATCCTGAGCCTGGTCTGATAAAGCTGCCAGGCATTCTGAACAACACAAGCAAAACTATGATACAGCAGGAGGGGTGGAGCCCTTGAAAGTCTGTGTGTCATCTCCACTAGCTGGGAAAAGAAAAACCTTGAGACTGTGTATTCATCCCAACACCTGGAAGGGGGTGAGGGGGGCCTACAATGCCCAAAGAAAAGCCCCTAAAACTGCTCTGGTTAGCTGCCTGCCTCTCGTCATGTATGCAAAATGAACAAATAGTCTAAAGTAAGATAAGGATTTGGGATAACAGACCCCCACACTATGCCTACATTTGGGTAGTTACGTCTCCCTGGGAAAGCTGGCACCATCTTTACCCATAAATCAAAATGTAACTTTATCACCCCCACCCAGTCAAATATATAAGTCCTTAGGACAAAGGACTCTCTTCTGTCCCTTGGCCCTTTTGAAACACGGTGGGGCCCTGGCCTCCCCGCCTCTGGCCACTCTCTCTTGTCTGGCTACCTGGGCTCTGGCCACACAAGTGCTGGTCACCCTTTGGCCACCCTTGCTTTTGCTATTCTTGCTTTTGCTCTCCCATTCACTAATAAACTTTGCATGCATGCTAATAGACTCGCTGATCTGTAATTCTTTACTGTATCAGCGAGAAGAACCAGGATTTCTCTGGTAACAAGAGGGACAAAATAATATGATCTAGCATCATTCTTTTGTGGATTTACTTAATGTAGAAATAGACTTTAGAGTAAGAATTAGTACACTACATAATCTTTGGATAACTATCAATTAATATTCATTTTTGCTCAACAGTTTTAGTAAGCACTATACTAAAGTATAGTGCATGGGCCAAGAATATAACAAGGATGACAGCCTGTTAAAGAAAGTACGCCATTGTCTGGGGACAGCCAACTGACCTGGAGTCTGCAAGATCCTTCCCCATGTGGTAAG
Source organism: Furipterus horrens (assembly GCF_987537825.1). NCBI lineage: Eukaryota > Metazoa > Chordata > Mammalia > Chiroptera > Furipteridae > Furipterus > Furipterus horrens. The sequence continues at coordinate 72,697,801 of NW_028327171.1, forward strand.
GCCACCCTCCCCTCCACACCCCCACTCTTATTAGGGATTTCTGGACCCAAGGGTAGACAGGACAATGACCATTCCCATCTTGAAGTAGCTAGAGGCACTCAAGATCTTCGCTCATTGTCCTTTATAGTATAAAAACAGCCTTAAGTCTGAGAGGCTGGGATTGTTATTTTTTATTGTTAAAAAAATTAATTATTATATATTTTTTAAAGAACAGTATAGGAAAGGGTGAAGCCAGAGAACTTGTATGTACGACCCATGGGCATGGACTGGTGTGTGTGTGGTGGGGGATTGTTGGTGGAGGGGTGGTGCTGGGCAGAGGGGAGCAAAGGGGAAAAAACTGGAACTATTGTAACAATATAATCAATAAAATATACTTAAAAATGTATTCAAGGCTCATTCATGTTGTATTATATATCAGAATTTCCTTTCTTTTTAAAGCTGAATAATATATTCCTATATTTAACTTTTTGATGAATCGCCAAATTATTTTTCACAGCGGTTGTACCATTCCCTGGCTGGTTCGGCTCAGTGGATTGAGCGTCGGCCTGCGAGCTAAGTGTCGCTGGTTCGATCTTCCAGTCAGGGCACATGAGAGAAGGAAAACTCTGACTCCAAAAAACCTCCGCTGCCTTGCGGCATACCTCTTCAGGGGAAAGGCTAAGGGAGTAAACCCCGACAGAAAATCCGGAGCCGGAGTCCCTAAGGCGGTTTGACGTTGTAGTCAACACCGGCAACTCCTGCGGCGTACCTGAAGCCAAGCTGTATTGACTCTGTCTTTCCCCTTGGATCCTTCAGCTGCGAAGAGAGGGGGGTCTGCTGCATGGGCAACAGCTGGCCCTCCATATCACCCTGCCCAGGCTTTGTAGCTTCACTGGAGAGGACACTCCAACGTCATCGCAAGATGTCGACTCAACACGGGAGGAGACAGATACCGGTTATAAGCTCATCCGATTGGCGAAGGAAACGAGCGCCAGGGGTCTCCTCTGACGGTGGGAGAGGTCATCGCACCTCACTGGACAGCTACCGCCCATCTCAAGCTGGGCAGCCCCCAGCCAATTAGGTGCCGTCTCACCCCACTGGGTGCGTGGGGATCAGAGAGGCGTCTCTTGAAAAGTGGGCCACAAAACACTCGCACCAGGCAATTCCAAGCAAAAAACAAGAAAGAAACCTCCAGCTCTTCGCCTCGCTAGCTGAAACATCAGGACCATGTGTCCCGGACTTACTGCAGACCTTCCGTGGATCAATGATGCCAGGAAAACCGCCGTCATCGACAGGGAACTGGCACGACTAAACATCGACATTGTGGCTCTACAGGAGACCCAGTTGGCCGACAACGGAACTATCAGAGAAACCAACTACACCTTCTACTGGCAAGGGAAGTCTCCGGACCAACCAAGACAGCACGGTGTTGGGTTCGCTGTGAAGAACACGCTTGTTAACTCCATAGAGCCACCCACAGGAGGCACAGAGAGATTACTTACCCTCCGATTGTCAACAACTTTCGGCCCAGTCAGCATTCTTAGCGCGTACGCCCCAACCCTCTGCGCCACCACCGAAGAGAAAGAACAGTTCTACCATGCACTGGACGAAGCGTTATCCAAGATCCCCAGAAGTAACGCTCTTTATCTCCTTGGAGACTTCAACGCAAGAGTAGTAGCCGACCACATGGCCTGGCCCACCTGCCTCGGAAACTTTGGGAGAGGAAAGATCAATGAGAATGGTCAGCGACTGCTTGAGCTTTCGTGTCACCACGGCCTGTGCGTGACAAACACATTCTTCAAGTGCAAAGAGATCCACCAGGTGTCATGGAGGCACCCCCGCTCCCACCACTGGCACCAGCTTGACCTCGTCATCACCAGAAGAACGGATATTGGCAGCACCCTCCTCACCCGCAGCTACCACAGTGCAGACTGCGACACGGACCATGCCCTCGTGGTAAGCAAGGTGCGCATAACGTCGAAGAGGTTGCACCACTCCAAGATGAAGGGTCGCCCACGCATCAACACCAGTTGTGCCAGCAACCCAGTTAAGACCCAACAATTCATCAACAGGATGGAAGATGCACTCGGCGAGGGAATGGCGGCAGATGACATTATTGAATCCAATTGGTCACGTCTCCGCGACGCCATATACAACTCTGCCATTATTGCTTACGGGAAGAAAGAGCGGAAGAACGCTGACTGGTATGAGGCTCACTGGGAAGAAATGGAACCCGTGATCGAGGCTAAGAGGAAGGCCCTACTGGCTTACAAGGCCACGCCCACTCCCAGTACACTTCAAGCTCTACGGGCTGCCAGGAACAAAGTCCAGAAGACCGCCCGCCACTGTGCCAACACCTATTGGCTAAACCTGTGCAGAAGCATCCAGGAAGCCGCCGATATAGGCAACGCACGAGGAATGTATGAGGGTATCAAGAAGGCAACAGGCCCGGACTTCCGGCCAAGATGGAGGCTTAGACGGACACGCTAGGTCTCCCTCTACAACTATAGAGGAATACAACTACTTCAAAACAAAGGATAACTAGAAATTCCAGAAAATAAAACTACACGGAAGTCCAACATATGAAGTTATAAACCAGCGGTGCCATTTGGGCAGGTAAGAGTTAAAGAGGGCAGTGCTGTTTGCGGTTGCACCCAGAGCGGAGGGAGGCGAGGAATCCCGGCTGCGCAAGCCCCTGGCGGTGCGCGACCCCGGCGAGGAGTCCCGGCTACGCAAGCCCCTGGCGGTGCACGACCCCGGCGAGGAATCCCGGCGGCCAAGCCCCTGGCGGTGCGCGACTCCGGCGCTGGGGAGAGCGGCCGCCGCATTGCCTTGAACAGTGAGGCCCAGGGGGGCGGGAGGACGGATCCCGGTCTCCTAGCTGAATAACTGTGTGAATCCATCTTGGACCCCAGCCCCCAAAGAAAGCACCACAGGGCTGCGAAATAGGTCGTGGACAGGCAGGTGCCGGTCGCTAATTTGTGACGCATACACAGGCACTGCCCCCGACAGCCAGCCCAAGAAAACAAAACGCATCTGTCAAAATGAGGCAGGCAACTATAGAAATCCCGGTAACACAACTCACCAGGCAGCAGATAGAGATCCTGACAGATGAACAGATAAGAAACCTGTCAGAGGCTCAGTTCTGGGCCATTGTTATCAGGTGGCTTACAGAATTCACAAAAGAGCAGGAAAAAGATATGAAAGAAGCGAAAAACTTTCATAACGAAAGGAACAAAACCGCATACGAGACAGAAGGAAAGGAAATAAAATCCAGAGTTCATTTCAACAAACTGGAATATGGAGAAGGAACAAGCAGTCAACCAATGCAGCGAGAGGAAATGGGAAGCAACAATGAGAGGATCAGAAACCTCTGGGACAGCTATAAAAGGCCCAACATAAGAATCATTGGTTTGCCAGAGAATGAGGAAGATGAACTAGAACTTGAAAAATTGAGTGAAAATATAATAAAGGAGAACTTCCCAGACTTGGGGAAGGGAATAGACCTGCAGGTCCAGGAAGCAAGGAGAGTTCCCAAGAGACTGGACCCAGGGAGAACCACTCCAAGACACACTATAATCAAAATGTCAAAAATTAAAGATAAAGAGAGAATCTTAAAAGCAGCAAGAAAGAAGAAAAGAATTACGTACAAAGGGGTCCCAATTAGACTATCAGCTGACTTCTCAAGGGAAACCCTACAGGCAAGAAGAGACTGGCAAGAAATATTCAAAGTAATGAAAATCCAAAACCTACAACCACGAATACTCTATCCAGCGAAATTGTCATTCAGAATAGAAGGACAGAGAAAGTGTTTCCAGGACAAAATAAAACTGAAAGAGTTCATTAGATCCAAACCACTGTTATATGAGATGTTAAAGGGACTGGTTTAAAAAAAAACAGAAGCTAGGGAGATGAAACAAAGGCAAACTAAATAGGCAACGAGAGTGGAAGAGGAACTGTGGGTACGGGAAGCATATTGGAGGGAGGTCAACAGGGAGGGGGAATGGGGAAAGGGAGGGAGATGATATAGGAATTGGGGATCAAGGTAGGAGGGAATGGAATAGACGAAGAGAGGTTGGGAGGAACTGTATGCACAACTAATGGACATAATCTAAAAGGGGGCGACAACTGGAGGGAGGGGGGCCACCGGGTGGAGGGGAGCAGAGGGAAGGGAAATTGGCACAAATGTAATAATTTAATCAATAAAACACATTAAATCTGAAAAAAAAAAAAAGAAGAAGACAACAGGCCCAATCCCCTCCAAGATCGCCCCCCTTAAGTCCAAGACAGGTGAGGTCATCACTGACCAGGAACAGCAAATGCGGCGGTGGACCGAGCACTACCTTGAGCTGTACGCAACGAGGAACACCATAACAGACACTGCTCTTAACGCCATCCCAGACCTACCAGTCATGGAGGAGCTAGACACCCCACCTACTGCGGCAGAGCTCAGCAAAGCCATCGACCGCCTCGCTTGCGGGAAAGCACCAGGAAGCGACGGAATCCCTCCAGAAATCCTAAAGAGCGGAATCCCTCCAGAAATCCTAAAGAGCGGGAAACCAGCTACAGCCGCTCCACCATCTACTCTGTCGCTGCTGGAAGGAGGGTTACATCCCCCAGGATATGAGAGATGCCAACATTATCACCATGTACAAGAACAAAGGAGACCGCAGCAACTGCAACAACTACCGGGGCATCTCTCTCCTCAGCGTCGTCGGCAAAGTATTCGCCCAGGTCGCTCTTGCCCGCCTGCAGACCCTTGCTTCCCGCGTCTACCCAGAGTCCCAGTGTGGCTTCAGAGCTGGCCGATCAACAGTGGACATGATCTTCTCCCTACGCCAGCTGCAGGAGAAGTGCCACGAGCAGCATAAACCACTCTACCTTGCCTTTATAGACCTCACAAAGGCGTTTGATCTGGTCAGTCGAAGCGGGCTCTTCAGCTTGCTACGGAAGATTGGCTGTCCACCACATCTGCTTGCTGTGGTCATGTTCTTTCATGACAACATGCACAGCACGGTGTCCTACAACGGCGCAACCTCTGAGGCCTTCCCAGTCAGCAGCGGAGTAAAGCAGGGCTGCATCCTCGCGCCTACACTGTTCGGAATCTTCTTCTCCATGCTCCTCCAATACGCCTTTAAGGACTGCAGCGAGGGTGTCTTCATTCACACCAGATCCGATGGCAAGCTCTACAACCTGGCCCGTCTACGAGCCAAGACCAAAGTCAAAGAGGTGCTCATCTGTGAGATGCTCTTCGCCGACGACGCAGCCTTGACATCACACTCCGAAGAGGAACTCCAACAGTTAGTCACTTGCCTTTCCCACGCATGCAAGGAGTTCGGACTAGCCATCAGCCTGACGAAGACGAACGTTATGGCTCAAGGCACGGGGACTCCCCCATACATCACCATCGACGGATACACCCTGGAGGTTGTCAACGACTTCACTTACCTCGGGTCCACCATCTCGAGCTCTCTGTCAGTTGACTTGGAGGTCAATCGGAGAATCGCCAGGGCAGCCACAGTTATGGCCAAACTGAACCGGCGAGCGTGGAACAATTCCAGCCTCACTGAGAAAACCAGACTGCGCATCTACCAAGCCTGCATACTCAGCACCCTCCTCTATGGCAGCGAGACGTGGACCACCTACGCAAGGCACGAAAGGAAACTCAATAGCTTCCACATGAGTTGCCTGCGACGCGTCCTGCATGTGGCCTGGCAGGATAAGGTCCCCAACACCGAGGTGCTGAAGCGAGCCAACATGAGCAGTTTGCATGCAGTTCTTAGTGAGAGACGCCTCAGGTGGCTTGGCCATGTCAAAAGAATGGATGCAGGCCGTATTCCCAAAGACCTCCTCTACGGCGAGCTAGCAGAAGGCCAGAGGATGACAGGGCGCCCAAAACTGCGGTTCAAAGACATCTGCAAAAAGGATATGACACAATGCTCTATCAATCTCAACACATGGGAAGTTCAAGCAGACGACCGCCTAGCCTGGAGGCTCGTGGTCAGGCAAGGTACCTCACGCGCAGAGGCTGCACGCAACGAGGAGGCGGTCCAGAAAAGATCGAGGCGGAAGCAGCGTCAACAGCAGCAACAACAGCCATCTGCCTTCACCTGTAACAAGTGCGGCAGGGATTGTCACTCCCGAGTCGGACTGCACAGCCATTCTCGGCGGTGCAGATAGACTCTCAAGAAGCTACGCCATCGTCTCTCGAGACGGACGGCTGCCGACGACGACGATACTAAAGTAAGATAGAGCTTATTAATACCAAAAAGGAAGTAGAGTTAAGCTAATTTGTGACCATGAATTAAAAAAAATATATATATATGTATAAATATATAGTCAAATATTGAGATGGAATTTTAGAATATATTATAAAGATACAAGTTTTTGTCTGCTTCAACACAAAGGCATAAATAATTCATCAATAATCAAAGATTTATATATCACAATAATAACTAAATGTCTAAGTTTTTTAAAAAAGCATCTATATGTTTCTTTAATTTTGAGAAATATAAATTTCATTGAACCACTTGAGTTTATTCAAGGTAAATTATATGCTTATGATACAGAGATATCTGATCAGATCACTGGGGAGGAGTAGGAAGGGGCAATAGGAGGAGGTTGCCCAAGGCAATGTTAAAGAGCCTAGGGTGAGATTGGTTGAGAAGCTGAATGCTTCCAGAGCACATGGAATTATGGACCAGAATACTTAAAATAGAAAGGGGAGAGACTGGTACTTGGGTTCTCTTCCTTGAGGATGACTGAATGATCATGTTGCAGGTACCTGTGGTAATTTGGATGGATTTTGGACGGGAGCAGAAACTCCTGGCACAGCCTGAGGTTGGACTGGCCTGGCAAAAATCGAATGATAGGAGAACTCAAGTGTTAAAGAGGTTAGTCTTAAGTGAAAGGCTTAAGTGATTAAAGCTATAACTAAAGAATTAAAGCTTTTAGCCTTAATTGATAGGCTTAAGTGACTAATGCATGTAAAAAGTTTATTTCAAAATTGTGTAGCTTTTGAATAAAGACTCCTTTCCTTTATCACCAAACCTTTGTCTCCAGACTATTGCCTAGCAGGTAGTGGCAGGCAGCAGGACGCCACTTGCTATTCAGTAACACTTAAACGACAGAATGAGGTGTTTTCCACTGCCCTCTTTGTTTTTCTTTCTTTTTTTTTTTTGCTGTTGTTATTTTATGTGATTATAGCTATAAGCTAGTTAAAATATTATGAGAGTCCTACTGAAAATTATTTTAGATTTAGTAAAGTCAAACTGTCAGATTATATAAAATATTGGAAAGCAAAAAATAATGGATATGGGAGAAAAAGTTTAGATTCTGTTGTAATGGCTCACACAAGAGTCAGAAATACAAGAGTATTGGATGCCAAAAATCTATTTATAATGCAAAGATAGAAACTACAACAACTTTGGCTTCTTAACAAAAAAAAAAAAAAAGCTAAGATTTTCAGGTTTTTCATATATAGGTGATTGTGAGCATGATGTTGACTCAGGAAATAATAAAGACAAGAGACTAGTGGTATTAGAATAGGGAAGAGAAAAAGGTAGGTTCTCAAGCATGTGGCACTGGTAGGTAGAGACATTGAACAAAGAACTAAAATTGAGTGCCATTATCTCAGGAAAGTTTCTACAGAAAATACAGATCTTGGAGAATTCTGTATAGATGAGTTGTTTAAATGCAGAGTAAATGTGGTCAGGAGAAATAATAAGAATCTGGAGAAAGGGCATAGCCCATGGCAAAACATAAGTTAAGTTCTCAGAAGAAATAACTGTTTTTTTCTACGCAGGGAAATAGAAGCACAACCAATAAGGCAAAACGCAAGTGGCCTGTGATTCTGAGAGAGACCTCAACTCCCCAAGGAAAACGCTTGTAATCTGTTATTAAAGCACAATCTGATATTTCTGGATTATAGAAAACCCAGGACAGCAGCCACTATTATACCCAATATAAGTTCATTAGGAAAAACACATTTTATTAAAAGAATTAGAGTAAACCTAGGGGGAAAATGCCAATGGCTGAAGTTGACAGTTTTCGCTGTTAATAATACATTTATAGACAGTCATGTGCCATATAACATTTCAGTCAACGGACTACATATACAAGTATAGTACCATAAGATTACAATGGAGCTAAGAAAGCCCTATCACCTAATGATATAATGTCCTAGGGCAACACATCATATTCTGTGCCATCTCTGTATGAAGAGCAATGCTATCAGCTAGAAATATCTTGGTGAGTACTCACCTGGGTAAGGTGAGCTTCCCACAGATATCACTCTTTTCTAAACCAATGTTAAAACTAGACTGGCCCTGGTGATTCTTATGTGTGAAAGATGCTCTTAGGTAATAACAATTAGGAAGCTTTGATGAAAAAAAGTTTATTACTTATGGGCCCTGTAGTTTAAAAGCTTGCCTGGGGACACATGGCCAGGATAGCCTAGCCAGCTCATGTCAGGAGAGAGACTCAGAGACTGACTGAGAGACAGATTAAATGATTGAGAGGATATAAATAGAGATAGATATTGAGATAATAGAGAGAGAGAGAGACAGAGATAGAGTTAGGTAGAGAGAGATGATGATGATGAAATAGAGAGAGATAGAGCATGGGCCTGCAGTTTTGCTTTTATTGGGGTTGAGGGTAGGAGCCTATAGTTTTGTGGGCTCACTTTTATTGGTGAATTTAAAATACAAGAGAGAGTATTTAAGACACGGGAAGTGAAAAAAAATAAGTAATTCATTATTAAGATCAAACAAGATCTCTAAAACAAAAATATTTCAGTGGATGGAGGCAGCCTGGATCTTGAACTATTTGTGGCTAGTGGTGCATTTATGGTAGTCAGCTTTGAGTTTAGATGTGGATATCTCAGCAATCAAATCTTAAGTCATTCATTTGTACTACCCCCTCAATTAAAAAAAAAAAGAAAAAAAAAGGACCAAATAAAGCCAACTCTCAGGGCTTACACATAATTCTTCACTTGTTTGTAGTATGCTGGTATAAACAAATCTAGTGTACTTATGATCTTTCCAAGTATAACACATTCAGTTAGAGTAGTAGGCTATACCATCGAGGCTTCTGTAAGTACACTCTCTGATATTTGCCTAGCAATGAAATCCCCTAATGATTTATTTCTCAGAACATATCACCATTGTTAAGCAATATATAACTGTTTTGTGAATGCTCTGTGGGAATTATATAGTCCTGATTTGGGTCTTTAAGAAGTTCATTAAACTCACTGACATAAAAATGAAAACATTAAAGACTATTCATATTTATGTGTATTATACAGTCATTCACATAAAGATAATTTAATACATTATCATTTGTGAATTTACTTGTTCATTCATTCATTCCATAAATAATTATTGAGCACAAAATATCTCCCAGGAACTGAAATAGAAGACAAAAAAAAATAACAACAAAACGATGATCTTACTCTTAAAACTTTATTCTTATGGAGAAAAGACACATAAATAGTATTTATTATAAAAATCACAATGATAGAAATAGGTAAATATAAGGAGAGCTTTAGGAATATTTTACATCTTTACTGAAACCTAAAGATTTAATAAAAATTAGACAGATAATGTTTTGGTGAGAAGACATTCTATAGTAGATAGAATGTACAAATACAGGAAGATGAGAAATAACTAGGAATATGCAGAGACATAACACATTTTATCATTCCAAGAGCATAAATTAAAGGCTATAGATAGGTGTGGAGAAGCCAACAGGCTAGAGCAACGTGCTAAGAGATCTGACATTTATTCTGGGGTCCACAAGGAAAAGCTGATATGCAGGGTATTAATAGATATTATAAATGAGTAAAAGAGGTTCATTGTTAAGTAAATTTGAAAAAAAAAAGCCAATTAAACAAGATTAAGCAGGCATTCTTTGAGTTTTTAATATATCTATGTACTTTGTAAGTTACCAAATATAGTGATCCTAAACTCATTTGTCCAAGGTAATTTTTCACAAGAGGTATCTCACAGGAGTAAATTTCCATCATAAATTCTCCTAGAGAAATTGGGAAACATGGAAAGTTTCAAATGTAACAAGGCCGAATTTGCAATTTAAAAATATTGCTCTGAGGATTTCTGTAGAAGCTTGGTTAAAGGTTAAAATAAATGGATGCATGAGGTGCAGTTAATTGGCTAGCCCAGACAAAAGATAATGAAGTAACACAGGAGCAGGAAGACTGGGAAGGAACAAGTAAACTATGTTAGGGAATTGGAAACCATAAAATCTGCTTCTGGTTGAAAGGTGGGGAGAGGAAGAAATCAGTTACTTCTGAGTTTCTAGATCAAGTGATTGAGAAAGTGATGAGCTAAAATTACAGAATCTTTCATGGGAGAAACAAAGAGTTAGAATTTGAAAATGTAGAATATGAGGTGCTTCTATAAACACTACTGGTAATGATCAACAGGACATATTTACAGAAACTTGAAGCTCATGGAAAAACTTATCCATATGAAGGGATTTCTGACATTGATAGCTTTGGTTTCTGTGGAATTTCTTCACCAAAATAAATGTGATTTGTAATCTCCATTTATTTTTTATTGTTCTTATTCACCTGATGGTGTCATTCAATCACTATTCTAATGTTCTTTAAATGATTTATCTATGATTTAAACACACACACACACACACACACACACACACACACACACACACACACACACCTAAATGTACCACTGGTAAATGTTTCAGCTAGAAATTTGCATTGCTATTTTTCAGTATAGAATAAATCATCCTTTAGTTCCTCGGTAACACCTAATCCAAAATAATCCAAAAATATTAGTGACTTAAAGCAGCCAAGTTATTGTTCACTGTTAAGTCCAGTACATTCTCTCAGAAAACTATCCTCCAGATGGTGACTTCTTGTTCCAAAATAATTTAATTTTTTTGGAATACCCATGTCAAAGTGTATTTCTGTTATCATGGTGACCTGGAGAAAAGGGCATGGAGAATCACCAACTGACTCTTAAATACTGAACATTTCCACCTAAAACTGAAATAAAATAAATTCTGCTTAAAAGCAATTTACTTCTTCCTATCATTTCAAAGAAATGGAAAAATGCCACAAAAGAACCAGAAATATTAGTGAGCAACAGTAGACACTCTCCTAAATTAATTAACTAATCACCAATTATTTTTAATTTAATGTCTAATGGAGTCATAGCACTGTGATAACTATTATGCATATCTAATAAAATAAAAATTTATTTAAAATAAAACTTCTCAATCATTCCCTAAAATAACAAAAACATTCATAATTAATAATAATAATAATAAAACATCTAGAACTTGTTCTGAAGAATGTGTTATCCATGTTGCTACCTCATCTCTGACTACTTATGTAGAATCATATTGGAAGAAGAAAATGTGAACATCTTCAGTACTACGTGGAATGTGATTTTAGACAAAAAAAATAATGTTAAAGAGGAGTGATTATTCATGAGATGCTTTAAGTTGTGTTAGAATAATCACAGATGCCTGATGGTAATAATAATAAATTAAAAATAATACAACACCTACCATAATAAATGATAATGTAACTTTTATGTTCCATACATTTTGTCATCTACTCATTAACGTCACAATTTAAACTCTAGAGCACAAATCTTTGTTGATGTCATCACAAATGAAACCAGGAAATCTATGTGGCTGCCAAAGTAATTTTCAAATGTGCTACAATTAATATATACAGTATTATTTTATATTTAAAAAAAACAAAAAGTGCATGTGTAAATTTTTCCTCTTATAGTCTGCTATTGCAGGAGAGATCCAACAGAATCAATGAAACAGATGACTCTTATGGAAGATTAACAAATTTGGCATCCGAAGATTGTTGTTTGACCTTAGTTTCATTGTAACACACAATCATTTTCATGTTAGGAAACTGGTGTAGTAAAATGTAATGTGGCCTCATGTGCTTTCTCAAACAAATGAGAGTTTTTAAAATACCACTTTGTAATAATAAAAATATGTTCATGAACTTGAATTATTATAGTGTTTATAACTATTCCCTTGGTGTGAATTACTTTGTAACAATTCAAAGCCTGTTCACTTGGTTTAATTAAAGTGTTCTCATTCTTACAAATTGAATAAGAGAAGTGGAATTATTGTAAAATATTTCAATTTGGAGAAAGAATCTGACTAGTACACGTATTTAATTTAGTAGTGCAAAGAAGTGGATTTAGCCATGGGCAGCAGATCTCAGAGAACCAATGAGAACATTGGGAAGAAAGAAACTATAAAGATAGACAAAGGGAATACTTTCTAATTTAAGCCCATCTCCCTAAATCATTAGAAATAAAATAATGTGAAGTTTTCCAGTATTTGCGCGCGCACACGTGTGTGTGTATGTGTGTGTACAACACGCAAGTCATGGATGAGAGTAAGTGAATACATTTCAACCTCCTGAGTTAAAAAAACAACATACAGACAACATGTTTAAAATGTTATATTGGATTGAAACATTATAAAATAACAAAGAAAAAATGTCTTTTTTCCTAAAGATCTTCCTTGGACACGAATTGGAAAGTTGGAATATTATATTCATTTTAAAAGATCAGTGCTTTAACAAAGTCTATAGTTTAGCATTTCACAGAAAAATACATATTTGAACATAAAATATAATTCATAAGGATCAGAGTCATATATGTTTAAAAGTTATTTTCAGAATAGGGAATTAACCAGAAATGCAGTTATTTAAGTGAAGTACTGCATATCCAGTTTCTAGTAGTTATGATTTATTTTTAAAAATGCTTAAGTGCTTTATTCATTATATTATGGAAGCACAGATTTCTATATTAGTTGATATAAACTGAGAGAAACATATGTAAAGCTAATAACAGATTGTTTTTTAAAATGGCAGCACAGACTAGATTTACTATTTCTTTCATGTAATTTATAGTACCTCTTTATCTATATGACTGCCCTTCATTTTACAAGCAATAAAGAGCTTTGTAACCCTTAGATATCAAAAAAAATAAATATTTTTACATACCAAGTATATTTCTCTTTCTCTAGCACACTAAAAATTCACTTTAAAAGGGCGTAATTTCCTAGGTTTGTGAGAGTGAGCTAATTTTTTTAAGCATCATAATATATATGTTGTAATGTGCACTGTCCTGTAATTGTCATGACTTGAATATGGTCAGATGCTGGTTATACAGCTCAGATTCCTGAAACAGAACTGAGAAGATCATGAGGATTAAAGACATATGAAATGTTAAATCCTTAATCATTTTTACACATTTTTTGGCTAGCCTATCATTTCTCACAACTCAATGAGGATGAGATGATGACTAGTGGAAAATAGTCAACTAATTAAATTTCAGTCTTTCAAAAAGGTCAAAATAGTACAGCATATTACTATACTTCAAAGAATAAATGGTGCATGAAAATGCCAATACTTCATTCTGGTGACAAAACCAGGAAAAAATAAAAAGAAGTTGAGCAAAATTATCTCAATTCTTAGGGTGTGCCAGTCAAAATTTAGCTAGAATTTTAACTGCTTAGTGAACTATTTACTATAATATAACAATGGTGGCTTATGTTCTTACAATTATATCTTTAAGGTTACTTCTTGAATATAGCTTAAACAACTATGTTATAAGTTATAATCTATATTTCTAAAATCTATATACATTATAAATATGAGATAAAATATTCCTTAGCTACATGTCTAATAAGAGTTTCATAAAGATTTCTCTAACAATCAGGTGAATTTCATTGTTTGGTCCATTTAATGAATAGCCACATTTTATCAGTATGGTCAATGGGATAAAATAGTTTACATAAATATTACACTGAACACAACGCTATTATTATAAAATGTGCATAATCATATATACACTTTATATTATATATACACACATAATTTTTACTGATTTTGATGTTTTTGATATTTATTTAAAAAAACACATTAAACACAAAGGCACATTTTGAGCATCCAGCTGTCTTTCTTGCTATTCAACAACCTAATTACCATTCATCACGCATCTCACATTCAAGGCTCAGTCTTTGTTCCAATTTCACCTTCTAAAAAAAACTGTATTCATGATTGGTGTTTCCTTTCTTTAAAGTGCTTATAGTGATTTAGCAAAATTGTTTGTAAATAAGATAATGCATGTAAAGCACATATGACAGGACTTGACACAGACTGGATGTTTTATAAAACATGGCCTTTCATTGACTACAAATTTGAAGCCTGTCCTACATTAGCTGGAAATTATAATCTCACTTATTCACAATTATATATCCTTCGGAATATTATTCAACCTCTCCAACTAAGCATCAGTTTCCACATATATAGAAATGAGTAAAATGATACCTATCTCATAGTGTTACTGAAGTGGTTTTATATTATAATTTTTAAGATGCTGAACACATTTAATACATAATCAGTACTGAACAAAAATTTATTTTTCTTTTACTATTTTTAATATGAAAATCTATTGAACTCTCTGTTTATATGTACATATATACATATCACACACACACACAGGCAGTCAGATTGATATGCAAATACATATATGTATGCTGAAAGCAATGACACCCAAGGATAAATCAGCACATCTAGTGTTTTATTTTGATGTCTAAACAACATCCTCTTATAAAAGGAACCATGACTCCTTAGAGAAGTTAATGACTCAAGGCAGAGGAAATGCAGTAAGAGCTGGGACATCATATATTTTCAGAAAGTAAAGAAAAATAAAGATAAGGGCCTTTAGAAAGGACACAAGAGCCAGTTAATCTGAAGAATATCATAATGACAAAAGCTAGTAAAATTTTTGAAAAGCAAAATAAATGAAAATATTAAACTTTAACATATAAATAATTCATAAGTTCATTTTTAACAAATTAATCTAAATAAATATTGGGGGATGACAGACTTCTTTCTTACAATACAACCCAAGTTAATAAACAAGGTAAGAGGAAAACAAAATTAATATTATGCGAACTCCCCAATAGTAAATCTTTAAGATAAGAGCCATTAATAAAGGCTAAAATTATTAGGCAAAAGCATGAGGGTAATCAGTATTTTATAATATCAAAGTATCTCCCCAAAATATTGATTAAGTACAAGGGAAAAGATAATAATTTTACCATAGAGAAATCTGGAAAGACATCACCTTAAAGTGATAAAGTTTCACAACATCTGTAGTAAAATATATTAATATTTTAAACCACTTGATATGATTCACTGAAAAAGATACAATATTGTTTCTATGTTATTCTTTCAAAACATGCACAACATCCTTGTTATAATGAAAAATCATCATACGAACCAAAATTAAGGTACATTACACAAAATAACTGATAGATATTCTTCACATGTTAACATGATAAAAAAAAAGACTGAGACTGAGAAACTCTTATAAACTTGGAAAATACTAAAGAAAAAAATTAAAAACTAAAGTAATGTTTATCCTGGATAAAATGTACAGAAAAAGGATGTTAGTAGAAAACCTAATAAAATTCTATTAGGTCTGTAATACAGTTAATAGTATCATACCAATGTTAATGACCTGTTTTTGAAAATTATACTTTGGTTACATAAAACGCTAACATAGAGTAGGAAAAATAAAGAAATAAGAAAAATGTTTCATCATTTTGATTTTTTTTTTGAAAAATTTTATGGTATTTTTCATTATCATTAAGTCCCCTTATACTCCCACCCCCACAATCACCACACTATTGACAATGTCCATGAGTCTTTTTCCCTTTTTTGCTCAATCCCTCCACCCTCTAACCTCCTCCACCCCAGTGCCTGTCATCTTGATTTCTATTCATGAGTGTATTTAGCTTGTTAGTTTAGTTTGTTGATTAGATTCTACATATGAGTGAAATCATATGGTATTTGTCTTTCTCTGACTGGCTTGTTTCACTTTGCATAATGTTCTCTGGGTCCATACATACTGCCGCAAAGGGTGAAAATTTTCTTCTTTTTTATAGTTAAGTATGATTCCATTGTGTAAATGTCCCATGGTTGTTTTATCCACTCATCTACTGATGGACACTTGGGCTGCTTCCATATCTTGGTGATCGTAAATAACGCTGCAATGAACATAAGGGTGCTTATGTTCTTTTGAGTTAGGGTTTTTGGTTCCTTGGAATATATTCCCAAAAGTGGAATCACTGGGTCAAAAAGCAGATCCATTTTTAATTTTTTGAAGTATCTCCATACTGCTTATCACAGTGGCTGTGCCAATCTGCATTCCCACTAACAGTGCAAAAGGGTTTCCCTTTCTCCACATCCTCATCAGCATCTGCTGTTTGTTGATTTATTGATATGGCCATTCTGACAGATGTGAGACGGTATCTCATTGTGGTTTTAATTTGCATTTCTCTGGTGATTAGTGACATTGAGTATCTTTTCATATGTATATCGGCCATCTGAATGAATAAGTGTCTATTCAGGTCCTTAGACTATTTTTTAATTGGATTGTTTATGTTTCTAGTGTTGAGATTTGTAAAAACTTTATAAATTTTGGATATTAACTCCTCATCAGATGTACTGGAGAGTATGTTCTCCTATTCTGCGGGTTATCTTTTTATTTTGTTGATGATTTCCTTTGTTGTCCAAAAACTTTTAGTTTGATGTAGTTCCACTTGTTCATTTTTTCCTTTTATTCCTTTGCCTAGGGAGATATATCTGATAAAATACTGCTACCAACAATGTCCAAGATTTTGCTGCATATGTTTCCAAATAAAATTTATATAATTTTGGGTCTAACATTCAAATATTTAACCCATTTATCAATTTATTCTTCTCTGTAGTGTAATAAGATGATCGTTTCATTTTTCAGCAGGTATCTGTCCAATTTTCCCAATGCCATTTATTGAAGAAACTATTTTTAACCCATCTTAGTGCTTGCTTCCTGTGTTGAATATATATTTTTCTATTTATTGTTTATGCTATTACAGTTGTCCCAATTTCTTTTCTCTTTGTTCCCTTCCACCCAGTGACTCCCCTCCCTCCAGTTGTCCCCCCACTTAGTCCATGTCCATTGGTTGTGCATATAGTTCTTCTCAACATATTCTTATCTACTCCACTCCCTCCTAATAAGCTTCTTAATTCCTGTACCATCTCCCTCCCTTTCCCTACTTCCTCTTCCCTGCTGACCTCCCCCCCATAATGTTCCCCATACCTATAATTCTTTTCCCACTCTCGTTGCCTACTTAGTTTGCCTTTGTTTTGGTTCCCTAGCTTCTGTTGTTGGTTGTTGTGATACAGTTTTCATTTTAATGTTCATAGTTTTGATCCTCTTTCTCCTAAACAAGTCCCTTTAACATTTCATATAACAGTGGTTTGGATCTGATGAACTCCTTCAGTTTTACTTTGTCCTGGAAGCACTTTCTCTGCCCTTCTATTCTGAATGACATCTTCGCTGGATAGAGTAATTGTGGTTGTAGGTTTTTGCTTTTCATTACTTTGAATATTTCTTGCCAGTTCATTCTTGCCTGCAGAGTTTCTTTTGAGAAATCAGCTGTCTTATTGAGACTCCTGTGTACATAGTTCTCTTCTTATCTCTTGTTGCTTTTAAGATTCTCTCTTTATCCTTAAGTTTTGACATTTTGGTTATAATGTGTCTTGTTGTGGTTGTCCCTGGGTCCAGCTTTTTTGGAACTCTCTGTGCTTCCTGGACCTATAATTCTATTTCTTCCCCCAGTTAGGAATGTTCTGCTTCATTATTTTTTCACATAATTTTTCAATTTCTAGTTCTTCTTCTTCACCTACTGGCAGCTCTATGATTTGGATGTTGGCCCGCTTATAGCTGTCCGATAAGTTTCTGAGCCTCTCCTCATTTTCCTCACTTTTTGTTTCCTTTTTCTGCACTGGTGTTTGTTTCTTCCCTATGTTCTGATTTGTTGATTTGCTTCCTGGTTTTCTTGCCCTTACCACTAGTTTCATATGTGTTTTTGTTCATTTCAGCAGGACTAGCCTTCATTTCTTCCCCGTCTTGTTTAGGATCTGCTGTTAGGTCTGTAAGCATTTTTATAAGCAAAGCTCTGAACTGAACCTCAGAAAGATTTCCTATCTGATGCTTCATTAGATTAGATATTTGCTGTTTGGTCAGCTGTATCACCAAGATCTCTATCATGATCTATACCATCCTGACCATTTCGTGTTTACCTTTGCTTCCTGGACGGAGCTGTCACACCCTCTACACTATAGGGGCAGAGCCCTGAGCACTTGTAACAACTGGGCGACCTGTCTCACCATGCTGAGGCATATTCTGCGGGAGTGGGGGTCCAATATGGATTCCTGTCATTCACTCTCCACTAAGAGACCAGGATCCTCCTCCTCCATCCCCATCGCCTCTGGGCCGCACAGCACAGTCCAAGGCAATGGAGGTCTGCCTTTCCTGGGTTTGAAATCGCAAGCTGATGGGTCTGGTCTGCAGCTGGGAGTGCTCTGCAGGCGCTTCTCACCTCTCCCTAAATACAGGTGTCTATGTTTACTGCTGTCTTGCCTCTGTCACTACTGCTGCTGTGGACAGCACAGCTTGAACTGTTCCCCCCAGATTTGCCCCTTCTACCTGTCTGGATGAGCACCACTTCTTTATAACTTCATACGTCGGACTTCCATTTATTTTCTGGAACTTCTGGTTATTTCCGGTTTTGCAGTAGTTGTATTCTTCCTAGTTGTAGAAGGAGGAGCATGTCAGTCTAGGCCTCCATCTTGTCTGGAAGTCTCCTGTGTTTGTTTACTTCTGTGTCCCAAGGAGAGCTGTCACTCCTGTTATGTTGTAAGGGGCAGAGCCTTAGGAATTCATCAGTAATGAGTGACCTGTTTCATTACTTTGTGGTGCTGTATTTGGGGGAGGGGTCTGAGAAGGAACAATGCCACTTGCCCAGAACTCCCCAATTTTCCAGGCACTTCTCCCACTTCTGCACCAGACCGGTGCCCCTCTAGCTGCTGCCCTGGCCATTGTTCCCAGAGTGGGTGGGTCTGCAGATGCTCTAGGTCCATGGGGGCCCTTAAACAAGCAGACTCTGCTGAGAGACTGGCAGTTTTTGCCTCCGTCCCAACACTCACTGGTTTGCAGAGTCAAAAGCAATGGGGCTTTATTTTCCCCAGCACTGGGACAGTGAGCTGCACGGTCTGGTGAGGAGCTTGGAGTGCTCCCCAGGTGTCCCTCCTGACTTTTTAAAATGTGTAACTGCGCCTTCCGCCAGCCTGCTGCTGTTGCCGCTGCTGCCACCACCACACCGTGTCCTCTCTGCCCCAGCTCCATCCCTCCTACCTGTCTGGATGAGTATTTCTTCTTTATATGTTTGTTTGCTAGACTTCCACGCACTTTATTTTCTGGAACTTCTGGTTGTTTCTAGTTTTGAGGTAATTGTATTACTTCTTAGTTGTGGAGGGAGATGCAGTGTGTCTGTCTACGTCTCCATCTTGGCCAGAAGTCCACCCTGTGTTGATTATTAATTGACTTATAGTGAGTTTATTTCTGGGTCTTTATTCTGTTATGTTGATCTAGACTTTATTCTAATGCCAGTACTATGCTGTTTTGATTACTATAGCTTATAGTTTACTTTGATATTAAGAAATATGATTCCTCCAACTTTGTTCTCTTTCTCAGGAGTGCTGTTGCTATGCAGGGTCTTTTGTGGTTCCATATAAATTTATGAAATATTTTTTTTTCGTTCTGTGAAATATGACTTTGAGTTCTTCATAGGAATCATGTTGAATCTATTAATTGTTTTGGGTAGTATGGACATTTTAATGATGTTAATTCTTCCTATCCCTGAACAGACTATGTACTTCCACTTATTTGTATCTTCTTCAATTTCTTTTTCAGTGTCTTATAATTTTTTCAGTGCATGTCTTTTACATCTTTGGTTAGCTTTATTCCTAAGTATTTTATTCTTTTTGAAGCACTTGTGAATAGATTGTTTTTAAATTTCCCTTTTTGTTGGTTTGTTATTGACATGTTAAAATGCAACTTATTTCTGGATATATTAACTTTGTATTCTGTTACTTCATTGAACTCATTTATCAGTTCTAGTAGTTTCATGGTGAAATATTTGGGGGTCTCTATGTACTGTATTGTGTTATCTGCAAATAAAAACAGTTTTTTCTCTTTCTTTCCATTTGAATGCCTTTTATTTCTTCTTCTTATCTGATTGTTGTGGCTAGGACTTCCAGTACTATGTTGACTAAGATGTGAAAGTGAACATCTCTGTTTTATTTCTGATCTTAAGGGGAATGCTTGTAGTTTTTGCTTGTTGAGTAGAATGCTGGCAGTGGGTTTGTCACATATGGTGTTTATTATGTTATGTATGTTCCCTCTATTACCACTTTGCTGAGAGGTTTTATTTATTTTTTCTCCCCCAAAATGGGTGTTGGATTGTATTCAAAGGTGTTTTATGTATCTATTGATATGATTATGGGGTATTTATTCTTGATATTTTTTATGTGTTGGATCACATTCATTGATTTATGAATGTTGTACCAACTTTGCATTCCCAGAATAAATCTCACTTGATCATGGTAATCTATCTTTTTGATGCGTTGCTATATTTGGTTTACTATTATTTTGTTGAGAATTTTAGCATTTATGTTCATCAGCGATATTGGCCATAATTTTCTTTCTTTGTAGTGTCTTTATCTTGTTTTGGAATTAGTATAATGCTGGTCTTGTAAAATGATCTTGGGAGCTGTCCTGCCTCTTGAATTTCTTAAAAAGTTAGAGAAGGAGAGGAGTTAGCCCTCAGAATATTTGGCAAAATTCACTGGTGAAGCCATCCATCCAGGACTTTTGTTTGTTGGGAGTTATTGATTCCTGCTTCAACATTCATAGGTGTAATGTGTTTATTCAGATTCTCTGATTCTTCCTGATTTAGTATTAGGAGTTTGAAGGTATCTTGGAATATATCCATTTTGTACAGGTTGTCCAGTTTGTTGGCATACAGTTGTTATTTCTCCTCTTTCATTTCAGGTTTTATTTATTTTTATTCTCTCTCTTTTTTCTTGATTATTCTGGTTAAAAGTTTGTCAATCTTGTTTATTTTTTCAAAGAACCAGCTCTTGGATTCATTGATATTTTGTATAATTTTTTAATACTATTTTGTTTATTTCTGCTCTAATCTTTATTCATTTTTTTCTTTTACTCATTTTGGACTCTGTTTGTTGTTCTTTTTTGAAAATCCTTTAAGTGTAAAGCTAGATTATTTATTTCACGTTCTGGGTTTGTTTTTTTTTAAGTTTTTTTGAGATAGGCCTATAATTCTAAGAGCTCCTCTGTTAGGATTGCTTTCCTGGTGTCCCACAGATTATAGATTTTTCTTCATTTTTATTTGTGTCAAGATATCTTTTGATTTCTTCCTTGATCTTATCTTTAACATACTTATGGTTTAATAACATGTTATTTACCTTCTGTGTCTTTGTGTGTTTTTCAGTGTTTTTTTTTTTTCTTCTTGTAATTGATTCTAGTTTTATAGCATTTTGGACAGAGAAGATGATTGATATAATTTCAATTTTCTTAAATTTTTTGAGACTTGTGTCCTAACATGTGGTCTATCCTAAAAACAAAAACAAAAACAAAAAGTCACTTTGCTGACTTTTTGTCTGGAAGATCTAGTCTTTGAAGTCAATGAGGCATGACAATCCCCAAATAAGACTGTATTTCTGTCAATCTCTCTCTTTACGTCCATCAGGAGTTGTTTTATATATTTACATGCCCCTATGTTAGGTGCCAAAATGTTTACTAGGGTTATATCTTCTTGTTGGATTGTTCCCATTATCATTATGTAGTGTCCTTCTTTGTCTCTTACTATGTAGTGTTGGTTTTAAAGTCTATATTGTTGGATATGCATACTCCTACCACAGCTTTATTTTCCTTTCCATTTGTATGAAATATATTTTCCCATGTCTTACTTTTAGTCTGTGTATATCTTTCTGAAGTGGGTCTTGGAGGCAGCATATATATAGGGTCTGTTTTCTTATCCATTTAGCTACCTTATTTCTTTTGGTTGGAGCATTAAGCCATTTACATTTAAGGTGGTTATTGATAGATACATATTTAGTACCATTTTCTTGGTAGACAATTTTCCTCTTTTTTTTTCCCTTCCCTTTTCTTCTTCTTCTGAAAGCAAGCCCTTTAACATTTATTGCAGTACTGGTTTGCTGTTAACAAACTCCTTTAGTTTTTTCCTTGTCTGGGAAGCTTCTAATTTTCCCTCAATATTAAATGATAGCTTTATTGGGTAAAGTAGCCTTGGTTGTAGGTCCCTGCTTTTCATCACCTTGAATACTTCATCCCACTCCCCTCTGGTCTGAAAAGTTTCTGTTGAGAAAGTAGATGACAGTCTAATTGGAGCTTCCCTGTAGGTAACTACCTGTGTGTGTGTCTGTGTGTGTGTGTGTGTGTGTGTGTGTGTGTGTGTGGCTTTTAGGATTCTGTCCTTGTCTTTAAAACTTGTCACTTTAATTAAGACGAGTCTTGGTTGAGACCTCTTCAGGTCTAACTTGTTTGGGACTCTCTAAATTTCTTGTACTTGTTTATCTTTTTCCTTCACCAGATTAGGAAAGTTTTTTTGTCATTATGTTTTCAAATACATTCTTGATCCCTTCCTCACTCTCATCTCCTTCTGACATTCCTATGATTTGGATGTTGATATGTTTCACATTGTCCCAAAGGTTTTTTAAGCTCTCCTAATTTTTTTCAAATATATTTTCTTTTTGTTGCTCTGCTTGGGTGCTTTTTTTTCTACCTTGTCTTCCAAATCAGTGATTCAATCCTCTGCTTCATCTAACCCACTATTTATTCTTTCCAGTGTATTATTTGTTTCAGATATTTTGTTCTTCATTTCTGACTTTTTAAAATGATTTCTGTGTCATTTTTCATGCTGTTGAGTATCTATATAACCATTACTCTAAACTCTCTATCTGATAAATTGCTTGCCCCCATTTCATCTAGCTTCTCTTTTGGAGAATTCTCTTGTTTTCTGTTTGTTTTTGTTTTGTTTTGTTTTGTTTTTCATTTGGGGTCTGCTTCTTTGTCTTTTGATTTTGGTTGCATTTTTGTACTTGTTTCTATGTATTAGTTAGATCTGCAGACTCTGGTGTTAGGTTTTTGCCAGATGCTGCCTGTGAGCAGCTCTTGGCAACCGATTTGAAGCTATCAGCTATGCACAACTGTGGCTCCTCTGTTCAGCATGGACACATGCAGGAAGAACCAGGCTATGTACCTATGTACCAAGGCCTGATTTACCAGCGTCGGGTCTGGGAGAGGGTCAGCCAAAGTCTCAGCTCCCAGAGATCTGCCTTTCCTTTCAGATTTTCTGTAATGTTAATCAGCCAAAACCTTCCAGCTGTATTCCTCAGCAGCAGGGCTTAAGCACCACAAGGTGAGGCAAGAGTGATCGCTATGGTTGGGGCTTTCGCTTCCTCTTAGGATGATACCACTTTGAGGGGAGTGTTTGCCTGAGAATGATGTCTTCTGCAGTATGGGGAATGACTCAGCACAGGGACTCTGCAGCTGTTTTTTCAGATCTCCCCTGAGTCACCAACCCCAGACTCTCCCCATGTGTCTCTAGCCCAGGGTAAGTGGCTACAAATTAAAGTTTTTTGCATTGGACCTTTAAGAGGCTCTCGGTATCACTAGCCACCTCTCCCTGGTATACAGAAACTCTACTGCTTTTTACAGCCTTATGTTATTTGGGTTACTTTCCTGGTTCTGATGTGTATGCTGGGCAGCCCAGCTTGGGCTTTAGATCCTACACTGTAGGGGAAATCCCCTGGCTTCTGAAATATCCATGCAGGACTTAAGCTGCTGTCCATGGGTTCCCAGGCAACCCTCTTGTGTCTCTGCACTCTATACCAGTCTCTTTGTGGTGTAGTGGCATTTTCTTTCTGTTCGTGGTTATAAAGCTTCTCTCCAGTTAGTGTTCAGTTGGTTGTTCAGGATGATTTTTCTATAATTTTGTTGTAATTTCAGTTTGATCCTGGGAGGAGTTTAGTGTAGCTTCTACTTACTTGTCTGTCATCTTGGGTCTCTCTATTCAAATAATTTTTATGTACACTTTAAATTAATCCAAAATAAACAGTTTATAAACCATGTAATCTAATAAATGTTATTAGGATTCTTTATGCAAGGCATAAACTAATACCCTGCAAATATTAATAGTAATGGTAATATTGTTAAGTGCATACTATTCAACAATCACTAACTTTAGTATTTTCATGAATTAATTTGGGTAATATCCATGGCCACAGCATGTGGTAAGTACTAATAATTAATCATGTTACATTAGAGAAAACTGAGGCCCATAGAAATTGAATACTTAACCAAGTAATTTACTTAGAAAACAGGTGAAGCCCAAGCTTTTATCCACTATGCTGCATAGCCTCTCCACCATTGCAATATATAATTATGTAAACTTAATGAAGAATTTATTAAGCCAATATTTGGACTAAAATTTGTATATTTAAATTAATAAAACTTGATAAATTAGAGTAAAGAAATAAGTAAGTAGAATTTTGGAGTAAACATTGCATGCTATAACTCAAAATGTACTTTGAATAATGCATAATTAAAAAGAAGTTAATGAGAATAGTTTCATGTCAATTTCTATTTTATTCTTATTCCTTCAATGATCATTCTCCCTACCTCTCTATATTTTTTCTTTTTTTTTTTTTCCTTCTTTTCCTACATGTTCTTAAAAACCATAGATTTATCTTTTGGTTGCCCCGACCCTAATCAATTCCTCTATTTCTTTTTACCTTATATAACTTACTCTGGCTGGAAGGATAATGTGCCTCAACACTGCACATTTTGTCACCTCACAGCAGCTAACAGAATAAGCATTAATTTTAATCTTACATATCAATATAAATCTCACTTTAATAAAATTCTGAAATGTTCCAGTAAAATCCTTATTCTTCCAGCAGATCTCTTTCATAACCCCATGCCCATGATCAGTTTAGGCAATGACAAATAGCAAACTGAGTTGAACTCTGCAGTGACTCTGACTCCCTCCCATTTTCTCCCTTTATCAGCCTCTCTAGAATAAAAATGTCAGAATTCACTGCTGAGAACCTTATAAAATTTACATTGTACTTTGAAATGTAGAATAATAGTTCTGTGGATGAAGAAAAAAAGTAAGAACCATCTTTTACTCTACTAGTTAAGAAACCATAATATTTTTACATTGTTCAGCTGTCATACTAATGAATAGAGTGTTGTTCCCAAGCCTGAAAATCAAAATTGCTAGTCCTGTTACAAAAATGATAGATAAGACTATACACCACACAGTCCAAATATCCCTTTTTCACTTCTTTATTCAAGTGTTTTTATGTCACTAACAGAGATTTCTCTTGACTAAGAACAAGACTAATTTCTCTCTTTTATTTGTAAAAATTAATGGGCATATTTTTCCAACTTTACTGTGATTATAATTGGCAAATAAAAAATGTTGTATATTTAACATATACAATTTGATGCTTTGATGTAAGAATACACTGTTAAATAATCACCTCAATCAAGTTAATTAACAGATCCTTCACCTCACATAGTTATTATGTTTTGTTTTGTGGTGAGAACACTTTAGATTAATACTTGTGGCAAACTTTACATATAAAATACAGTATTATTAACTATAGCCACCACGTTATACATTAGACCTCCAGAATTTATTCATCCTGAATAACTAAAAATTTGCACATTTTGAGCAACATCTATCTTCCCCTCACTCTAGTCCCTTGCAAACACCATTCTACTCTTCGCTTCTATGATTATGATTATTTAAAATTCCCCATTAAGTGATATCATGCAATATTTTTCTTGATATGTTTGGTTTTAATGCATCACAGTGGCTAATAACATATTCTTTTTTTAATTCACCTGATCTAAGGAAGCAGGGCTATCTGCATGAGGTTGGGAAATGTGTAATGCTTGTATGTGTGTGTGTAATTCTTTGATATTTAAAGTTTATATGAAAAGTAGTTGTCCTAAATGTCCTAGACTCTGTTCATACTGGCTTTAGATTTTCTCTAAATGAAAAAATAAACATTTTTCTAAGGATGGGGAAATTAGGACATATGAAAATTGGCAAGGGCCTCTACTGAAAGTAAAATTAGAATACAAAGAATAACTAGGGGGAGTGAGAAAAAAATAATATTGGAAAGTTTGTATCTGAGGGTGAAAAAGTATTTCATTATTAAATACTTACAGAATGAAGAGAAATATTGTGAAGTCATAGTTTCTTTCTCTGGTTGCTGGTTTTGAAAAACAATTGGTTGATATATGGCCAGCAAAGGCAGGGTAAAACTTCAGTTGGTTGTAATAGCACATACCACTAGTGATTAACAATACAGTACAACTTATTAATTCATCCTCAACTTTATTAGCACTCTGATCTTCAAAAAAATTACATATCTTCTTTAATTAAGCAATTGAAAAGTGTACAGAACATAGAAAGCACCTAGCTCATAATAGTCTGTCTTATGTATTTATTATTCTTATTATTATCCTTAAAATATTTTTAAAAATCTATAATCTTCTGCCTGAACCTTGACCATCAATGCTTTCTGTAAATCTTATAGTAAGTCTCATATCTCAGTTAATTTTATCTTCTCCACAATTACTAATTACTATTTATACAATTTTCTAATATTCTGCAAGGTTCTCCCCACAAAATTTGCCCACTTTTTATCACATGAAATTGCTTCCCAAATCACAGGCTAAATATAAACTATTCAACTAGAATGTCTTCAAATTCTATTGACTGATTTCCTGCCCGTACCCCCTGACTTCTGTTTTAATAGAGGAAGCATCTCTCATCAAATTTTAATATTTTCATCTATGTTTTAGGTCTGATACCTTCCACTTTCTTAGGAATATTAAATGATCATTTTTCTACTTTTAACTCATTTTTCTTCTAAATATTATTCAACAATTATACATCATTTTCTCTCCCATCTTAAAATATTCTTGGACTCCAGATCCCTCTCAGACTACCTTCTTTTTATAGACAATTTATTTGGAAAAACTACAGAATATCATCATTTCCAATCTCTGTATTTTTCACTCAATTCAATGTATCTTCTGTCTCCCATTTTCCACAAAAATAAGAAATATTGCATCTAAAGATAACAATGGCAACCATATTGCTAAACCCAATGTACATTTCCACTCTTCATTTCATTTTATCTCCAAAAAAATTGATTAGTGATGCTCTTTCCCTCTTTGTTAGAACTCTCTTCTTATTTCCAATAAATTATCATCTGGTACTTTTTTTTCTACATGTCTGACCATTCATTTTTGTCTCATTTACTGGCTTGTTTTTAAATAATAGAATCATCTAGCCAGTCATTAAAAGCTGGATTTTCTCAATTGGAGATTGCAGACTGAATAAAAATCTTTGATTAATAGTCAATCTCCTCCTTACCTACAAAAATTTAATTTCTATATTTAGAATAATTCTAAAATGTATGTTTCAACAATGACTTTCTTTCCATTCCATATCTGTGTATCTTAATATTGGCTATTTTTTAATTGTGCACCCATCTCCCCACCTCAGATTTGAAATGTCCTAAACCATATTTAGATCTTCCCCTCTTCTCCAGTTCACACCTGGTAATCTCCAAGTGTCCCCAACATTAATAAATCAATTTATCCCAGTTTTAAAAACTTGACACCTGCAAGCTATTTTGACTTGTATTCTTTTGCTCCCAAATTTAGTCTTTCATTCAATAAATATTTATTATGTGTCTGCTCTTGGATAGACAGCGATCTAAGTTCTAGGGATATACTAGGAAAAAATAAATAAAGTTGGGGTAATCATGGAACATCATTATAAAGAGAATGGGCCAACTGGAAAAGAAGGGCAGTCAAGAAATAATAAGAGAGAAGTGGTCAGTTCATGAGAGCTCTTATGTTGAAAAATAAAACAGGCTATATTTGATAGTGAATAATGATTAGCTATTTTGTATTGCATATTCTGATAAGGTGACTTTTGAACAACTTTTGAAATTCTGTATTCTAAATTTATCTTAAACCTATTTAATTATTTCCATCTCTATTGCTGTCATCCTTATCCAAAGTATGACAGTCCTCTTTTGTGCTCCAGCATAGCCCACTAATTTTTTGTTTGCTTTGAACGTCTTCTATCCTTTACTTTAAACAGCAGTGTAAATCATGTCTTTTTATAGAGAAAATATAACCCAGTCAGGCTTCCGGGTTTTCATACACAATTGTCTCTACTAGAAACATTTTTTGTACCTCTAACACACATATTTAACATAATTTTTAGATATTAAAACTTGCATGAAAATTTCAATACTTTTTATAATCATTATCAAAATTGAATATTTGCATATACTTTTCTGATAATTTGAACACTTTGTCTTTTTTTTAATTATAATATAACTTCCAATTGTAGATCACATTTAGCTCACCATGGTATGAAATTTCCATCTTCGAATGCAATATTTTGCTGACAAAATAAAATGGCATTCATATTTTTGAGAGGGGACAGAATTTTAGAAATGAAGACCAACAATGATACCTACCTGTAATCCCCCTTGAAAAAGTGTATTTTGATTTACTATATTGCATTAAATATTGACACATCTTTTACTTTTATAACATTTTTAAAGAAGTTAGGATGTGTATACACTTCACTATTTGAAGAACAAGGTAGACAACGTTCATGCCCTCACAGAGCTTACATACTATGCTGTTGTAGGGGAAGACATCCAGAAAACATGGTTAAATTATTACATGTGTATTATATATAACATGTATATAAACACACATATATATATCATATATATAGTTAAATTATATATTTATATAGCTATTCATAATTATGTCAATATACAAATATATAATTTATACATGTGTGTATATATGGTATTACTTTCATATGTAATACATGTAAGTTACTAATACTTGATGTGATCCTATGTTAGATAATAATAAAAAAGTTCTACTTTGGATGGAATTATCAGGAGTTGTCTCTTAGAGATGACATTTAAAATGGATTATCATTAATAGAAATGATCCAGGAATAGAAAGTGCCAGGAAAAGAAGGAGACATAGGAAATAGCAAGTGCAAAGATTCTGAGGTAGAAAATGGCTCATTGTGATCTAGAAATTGACAGAAGGAATGTGGTACTGGAATTCAATGAACAAGGAATAACCGAGAGTAACAAGTCAGAAAAAGTGGGTAGAGGCTGAAACAAATGAGGAGCATAGGCAGAAGCTTGAAGATTGCTGAAAATTTAATGACTATGTTTAGAAATAGGGAAGTGACATGATTTGATTTACACTACTTTAAACACTCATTTTTGGCTTCTATAAGATCAATGGATTTTTAGCAGGAAGGGGCAAGAGGACAACTTGGAAAAAAAAGTTACTAGAAAATGATCAAGGCCCATGTGTATTAAAAAAATAAAAGAGCAAATCTAAGGTATGTTTTAGAGTTAAATACAGGTTGGATGAGAAAGTAAAGAATGAGAATAAATGTCTAGAGTCAGATTTTAAACTTTAGTGTGACATATAGATTTAGTAAGATTGCCAATGTTAAATGAGATGAGAAATGTTGAGATTAAAGAAGCTCTGAGAGAGAGTCAACAGTTTGATTCTGTAACTGTTAAAATTCAGAAGTATATTAAGTTTCAAAATGATGATGATAAATAATTTATTGCATCTGAAAGTCAATGGATAATCAGTCTACTTGGAGAAACACATTTCAGAAACATGTGTATAGTTATGACATGGAAAAAGGTGGAATCTCCAATGTCTATAATGGAGGGAAATATACTGTCCTAGCTTGAAACTTGAAAAAAATGTTAACATTAAAAGCTTCAGTAGAAAGAGTGTAAAGTGCACTAAAGGATGTGGGGAAGCAGCCAGTGGGACAGGAGAAAAAACAAACTATGAGTATCTGAGTTCCCAAATGCAAGACCAATAATATCCAAATATTTCCAAATGAGAGAATTCCCTCATTTAGGTAGTTAAATTTGTGTGACTGAGTTTTGCCTGAATTTTCTTACTTTGTGTTACCCTTCAGCACTGTAGCAATCTGTAACCTCGTTTGGTTATTTGGGACTCATTCCCTCCCCTTCTCTTGCTAAAATAGAGAGAAGTGCCTTTTTTATCTTTGTGGTGAGTTTCAGTGCAGAGACAAACACTTCAGGTTCCTGTTGTTAAAGTAGTTCTTGAATTAGAAGATTGCCACCAGCACAGAATCCTTGATTCCTGAACACCAAATTCATGCCTGCTTGGGCAATGCTTACATTTACAAGATAGTAGAGAAACCATATCTGCCATTCTCTTTAACACAAATTCCTAGAAGCCTTATTGATAATTCATTTTGTTAACCAGTCTATTGATCATTTCTTAACAAACCTAATTTTTTCAATTATACTGACTGAGTTCTGGGTAGGTTAAGTGAAAATTCTGTTTATTGTTTTAAAAATTCCCACTACAGACACAGTAGCCTAGAATCATATGTTTTCTGATATATTCTTTTAAGAAGAAGTGCTACAATTCCTTTCTGTCACTTTTTCTCCTAATATTGATACATTTATATTTTCTGAATGTATATGAAATCAAGGAAACAGTATCATAAAGATTAGTAAAGTCACAAGTTGCATTTATTGGATCAGTTTAATGTCAGTACATCTCAACTTTTATTTTGTGAAATGTTGTTTGGTTTTTCAGTAGATAAATTTCATCAAGCAAGTTAACAACTATATTTCATGGAGATGTGTTTATAATCAATAGAAAAAGTACCCCAAAATGGGCAAGTGCTATGGGCTTAGTGAAACCAAATGAAAATGTCCTAGGTAAGCTAAAACAGAAAGAATATTGAGAATAAAAACAAACAGAATTAAAGATCAACAGTATTACAACACTGTTTCCTAAATGATAATTTTAAAATAAAGGAACATTTTCACATCTCAATTATTTTTTTCACACTCCAAATCAATTAATATTCTAATAACGAAAAGGGAAATAGTGTTTACTGAAATAGAAATTAACTTTGAAGATAACTTTTCATCAAAAAAAATCAAGATTGTCTAAGTATATTATTTAAATGTACCTCATATGTTATTGAATGCCTCATAAATAACAAAACCAAAGATCTAGAAAAGATATTGACAAGTCAAAGTAATATATTTATTAGTAAAGAAATTTGACATCACCAGCCACCAGAAAGATGCAAATTAAAACCACAATGAGATATCACCTCACAACCATTTAAATGGCCACCATGAACAAATCAACAAACAACAAGTGCTGTTGAGGATGTGGAGAAAAGGAAACCCTAGTGCACTGTTGCTGGGAATGCAGACTGGTATAACCACTGTGGAAAACAGTGTAGAATTTCCTTAAAAAGCTAAAAATGAACCTGTCTTTTGATCCAGTGATTCCACTGCTGGGATTATACCCTAAGAATCTGGAAACACCAATCCAAAAGAATCTATGAACCCCTATGTTCATAGCAGCCCTATTTACAATAGCCAAGTGCTCGAAATAGCCTAAGTGCCCATCTGTATATGAGTGGATCAAAAAACAATGGTACATTTACACAATGGAGTACTATGTAGCAGAAAGAAAGAATGAACTCCTACCTTTTGCGACAGCATGGATGGAACTGAAGAGTTATTATATTAAGTGAAATAAAGCAGGCTGTGAAAGATGAATATCATATGATCTCACCTCTAACAGAAGCCTAATGAACAAAATAAACTAATGAACAAAATAGAACCAGAGACATGGAAACATGGAGGAGACTGACAGGGACAGAAGGGTGAGGGGAGGGGGGTAATGGTAAAAAAAAAAGGAGAAAGGAGTAGTCAAAGAACATGTATGAATGACTCATGGACATAGACAACGGTGTGGGAATTAACAGTGGGAGAAGGTGGTGGGATGAACTGAGGAGGGCAAAGGGAGAAAAATTGGGACAATTATAATAGAATAACAATAAACAATTATTTAAAAAAGAAACTGATCTCAATTACATATATCTTTCAACAGAAATTGCATAACCACAGGTAAAAATAATATAGTTGCTTAGTACAGTTTTACTGCTTGATATGTGTGTAGTGTTTATATGATGTATAATGCAAAATAATTATTAAAATTGAACCAAAATTAAATCATATACCTTGGAAAAGATCAATATGTATCTCATATTGTGTAACAGAACTGGAACATGACTGGGACAAGCCTTAGGACAGAACAGGTTGTGACTAAAATGTATTGAATTTCAATTATTTGTCATGTGTGATGCTATTTATAGCACACATTATTCATGATTTAGTAAAGAAAATCTAATAATGAAAGTTCAAAGGAGGAATGGTGGGATAACTGAAGATATAGACAGAGACTTGTATTGGGACAGTGTCCTTTCAGGTCTAAAAGAACCTGGTGACACTGAAAAGTCTCCTCTACCAAAGTACCTTCATTCTGCAAATAATTACCAATTAACTTTTATATGCCAGGCACATTCTTAGGTACTGAGATATACTGGTGAGGAAGAGAGACCTGTTCCTTTTATCATGAATCATGTGGAAGGCAAACACAAAATACAGTTAAAATTGTATACATTGAGAAAGTGGTTGAAATGAACTTATGTTCCCTGCAGTATGGTAGCTTGTATACTCTGATGGTTCTCCCAGTAATACAACTAAGATGGATATGTTTGTAAATACTGCTGAAGTGCCCTGAAAGAAACCTACAAGTGAAGTGAGAACAAGAATCCTGTTTCAAAAAAGAAAAAAGAAAGAAAGAAAAAAGCGAGTTGAAGGTGGCTTTCACCCTGGGGTTGTTCACTGTATTTTGGGACCAAGGGCTTCGAAAGTGACATTTGAACACAGGGAAACAGACAATGTGGAAAACCTAAAGAAACCCTTTATAAAATAGTATTCAAAAGGGTATACATACCTCAGGGTAATACTCAACACAAATAAGCTGTATTGAGGTAGACCCAGAAGGGAAGCTTATCTACCTCAACTTTAGCAGAATAAACAAAAAGCTCTTCTGAAAATTCTAAATCTTAAAATGACTCTAGCACCGATTTTTCTTTCTAACATGTTTCCTGTGTTCTCTGAAAAACAAAGTATCAAAGATGGGATTAAAATTTAAGGTGGTCTTCGTTATTAATGGCCCCAGATAGGGGACAGCAGCAACCCACATCTGATCTAGAGAAACTCAGATCAAGAAATGCCTTAAAAATGATCACAGATTAAGTTTCATAAAAACAGGCAAAAATTACACAAATGAACACTAGTAAGTGAGAACCAAAAAAAAAAAGCACAGCAGATAAGGTTCAAAAATGTTCTAAATATTAAAATGATCAGACAACATAACTTTTAAAATCAGACACAAAATTTATTAATTGTACTTTAGGAATATATTTTCAGAAAAGAGAAACATAAAAAATAGGAATATTTTTTAAATAATCAGAGTTATTTTAGAAATAGTAATTAATATTATAACTAAATAATATCATAGTAATTAAAATAAAAAATTCAATGGATAGCCCTGGCCAGGTAGCTCAGTTGATTGGAGCATCCTGTCATACACCAAAATTTTGTGAGTTAAATCCCTGGTCAGGTGCTTATAGAAAAAAACCAAATAGATCTTTCTTTCGCTCTCTTTCTCTTTCTCCTCTCCTTCCTTCCCTCCCTCCATTTTTTCCCTCCCTTCCCCTCTCTCCAAAATCAATAAACATATCCTCAAGTGAGGACTAACAAATTCAATGGGTAGGATTAAAGATTAAGACAAATTAAAAAAATTTTTCCTAAACACAGCCTAATGAGGCAGAGGATATTGCATCTGAAAGATAAAGACTCATGTAGAATACTAGGAAAAGATCCTAGAGTCTCTTCATGATTGCTGTAAGACAGAAGAAAGAGACTGGTCCAGAGGAAAAGATAATTATGAGAATTCTATAGAATAATAGAAGGCTAAAGGCTAAAGATTCAAAAATTCAACAAATCCCAATCATATTAAATTAAATATATGTACATGAAGAATGCTGGATCTCAACAGCAACCTAAAATAAAAGATAGATTGAACTTCCAAAGTAAAAACTTTAGATTTAGAAACAAGTTCTCGACTTAATAAGCAGTATAAAATTACAGTGGAATGAGCCTATTCATAGGATGAAAGAATGTATTTGTCATTTGATGTGTTAACTAGAATATATTAGGTTACGCTGATTTTTTTTTGAATATTAAATGTCTTTATTTAAGATTTCAGGAGAATGAGGTATTTGTAGACATTGAGCTGAACAACAAAGAACTTCTGGCACACACCAGGACGTTCATTTTGCTGTAGTCACATTTCTTCCCACACAAAAACTTGTCCCATTACCACCAGTACTGTCCTATCCTAACAGTCTACCACCACTGTGTCCTTTTTGTCCCTTCTTACATGATGCTACACAATAAAAAACCACCCACATACTGACATCTGCTCCCTTTGTGCCAAGTTTTGGAAACTCCTGTAGATTCAATGTAAGTACTGTGAAGAGCTCATGTTAACAGCTCCACCCTCCCCTCCCAGCCCCCAAACTGGCCTCATCTGTTTAAATATTGTTACACCAGGACACAAAATCTCAAGAAGAGATGACTTTCCAGAGGTCACTTAGCCAAAAATTTATATATATGAGGGAGGACCAAAAAAAAAAACCTAGAATTTATTAAAAATTATGTATTTATTCTTACATGTTTAAACTTCAGTCACCTTCAAAGTACTCTCCATTTGGTGCAATACATCTATTGAGACATTTTTTCCACTGCTCAAAAGTTTTTGAACCAGTTGATTTTGATGACTTTTAGTGCTTCTGCCATTTTTTGTTTCACCTCTTCCTGCGAAACACTCAGTACGGTGTGGGCAAGTGCACTCCTAAATCACCCATCATGAAATGGGCAAATGCACTGAAAGAGTCTTCAAAAAAAAAAAATTCACTAAAGCAGAATGCAGCCTCCCACAATGCCAGCAAGTACACTTACTTATACAGATGAGTTCCTAGAACACTCACTTAGTGAGGCAAGCCCGTACTACAAGGGCCCTGCCCTCCAGAAGATAATTCCAGTTTTTTCAGGTCCCCGTCCAAAAATATGCATATGTGATTTTGTCTCAAGCCACCACCTATAGGTTAGACTGATATTTAAACAAACACATTATCTGTGCTCCTGCACCCCCATTTACATGTAATATTAAATGGCTTAGCAGGAAAAATAATTGCTTCCATTCAGAAAAGGGAAGAATGGAAGTATGCAAAGCTACATATCTCTTCTGTAATCTTATGTATTCATGGCCCTCTTAACATGAGGTATTCCTATGTTCTGTTTCTACTGCTTGGGAAGTAACTCCTGTACAGCTTTTCCCCATGATCCCTGGCTCAATCTGTACAGCAGAAGACATCACACTGCAGCCTTTGAGTCAAATCTGGCCCTTAGCCAAATTTATTTTAAATAGTTTTATTGAAACACAACCACAAACTTTGATTTAAATGTCATTTGTGGTTGCTTTTGTAACAACTGAGTAGCTGCACCAGAGAATATATGGCCTACAGAGTAACTGTAGCCTAAAGTAATTGCTGTCAGTGTCTTTACAAACAGCTTTGCTGACTCCTTCTCTAGGGAAGTCCCACTGTTCTTTGCTTTAGCTAAAGTGGTTGTTGGGTAAGATTCCTTCTTCCTTAGAAACTACTTGGCTATCTCAGCCCCATCCCTGCTCATAGAATACTGAGACACAAGGGTTATTTGAAAACTTAGTCACAGGATTTTTTTAAACTCTAGACACAAGGGATCTGTAGTAGGACAACTATGTATTTAAAAATATATATTTTTAGGAGAGGACTTTCACATCTGGTAGAGAAGTAGGTCACAGGCATTCTAAAACTAGAAAAGCAAGATGAATCACAGCTAAACCACTGTGTTAAAAAAATAGATGTGGAAGCAACGGGGGCTTATATAAATTATAATTCATTCTTGCCCATTGGTAATTTACACAACTGAAGTGACCTACTGGATGTCTTTTCTTCAAAAGAATATTCTTTTTTTAAAAAAAATTATCACCCAATGATGTTTATTGATTTGAGAGACAGAGAGAGAGAGAGAGAGAGAGAGAGAGAGAGAGAGAGAGAGAGAGAGAGACATCGGTGAGAGAAACATCAATTTGTTGCCTCCCATATAAGCCCCAACCTGGATATAACCTACAACCCTCTCATATGTGAGAGGATGCTCCAACTAACAGAGACACCTGGTGTCCAGGGCAAGATTTTTCAGTTTTATGCAGCAGTTGGTTCTTCCATACCTGGAAAGGTACCAAACTTATAGAAGTTCAGTATTATCTTTTTTAAATTTTTATTCTTTTTTATTTATTTTATTTTTTTCCTGTTCTTTGTTCCCTGTCTTCTCCATTCACCCCCCGGGGGGGGGGGCATGTCTACCAGGCCGTGCAAGCTGCTCACATGTTCTTGGTTCCCTGTCTTCTGCCTTCACCCCGGGGGGGGGGGGGGGCGTGTCTACCAGGCCGAGCAAGCTGCTCACCTGTTCTTTGTTACCTGTCTTCTGCCTTCACCCGGGGGCCGTGTCTACCAGGCCGAGCAAGCTGCTCACCTGTTCTTCGTTACCTGTCTTGTGCCTTCACCCCGGGGGGGGGGGGGTGTCTACCAGGCCAAGCAAGTTGCTCTCCTGTTCTTTGTTACCTGTCTTCTATTCTTTTTTATTCTTATTTTTTAAAGTATATTTTATTGATTATATTGTTACAATAGCTCCAACTTTTTCCCCTTTGCTCCCCTCCACCCAGCACCACCCCTCCCTCAGCAATCCCCCACCCCCGAAGTCCATGCCCATGGGTCATACATACAAGCTCTCCTGCCTCACCCTTTCATATATTCTTCTTCTTTTTTTATAAATAAATGATTAATTAATTAGT
Source organism: Furipterus horrens (assembly GCF_987537825.1). Taxonomy (NCBI): domain Eukaryota; kingdom Metazoa; phylum Chordata; class Mammalia; order Chiroptera; family Furipteridae; genus Furipterus; species Furipterus horrens. The sequence goes on from NW_028327171.1 coordinate 72,734,724, forward strand.
TTAACAATAAAAAATAAAATCCCTCCCTCTTAGACTTAAGACCATTTATAATCTTGTAAAGGACAATGGGCGAAGGTCTTGAGCTCCTCTAGCTGCTTCAACCTTGACATGGTTGTGGTTTTAACTACCCTTCGGTCCAGAAATTCCTAATAAGAGTGGGGATGTGGAGGGGAGATGGCCTTCCCACATGGGGAAGGATCGTGCAGACTCCAGGTCAGTTGGCTGTCCCTGGACAACGGTGTGGTTGGTTTAACAGGCTGGCATCCTTGTTGTATTCTGGGGGCAACAGATTTGGCAAAATGGTTAAAAGACATCATTAAATCTATAACCACTAGATGACAAAATTCAGCTATTAATTTTTAAATGTCCCTCATTAGGGAAAAAAAGGGCTTCTTTGGAGGAAGGTATGCCACGTACATCTCACCTGTCCAAAACCCTTTTGCCCATTATACTTAGTTTGGGCTGAGGGAAATATTTTAGGATTACCCCCTCTCAGACGTCTGGGCCCTTTTGGTACAAGCCATTAGGATAGAAAAGAGAAACCAGTTTTAAAGTGAAGCCCACAGACCACCCCATACTTCACCAACCCAGCCACTTAGTTCAGCCAAACCAATGAGTCTTAGGAGGCAGCGATGCAGACAAGATTAAGTGAGGACTGTACATCAGACAATCACTCAGGTAATAAAATCATAGGCTTATGCCCTTTGAAAACAGAAAACACATGTTAATTTATGTAACATAACCCAGAAATAAGTTTCTAAATCTATAGGACTGTCTTATTGGAAAGACATCCAGTTGCAAGGCATTTGACATTCTTCTCACCTGTAAATTAAACATCTTTGATGATGCCACAGACATAGTTTAACTTTCAAATGAAAACATATTTTAAATGAAAAGAAACTTTAAAGACAGTTAGCTGCACTACTTTATAGTCTACCACTGAGCATTGTGAGTTTCCTTGAGTCATGATTTTTCTCCCTAAGATTACCCTCCTTGTCATTAAAGGGACTACATTAAGTCTATTTTTAATTTATCCTTTTCATTTGCATAAAAACAATAAGAGTAGAAAATGATCACTTATGATTTTTAGTTCTGTTTTGCTGGAACTTACGCAAGGAACATTTAGGGTGACCTTCATTCTGCCCTTCAGGGCACAGAAGCTGAGCCACATACCTGGCATTCAGCCTTGCCTGTAAACACCTGACTTTTCCAAGTCTTTCTGGTTTTCCATTGTGCCTTAAAGTCCCTTCTAGCCATCTTTCAGGAAAACAACCTTTATTCCTTCCCTGGAAAGATTTCTGTGGACCGCACAACCAACCAAGGTACCATGCCTTTTATTACCTTCGAAAGTTAATCCCAGTTCCTCAGGGCTTTTTGGTAACAACCAGAGTCCAAGCATGTCTCCTTTACGCATGACATTCCAGTTAAAGTCTTGGTCAGAAAAACCTCTATTAACAACTGGTCTTATTAGTTTAATGCAAAGAAACTTATGTCATTACCTACTTGTTTAGAATGCCAAACTCTGGAGGGATCAGATAGGGAGAAAAATATACAGTGTGAAAAAAAATCCTTGTCCTTCTAATATTCACTAACTTGCATTTCCATTCTTTATATTTTCATTTTTTTCCCCACTAAAATATTTTTGTTTGTTTTTCCATTACAGTTGTCTCACTTTTTTCCCCCTCTTGCTTCCCCGCACCCTGCCCCCCCCCTTCTCCCACATTCAGTCCCCAAACAGTTGTCCTTGTCTGTGGGTCATTTATACATGTTCTTTGAGTAGACCCATCCCCTTCTTACCCCCTGCTCTCCCTCCCCCCTCCCCCCTTGTTATTGTTAGTTAATTCCTTGTTTACATACCTCTGGTTCAATTTTGCTCATATGTTTGTGTTGTTCATTAGTTTCCTATAATAGGTAACAGCATAAGGTATTTTTCTTTCATTTCCTGGCTTATTTCACTAAGCATAATTCTCTCTAGTTCCATCCATGTTGTTGCAAATGGTAGAAGTTTTTCTTTCTTTCTGCTACATAGTACTCCATTGTGTAAATGTACCATCGTTTTTTGATCCACTCATCTACAGATGAGCACTAAGGTTATTTCCAGCACTTGGCTATTGTAAATAGTGCTGCTATGAACATAGAGGTGCATAGGTTCTTTTGGATTGGTGTTTCAGGATTTTTCGGAAAATCCTAGCAATGGAATTGCTGGTTCAAAAGACAGTTCCATTTTTAGGTTTTTGAGGAAATTCCAAACTGCTTTCCATAGTGGCTGCATCAGTCTTCATTCCCATCAGCAATGTACCAGGGTTCCCTTTCTCTGCATCCTCGCCAGCAAAAGTTGTTTGTTGATTTGGTGATGATGGCCACTTTGACTGGTGTGAGGGAGTATCTCATTGTGGTTTTTACTTGCATTTCTCTGATGGCTAGTGATGTTGAGCATTCTTTCATATGTCTATGAACCCTCTGTATGTCCTCTTTGGAGAAGTGTTTGTTCTGGTCCTTTGCCCATTTTTTAATTGGGTTGTCTGTCTCCTTGGTGTTGAGTCATATAAGTTCTTTTTATATTTTGGAGATCAGTCCCTTGTCTGAGATATCATTGGCAAATATATTTTTTCATATGGTTGGTTCCCTTTTCATCTTGGTGATGTTTTCTTTTGCTGAGCAGAAACTCTTTAGTTTGATGTAGTCCCATTTGTTTATTCTTTCCTTTATTTTCCTTGCCTTAGGAGATATATCAGTGAAAATGTTGCTAGGTAGAATATCTGAAATTTTCCTGTCTATTTTTTCCTCTAGGACTTTTATGGTGCCACAGTTTACATTTAAGTCTTTGATCTATCTTGAGTTTATTCTGGTGTATGGTGTAAGTTGGTGGTCTAGTTTCATTTTTTTGTATGCCCCTGTCCAGTTCTCCCAACACCATTTGTTGAAGAAGCTCTTCTCACTCCATTTGATGTTCCTCTCCCCTTTGTCAAATATTAGTTGACCATGTGCACCTGCATTTATTTCTGGGCTCTCTATTCTGTTCTATTGATCTGTATGTTGGTTCTTATGCCGGTACCAGACTGTTTTGATTACTGTGGCCTTGTAGTATAGTTTGATATCAGGTATTGTGATTCTTCCCACTGTGTTCTTCTTCCTCAAAATAGCTGTGGCTATTCGGGGCTCTTTTTTGTTTCCATATAAATTTTTGAAGTATTTGTTCTGGGTCTGTGAAAAATGTCATTGGTATTATGATAGGGATCACATTGAATGTATAAATTGCTTTGGGTAGTACGGACATTTTAATAATGTTGATCCTTCCCATCCATGAACATGGTATATGCTTCCATCTATTTGTATCTTCCTTAATTTCTTTCTTCAGTGTTATGTAGTTTTCTGAGTACAGGTCTTCTACCTCCTTGGTTAAGTTTATTCCTAGGTACTTTATTTTTCTTGTTGCTAAGGTAAATGGGATTTTTCTTTTAGTTTCTATCTGTGAAATTTTATTGTTGATGTACAGAAATGCCTTCAATTTCTGAATATTGACTTTGTACCCTGCTATTTTGCCAAATTCACTTATTAGGTTGAGTAGTTTTTTTTTGTGGAGTTTATAGGGTTTATTATGTACTCTATCATGTCATCTGCAAATAATGACAGTTTTACTTCCTCTTTTCCAATTTGGATGCCTTTTATTTCTCGTTCTTGTCTGATTGCTGTGGCTAGAACTTCCAAGACTATGTTAAATAGGAGTGGAGAGAGTCAATATCCTTGTCTTATTCCTGATCTCAGGGGGAATGCTCTCAGTATGATGTTGACTTGAGGTTTCTCGTGTATGGCCTTTATTATGTTGAGGTATGCTCCTTCTATTCTCATCTTGCTGAGAGTTTTCATCATAAATGGGTGTTGTAGTTTATCAAATGCTTTTTCTGCATCTATTGATATGATTATGTGGTTTTTGTCTTCATTTTGTTTATGTGGTGTATTACGTTTATTGATTTGTGAATGTTAAACCATCCTTGCATCCCTGGGATGAATCCCACTTAATTGTGGTATATGATCTTTCTAATGTATTGTTGGATCCGGCTTGCCACTATTTTGTTGAGAATTTTAGCATCTATGTTCATCAGCAATATTGGCCAGCAGTTTTCTTTCTTTGTTGTGTCTTGACCGGGTTTTGGAATTAGGGTAATACTGGCTCCATAGAACGAGTGTGGGAGTCTTCCCTCTTCTTGGATCTTTTGGAATAGTCTGAGGAGGATAGGAGTTAGTTCTTTCCTAAATGTTTTGTAGAATTCACCTGTGAAGCCAACTGGTCCTGCGCTTTTGTGTCCCGGGAGTTTTTTGATTACTGCTTCAATTTCACTAGCTGTTATTGGTCTATTTAGGCTTTCTGATTCTTCTTGATTCAGTTTTGGAAGATTATATGTTTCCAGGAATTTGTCCATTTCCTCTAGGTTGTCAAATTTCTTGCCAAAATAATTTCTTGTCATAATAATTTCTTGTCATAATAATTTCTTACAATTCCTTGTATTTCTGTGGTATCAATTGTGATTTCTCCTCTTTCATTTCTGATTTTACTTATTTGGGTCCTTTAGCTTTTTTTCTTGATGAGCATGGTTAAAGGCTTTTCAATTTCATTTATCTTTTCAAAGAACCAGCTCCTACTTTTGTTTATCTTTGGAATTCTTAGTTTAGTCTCTGTGTCATTAAATTCTGCTCTGATCTTGATGATTTCCTCCCTTCTACTTGCTCTGGGCTTTGCTTGTTGTTCTTCCTCTAGTTCTTGTAGCTGTAGGGTTAAATTTTTTATTAGAGATTCTTCTTGCTTTTTTAGGTAGGCCTGTATTGCTATGAACTTTCCTCTCAGGACTGCTTTCGCTGTATCCCATAGGCTTTGGGTTGTTGTGTGTTCATTATTATTAATTTCCAGAAACTTTTTGATTTCTTCCTTGATGTCATTGTTAACCCACTCATTATTTAATAGCATGTTATTCATTCTCCATGAGTTTGAGTTTTTTCCCTGAGGTTGATTTCCAATTTTAAGCCATTGTGATCTGAGAAAATGCTTAATATAATTTCAATTTTCTTGAATTTGCTGAGGCTTGTTTTGTGTCCTAGCATGTGGTCTATCTTTGAAAATGTTCCATGTGCACTTGAGAAGAATGTGTATTTTGCTTTTTTGGGGTGAAAAGTTCTATATATATCGACTAAGTCTATTTGATCTAGAGTGTTGTTTAATGCCTCAATATCTTTGGTGTTTCTTTGCTTCGAAGATCTGTCCATTGTTGACAATGTAGTGTTAAAGTCCCTTACTATGAGTGTGTTGCTGTGTATATCTTTCTTGGAGTCTTTCAAATTTTTCCTTACATATTTGGATGTTCCTAAGTTGGGTGCATATATGTTTACAAGGGTTATATCTTCTTGATGGATTTTTTCCCATATTAGGAAATTCTCTTCTTTTTCTCTTTTTATGAGCTATTGCTGTGAAATCTGTTTTGTCTGATATAAGTATAGCTACCCCAGCTTTTTTTTCATGTCCATTTGCTTGAAATATTTTTTTCCATCCATTCACTTTCAGTCTGTGTAGATCTTTTGTTCTAAGGTGGGTCTCTTGTAGACAGCATATATGTGGGTGCTGCTTTCTAATCCACTCAACTACCCTATGTCTTTTGATTGGTGTTTTTAATTCATTTACATTTAAGGTTATTACCAATAGGTACTTATTTATTGTCATTTTCCACCTTTGTACTGTGTTTATCTCTTTCTCTCTCTGTTTCTTCATCTTCTTAAAGCAGACTCTAGCATCTCTTGCAATGCTGGTTTTGTGGAGATGTATTCTTTTAGCCTTCTTTTGTCTTGGAAATTCCTTATCTCACCTTCCATTTTGAATGAGAGCCTTGCTGGGAAGAGTATTCTTGGTTGTAGGCCTTTGTTTTTCTTTTTTTTTATTTTATTTTTTGGTTTTTCAATTACAGTTGTCCCATTTTTCCCCCATTGCTCCCCCCTCCCAGCCCATCCCTTCTTCCACAATCATATCCCTCCCTGTTGTCCATGTCCATGAGTCATTCATACACGTTCCTTGACTAGACCCTTCCCTTACTTATCCCCCTTCTCTCCCTCCCCCCTCCCCCCTACTGACTACTATTCTGGTCTTTGCCTATTTAGTTCGTTTGTTTGTGTTGCTCTTTAGTTTCCTGTATTAGGTGATATCATATGGTATTTTTCTTTCTTTGCCTGGCTTATTTCACTAAGCATAATTCTCTCTAGTTCCATCCATGTTGTCGCAAATGGCAGGAGTTCCTTCTTTCTTTCTGCTACATAGTATTCCATTTTGTAGACGTACCACAGTTTTTTGATCCACTCATCTACAGATGGGCACTTAGGCTGTTTCCAGCACTTAGCAATTGTAAACAGGGCTGCTATGAACATAGGGGTGCATAGGTTTTTTTAAATTAGGGTTTTAGGATTTTTCGGGTATAATCCTAGCAGTGGAATTGCTGGTTCAAAAGGCAGTTCCATTTTTAGTTTTTTGAGGTAATTCCATACTGTTCTCCATAGTGGCTGCATCAGTCTGCATTCCCACCAACAGTGCAGTAGGGTTCCTGTTTCTCCACATCCTCGCCAGCATTTGTTGTTTGTTGATTTGTTGATGATGGCCATTCTGACAGGTGTAAGGTGGTATCTCATTGTGGTTTTTACTTGCACCTCTCTGATGGCTTGTGATGTTGAGCATTTTTTCATGTGCCTATGGACCTTCTGTGTGTCAGGGGAACAGAATTGAAAGCCCAGAAATAAACCCAGGCCTCTATGGTCAACTAATCTTTGATAAAGGAGGAAGGAACATAAAATGGAATGAGAAGGGCCTCTTTAACAAATGGTGCTGGAACAACTGAACAGGGACGTGCAAAAAAAAAAAGGAAACTAGACCACCAACTTACACCACACACGAGAATAAACTCAAGATGAATTAAAGACTTAAATGTAAGCCGTGACACCATAAAAGTCCTAGAGGAAAACATAGGCAGGAAAATTTCAGATATCCCATGTAACCACATCTTCACGGATACATCTCCTAAGGCAAGAGAAATAAAGGAAAAAATAAACAAATGGGACTACATCAAACTAAAAAGTTTCTGCTCATCAAAAGAAAACATCAGCAAGATGAAAAGGAAACCAACCATATGGGAAAACATATTTGCCAATGATATCTCAGACAGGGGACTGATCTCCAAAATATATAAAGAGCTTATACGATTCAACACCAAGGAGACAAACAACCCAATTAAAAAATGGGCAAAGGACCTGAACAAACACTTCTCCGAAGAAGGCCTTTGTTTTTCATTGCTTGGAATATTTTTTGCCCTTCCGTTCTGGCTTGTAATGTTTCTGCTGAGAAATCTGATGATAGCCTTATTGGAGCTCCCTTGTATGTTATTAATTGTTTCTCTCTTGCTGCTTTTAGGATTCTCTCTTTGTCTTTGAATGTTGCCATTTTAATTATGATGTGTCTTGAAGTGGGCCTGTTGCGGTTCCTCTTCATCGGGACCCTCTGTGCTTCCTGGACTTGTGTAACTCTTTCTTTCCTCATGTTTGTGAAGCTTTCTGTCATTAGTTTTTCAAAGAGGTTTTCTATCCCTTGCTCTTATTTTTTTCCTTTTGGAATTCCTATGATATCGATATTATTACGTTTCATGTCATCCTACAGCTGTCTTAGAACCTCTTCATTCTTGTTCAGTCTTTTTTCATTTTGTTGCACTGTCTGGGAATTTTTGTCTACATCGTCTTCCAGCTCACTGATCTCATCTTCTACTTCCTGTAGTTAGCTTTTAATTTCTTCTACTGTGTTCTTCAATTCAGAGATTATGTTCTTTATTTCCTCCTGGCTCTTATTGATAGCTTCCATGTCCTTTTTCATGCTGGTATAATTCTCAGTATGTTCCTTGTAGTTTTTCTGGAGTTCCTGGTAGTTTTCCTGGAGTTCTTTGTAATTTCTGCTGAGTTCATTCAACTACTCCATAATCTGTTTTGAATTCCATATCTGATAGTTTGCTCCCCCTCTATTTCATTTAGAACTCCTTCTGGGGATTCTACCTTTCCTTTTGATTGGGGGTCGTTTCTCTGTCTCCGCATTTTTGTGACTCTTATTGTTTGTTGCTTCTTCTTAGAATAATCTGGACTTCATGGGTCTGCTCCTGGTGGCGTCAGATCGTGTACCAGTCTGGCCCTAGGCAACCTGTTGGAGACTTGAGGGATCTACTGGCTTTGTTAATCTATTCAAACTGTGATTAGCCATCAGGCTTAAGGACTGTGGGTGTGGCAGCTTAATTCCTGTAGGCGAGGTTTTTGATTCCCCTCAGGCTCATGTCACTTGGAGGAGAATGGTCTGCCTGCAGTACTGGTGATTAGTCAGCACTGGGACCCGGTCAGCTGCTTCCCCATTTCTCCCTTCAAAGCCACCATGCCAGACTCTCCCCAAGCATCTCCAGTCCTCTCTGCCTTCCCTCTGCTTGAGCCCAGGGTAAGTGGGGGCCAAAATATTTTTGTATGTTATTTGCTTAAGAGCTCTTTTTCTCCAGCTGTTTCTCTCCAGCTAGCAAGAAACTATGTGGCTTTTTACTTTTCACAGCTGGATACTATTTTACTTTCCACTCTGTTGCTTTAGGCTGGGAATCCCAGTTGGGGATTTAGACCCAGCCCTTCTCAGGGGGAATTTCCAGCTGCTGAGCTGTTTCTCAATCCCTTCAGCTGCCACCCCTGGGAGTCCAGCCAGCCCTTCTGTGTCTCTGCACTCCCTAATGGTCACTTTGTGAGGAAGTGGCCTTTTCTGTCTCTGTGATTATAAGACTTCTCTCCAGCTACTATTCAGTTGGTTATTCCCAATAACTTCTCCAAAATTAAGTTGTAAATCCAGACTGTTCCTTGGAGGAGGTTAGTGTAGCTTCCACTTACTCCTCCACCATCTTGGATCCCTCCTTACTTTTTATTTCTATGTGCAGATTTATCTAGTTTTTCTAAGGTTCTTACTTTCTTGCAATGCATTGCTAAAAGTAGCAAATAAAAAGCAAACACTCACTGCTCATACACACTCTGTTGTCCAAACTCTTTTCCTAACTCATTCACAAGTTTCCTGCTGACCACTACCCCAATCCATTTTATGAGTATGCATTTTAAAACTGCTCAGAAATACAAAGAAAGAAAAATATTGAAACAGAAAAACATGGATAAATCTCTTAATTATGCTGAATGACAAATGTCAAATAAAAGAAAACATTGTCCTTGCTGGTGTGGCTCAGAGGACTGAGTGCTGGCCAATGAACCAAAGGGTCTCCGGTTTTATTTCCAGTCAGCACCCATGCCTGGGTTGCAGTTAAGTCCCCAGTTAGGGGCATGCAACAGGCAAACACACATTTGTGTTTCTCTCTTTATCTCATTCCCTTCTCTAAAAATAAATAAATAAAATCTTTTTATTTAATAACACACTCTGTATGTTCATAAAATTCTGAAAATTGTAAACAAATTTATAGTAGTAGAAAACTGGTTGCTTGAAAAATAATTAAGAAAGGATGGATTGTAAAATGTCATGAATAAAATTTAAGGAAATAGTAAATGTTCTATATCTTGATTACAGTAATGGTTTTCCAGATTTACATGTATGTTAAAACTAGTTGAGTTATATATTTTAAATTTGTTCAGTTTATTTTTTCCAGATTGTTATTCATTAAATGTTATTTAAAAATCATGGCAATGTTATTTTCTAGTTATTAAAAGTGTTAGTTCATAATGTCAAAAGTTCAATTAAGTATACATTTATATTAAATTTCAATTTTTTAAAAAATTCAAATTATTTGTTTGTGTTGTTTTGTTTTTATTTTTAGAGAGAGGGGAAAGGAGAGAGGGAGAGAGACAGACATCACTGTGTGGTTGCACCTCACTCGTGCCCCCAACTGGGAACCTGATGTGCAACCTAGTTGTGTGCCCTGACTGGAAATCGAACCAGCGACACTTGGCTCGCAGGCTGATGCTTAATTCACTGAGCCACAGCAGCCAGGGTTAAATTTCAATTTTAAGTCATTATTAACATAGCCTCATGATATATAAAGCTTAAATTACAGAACTAATAGAAGACATAAAATAGTTCTCAATCATAGCACAGCATATAATCAGAATTGTACATATGAAGATTACAGAAGATATAAGTAACATAATTAACAAACTTTGACTAATAAACATATCTAGAATACTACGTCCACAATGCTACAACACACTAACAAGTGTGTTCTCTTAAAACCTGAGACAATTAATAAAAATTGACAATATTCTCAACAATAAAGCTACTATCATTAAACTCAATATGGAGATATACAGAATATCTTTTTTATTTAATGCAAATATTATAACAAATATTATTACAGTGTTAAAAAGGAAATACTCATATTTGAAAATTATGAATCACATGCTCAGATAACAATTTTATATAAAAATATATCATAAGAAAGCACTTCAAAGTATCTTAAGCATACAGTTCCACAGCTGACAAGACACGATTCTTTAAAGAGTAAAATTGGTGTCAAAAAAAGTGCACTGTTCATAAGAAAGAAAGAAAAAACGTTAGAAAAAATAGAAAATGAAACTTTCTCAACTTAAAAACATATACCTGCAAAACCTTATAGCTAACATCATACTTAATGGTGAAAAGTTTAAAGCTTTCCCAATTAGATCAATAACAAGACAAGGATATCACTTCTCATCACTAATTTTCAATGTTATACTGAAATTCTTAGCTAATAAAATAAGACAAGAAAAATGTGTGAAGATATTTCCAGTGCCCACCTGGAACCATATAGTTATTACAATATTATTGACTTTACCTCCTATTTTGTACATACTGTACACACCCATAACTATTTTGTAAATGCCAATTGGTACTTCTTAATCCTTTTAACTTTTTCACTCAATCCTCCAAACCCCCTCCCCTCTAGTAACCATCAGTCTATTCTCTGAATCTAAGTGTTTCAATTTTGTTTGATTATTTTATTTTTTAGATTACACATACATGTAAAATCATATGGCATTTTTCTTTCTCTAACTGACTTATTTCATGTAACATAATATTGTAGCAAATTCTAGGGTTTTGTTCATTTTATGGCTAATATTCATCTTATGTGTGTGTGTGTGTGTGTGTGTGTGTGTGTGTGTATCAACACTTGTTTATTGATGGACACTGAGGTTGTTTCATATTTTGATTATTATAACTAAAGCTGCAATAAATATAAGGGTCCATATAATCTTTCGAATTAGTGTGTTGGGTTGCTTTGGATATATAATCAGAAATAGAATGATTGAGTCATAGCATAGAATCATTTTTACATTTTTTAGGACCCTCCATATTGTTTTCCATTATGGCTGCTCCTAACTTCATTCCCACTAAGAGTGCTTGAGGGTACCCTTTTTTTCATATCCTCATCAATACTTGTTTGTTGACTTATTGATGATAGTCATTCTAACAGGTGTGAGAAGATATGTAATTATGACTTTAATTTGCATTTCTCTGATGATTATTGACATTGAACATATTTTCATATGCTTATTGGCCATCTGTAAGTCCTCTTTTTAAAAAAAAAAGATTTTATTTATTTATTTTTATAGAGAAGGGAAGGGAAGGAAAAAGAGAAGGGCAAAAACATTGATATGTGACAGAAATATTGACTGGTTGCCTCTTGTACACCCTCAATCAGAGACCTGGCACACAACCCAAGCATGTAAACTGATCAGGAATCAAAATGAAGAGCATTAATTTTGTGGCATAATGCCCAACCCACGGAGCCAACACCGGTCAGGGTTGTACATCCCCTTTGGAGAAATATTTATTCTGCTCCTCTGTCCATTTTAAAATTAGATTTATTTTTTCTGGTGTTGAGTAGTTTGAGTTTTTTATAAATTTTAGATATTACCCTCTTGTTGAATATATCATTGGTGAACATGCTCTACTTTTCAGTAGGTTATCTTATTGTCAGGTTGATGGTTTCCTTTGCTGTGCCAAAACTTTTTAGTTTGATGTCATTCTATTTGTTTATTTTTTCTTTTGTTTCCATTGCCTGAGGAGATACATCAGAAAAAATATCACTGTGAGAAATGTCTGGGATTTTGCTACCTATGTCTTTTTGTAAGTTTTGTGGTTTAGAGTCTCACATTTATTTTTAATTTATTTTGAGTTTATTCTTGTATATGTTATAAGGAGGTGATCTAGTTTCTTTTGTTTTGTTTTGTTTTTCTTTCTTTTCTTTTTGCATGTATTTGTCTAATACCATGTGTTAAATAGACTATCTTTTCCCCATTGTATTTTGTCATATATTAATTGACCATATAGATATAGTGTTATTTCTGGTCTCTCTATTCTGTTCAATTGATCTAGTTGTCTGTTTTTATGTCTGTTCCATGCTTTATTGAATACTATAGCCTTGTAGTATACAGGGTGGAACAAAATCAGGCATATAGTTGTGAGTACATGAAACACAAATGTTACTCTTGTGTTATTTTTCATACAAACAACTGTAATCCTATTTTCCCCTGCCTTGTAGTTTGATATCATGTAGCATGATACCTCCAACTTTTTTCTTCTTTCTCAAGATTACTGGGTCTTTTGTCATTCCATGTAGTGTTTGGATTATTGGCATTTTGATAAGAACAGTGTTGAATGTATATATTTCTTTGGGTAGTATGGCATTTTAATGATATTACTTCTTCTTGTCCATGAAGACAGTATATGTCTCCATTTATTTATATCTTCTTCATTTTGTGTGTGTGTGTGTACTTTTTCTTTCTTTCTTTCTTTTTTATTTTATTTTATTTTTTGTGTGACTTGTAATTTCTGAGTATAGGTCTTTCTTTTACCTCCTGGGTTAAATTTATTTCTGGTATTTTATGTTATTTTTTTATGCAATTGTAAATAGATTGTTTTCTTTTTTTCAGTTTTCCTTTTTGATAGTTTATTATTGTATAAAAATGCAACCAATTTCTGAATATTAACTTAGTATTTTCCACTTACTGAACTTATCAGTTCTAGTCAATTTTGTTTGTTTGTTTTGCTTTGTTTTGTTTTTGTGGAGTCTTTAGTGTTCTCTGTATCATGTAATCTACAAATAATGATAGGTTTACTTCTTCCTTTCCATTAGGGATGCTTTCTATTTCTTGTCTGAATGATGTGGCTAGGACTTTCTAGTACTATATTGAATAAAAGTGGTAGAGGGGACATTTCTGTCTTGTTCTTGATCTTAAAGGAAACACTTTAGTTTCTCCACATTAAGTATAATATTAGCTGTGTATTTGTCATATATGGCCTTTACTACATTGAAGTCTGTTCCCTCTATTCCTATTTGCTTAGAGTTTTCATCATAAATGGGTACTGGATTTTGTCAAATGCTTTTTCTGCATCTATTGACATGATTTGTGATTTTTATCCTTCATTTTGTTTATGTGTGTATTATCATCTTAACTAATTTGTGGATACTGTACCAAACTCGCAGAAAAGGAATAAATCACAATTGATCATAGTGTATGATCTTTTTAATATACTGGTGAATTCAGTTGATTAATAGTATAAATTTTTTGCACTTATGTTTATCATAAATATTGGTCTATAATTTTATTTCTTTGTAGTGTCTTTATCTGGTTTTGGAATCAGAATAATGCTAGCATTATAAAATGAAGCAGGTCAGCAAAAGGTCCAACACACCATGAGATCCACTTTGCCCTCCTTTTAAACTCAGTCACTAAAAGAGCCTCTTGAGGTACACAAGTTGCATTAAGTGGGTTCTTAGTGACTACCAAGGAGGAGTGATTGGTATTCATCAGGTTGATAGAGACTCAAAGTCAGCATTAAGTGTTGGATCTGAGGCCACAGTAAAATTCTCAGATTACACCAGGATCAGCTATTACTACCTCAGGCCTGTGGACCATTGTGGTAGAGCAGGGTTTCAGGAAGTCATCAGGGTGAGACCAGTAGAGTTTGTTAGATTAAGATTTGTCCAGATTTGGCAAATAAAGGGTCTTAATATCTGAGGGATTGTTATTTTTTATTATTAAAATAACTAATCATTTATTTATTAAAAAAAGAAGAAGACTATATGAAAGGGTGAAGCTGGAGAGCTTGTATGTACAAACCATAGGCATGGATTTGGGGGGGGGATTGCTGGGGTGGGTGGGTGCTGGGTGGAGGGTAGCAAAGGGGAAAAATTGGAACTATTATAACAATATAATCAATAAAATATACTTAAAAAAAGATTTGTCCATCTGGAGGTAGGGTTCTGCATGTGTACAGTGGCACCTGTTGGTGTGTGTGGGTAAGAAAATGGACCTCTTCAAGGACATTTCAAGAAAGTCTTCACTATGGGCGCAGACTGGCCACAGCCAGCAGAGTCCACCACAGCATATGATCTTGGTATGGCAAGGCCACAGGGAGTCAGGAGGGTGAAACTAGTCCATCTGCCTAGGCTGATGAGCATAGAAGGAAGAGCTTGGCCCAGGAAAGATGGCATCTGTGAGTGACTTGGAAGAAAGACTCAGCACAGGAGAAATAGTTACTGTTCCTCTAGCTGTCTCTTCAAAGACACATAATCTAATCTCTCTCTTTTTTTCCTCAAGTCCTCTGTAAGCTGCCATCCCTCTGCTGGAACCCAGGGTGAACTCACAAGAAGAAAGATTTGTGAGCTGGCCCTTTAAGAGTATTCCTGGGTTTCTAGTGGATTTCTATCTCTCCTTGGTAGATGGACTTTCCACTGATTTTCACAGCCAGATGTTATGTGGGTAGCTCTTCCTGGCACTGATAATCCAGGGATCCCAGCATGGGTTTAAGACATCTCACTCTGCAGAGGAGAGTTTTGCAGCTGAGGTATCCCTCCTAATTCTCAACCACCACATGTGGGTGTGGGGCCAGCCCTTTTCCAGTCTCTGTCCTTCTTACCTGTCTCAGTGTGGTTTCTTCTGTAAATTCTTGGTTATATAATTTATTGTCATCTAGTCTTCAGTTGCTTATTCATGTTTATTTTTTTTTTCATAATTTAATTGTAATTCTTGTTTGGTCCTAGGAGAAGGGGAGTGCAATTTCTACCTATTCTGCTGCCATCTTGGATCTCTCCTAAATACACAATTAAAAGAAACAGGCATCCTAAGAATCTCTCCACATCCATACCTGATGTACATGAGAACAAAGCCTTTGAGTTTTTAATTGTAATTGGAGAGGACTTTTGAGGCTCCTATCGTATTGCTAGGCATATTTAAGGTGAAAAGTAACATTAATAGTTTGTGGCTTAAAATTCTTTATAACTCCTCACCAAAATCTGAAGTGTGTTTGCCTACTACCTATGTCTGAGATAAGATTGTACTTGTTTGACTAAGAATGCTGTGGACACTGTGCTCTGTATATTCTAAGCCTAGCCCTTGAGAATCCTTACAGCTTTTGCTTTTGCCATCTTGCAATGTTGTCACTGTGTGAATCAGTCTAAATTCCCCTTTTATGAATACAAGAACATGTGAAGGAAAAGCTCCAGCTATCTCAGCAGAGACTCTAGACATATGACAGATCCTAGGAGACATGTGAAAGAAAGATAAGCTATTCTCAGCTAAGTCCATAAAAATTCTAACCCAAATACCTATGAGTAAATAAATAATTATTATTTTTATCCATCAAGTTATAGAATGCTTTGTTATATAACAATAGATAATATGTTCATAGCAGCATTGTTTATAGTACAAAAACAGTGAAATATATATTATAGTAGAGAATCAAAGATCAAAAATACATTATTACTACTAAACAATGAGAGTGATGGTTTAAATACTTATATCCTCCCTAAAATTCACATGTTGAAATCCTAATACCTAATGTAATTGTTTCAAGAGGTAGGAGTTTGGGGAGGTGCTTAAGTTATTTTTGTATTTTGTATATTGTCTGTATTTTATTATAGAAGACCAAATGAAGTAAGACTGGAGTAAGAAGAAGTATCTCTTGCATCTATCAGTTACTTCTTAGTACTGCCCTTTCTTGTGATTAACAATGGTAAATTACAGCAACCCAATGCAGGTATCTGATTGCATCCTATGACTTCGCAGATAGTTTTAGGTTAGCCCACCACACAAGGAACCAGACAAACCAAGATGTTTACAGAAGATAAATTAAATATAGCATGAGTAGTAAAATAAAGTAGTTATAACTATTGGTTGTAATAGTTGACCACCATTATACATATTTCTTCCTGATATATATGTGTGTGTGTGTGTGCATGTGTGTTTGTGTGTATAAAGTGAAAAAAATTTATATATGTGCATTTTATAAATTAATATATACATTTTCTTCACTTTTTTGAACATTTATATAGTATATATTTTAATACATACATATTATTAAAATGACATATGTCAATATATTATATATATGTTTACATATGATTCCTGATCAGTTTCACAAATAAATATGTGTTTAGGAAAGGGAGTACACTAGAGTAGTGATTAGCTGTTACTTGTTACTAAACAAGTCACAGAAAATGTATATGGTATAATTTGTTATGTAAACTTCAAAAGCAGGTGAAACTAAACAATATACAATTACCGATAAAGATGTAACGAGTGACTCTTAAGGATGTGAGGGTAGGTGGAAGTGGGAAAAAGGGAGATAAATGGGGATGGAAAGAGACTTTGCTTGCAGCAATGGGTGCATGGTGAAGTGTGCAGATGATATTCTGTTGAGTTGTACACTTGAAACCTGCATTGTTTTGCGAAACAATGTCATCCCAATGAGTTCAACTGTGCTTTTATTAATATAGGCCAACGGTATTTTAAGGGATTTTTAATATTATAATTCTTTAATGTCTTATTAACTTTATGAGTTAAGAACTAACATTTAATTCTAAAACTTATTCTTAGTTACTATTATTATTCACATGTTACTTATTATTATTGTATTTTACTGGCATATATCATTGAAGATTTGATCGAAGTAGAACTACTACTAGCTTCACATAGATTACTTAATCAGTTCCATATTTAAATACATTTAACCTTTTAGTACTAAGTTTTTATTTTATATGTGAATATATATCATGGTACATTCATATGTAAATACATACACTATGTAAAAATATAAAGAGAAAAGAAAAACTTTTTATAGATATATTTCATCAAAATTTACATATCTCAGATAATCACACAGTTGCAATTTCTATGTATAACTACCTTCTTCTACTCTTTCTATATTCCCTCCAAGACCCTTATCTGGTTCATTGTGGGGGGAGCTCACCCAAGGCTTCGCCCCTGAGGTATGTGTGCCACTATCAGATGCTCGTATTAGATTATTCTGATTTTAGTTTGTTAATCACAGGGCAGAGCAGTACTAAGATTTACCCCAGAGGATCTTCTGCACTCCAGAGATACTTCTCACCCACACTGTATAATAGCAATCTTACTTTCTCTTAATCATCCAGATTCCAGCAAGTATAGCAACCCATTTCATTTGTTGCTGAAAGACTGGCATAAGCAGTCAGCTGTTGAAGACTGTGAATAACTCTTAGCAATATAAAAATATAAATAATGACATTATCTGGCCAGTTTTTCAGAAATATGCTTTGGAAAGGACTAACTGGACTTATAAGTGCAGTCAGGTGTGACCTGAGCAGGGTCAGGGATCAATTGGTAATCACAGCCAGATATCAGGGGGATAAAAGAAAGCTAAAGTTGGATTGAGCCATTGAGTTGAACCCCAGGTTGTGCCCAAGCTTAAAGTGTTCAGTCCATGAGGCTACCAGCTACAGATATTAAGGAAAAAAATCTTTGAGCAGTGATCAGATGAGGGAAACACCCACTTCAGAATCCCTCAGGGGCCCAAGGAACAACACAAAAACTAATAATGTGCAGATGTAAGTTGTGCTGTTTGTGTCAAGTGAACATAATGAGCACTTTCTATCTGGGAAAGGAACAGATGTAAATGTTAGTGTTCAAAAGTGGAAGCAGAAAAGTTAACTATTGTAAACTGAACAGAAACTATGCACATCAAAAGTAACAGGGATATTGGTAGTAGGCAAAATTAAGTTGCTCTGCTATCCAACAAGGTGGGATCCACATTTCTTAGATTACTGGAATGTTGTTAGGTTATCAAAACTGCCACACTACCAAATTTTGTCATCTCCTCTTCGGTCCCAAAACATCCTGTATTATATTGCTTGTTTACTTCTCTGTATGTCTATTAGACTGTTAGCTCCATGTTAACAGTAGCTGTTCCTGTATTATTGATATTCCACTGTATCCTCACCACTCACCATAATGGTTATAATATGTTAGACAGTAGATATGTAGAATAACTGAACAAGGAAATTTTTCTACAGTGACAGGAGAATAGACAGTAAGAATGGGAAGACACTAAACTCCTATAGTTTCTTCTGAAGAGAAAAAAACATGTCATACAACAGGTAAAGACAATAAACTCTGTAGACAGAGAGAACAATTTTGCACAAGATTAACTCCCTTTACCCTCATTTGATGCCAAAAACTATTTTTCCACAATTGCAAAAGAGGTATGCCTGGCTTGCATGATTTATGTAAGTGCCTTTGATGCCTGTTTTGGTTGCACTGTTGTTATTGTTGTTGTTGGCTAACATTATGGACATTATTTAAAGCAATTCTTACCTGAGGGGTTTCTTGGACATAAAAGTCACTTCATCGTCAGTGCTCCTACAGTAGGTAAACTCAATTGGATGCCTTTTGATTAAATATTCTTTTTAATTGCTTTCATAATAGAATTGCTACAATATCCATAGACAATTTTAAATATCTGAAAGACAATTTTCTTGAAATTGCATTTAAAATATAATTTAAATCCCTTATGCTGCAACTTAGTTTCAGTTCTCCTGGGCATATTTAGAGGAATTAGAGAACACAGTTTAGCCTTCTCTGCCTAATTGTCTGTCATATCCTTAACAGATAATTCTAACTTATCTCTTGGCTTCCTAGTCTTCAGGCTAAATAATTACAGTCCTTTAACCTTCTTTTAGAGGTCATATTTTTAATCCTTTAATCATTTATGGAACTCTCTTTTAATCCTCTCTAAATTCCCTTTTAAGTTGCACAGCCAAAACTAAATGTGGTGCCCACAGAAGATTTTAACCATGTGAGATGCTGAGTATAATGGGAGATTTATCTTATGGTATCAGCACATTGTTCTTCTCACCATGAATCCCAGTATTAAACTGTTTTTATAACTAAGGAATGACATTGTGCACTCATGTTCATCTTGTTAGTTCATCTTGTTATCAACTTCTAATGAATAGCTCTCATTGGTATTATAAACCAGAGAATCAAAGATGTCACTTCATATGATCAAATGTGAATTACACATTCACAATAAAAGAATAATCATGCAAATTCAGTGGTCTTCCTCAATAATAAGTGGCTATTAATTATAGCCTACCTTGGACATACTATCTACAGGTGTCAAGAGTTTGAGATTCTTTTTATCTTCTACCACTATAATGAAAGGTCTAGGCAGTCCAACATGGACCAGAAAGAGGTGAGTGGATTAATTTAAAAATAAGCAGTGTGTTTCTGATGTATGCCTGACAGTGATTATGTACTACTCAAACACTGAAACTAAAATCACATTTCATAGATCAGAGCATTCTAAGATTTTTACCACTAAAGGAGAAATGTTTATGCAACTTTCTCATGAATTCCTCCAAAAGCTTCCTATGCAGGCATTCCCAAATGCCAGTCACGGCAGTGTCAAGATGTTGTATAAGAGTTACCTGATTTTTGTTTGTTCATTTTTTTGTTTTGTTTTAAAACCATACTTTTAAAAATAAAAGCATCACAAAATTTTTAAAAGAAATATACAGACAGGTCTCTTGCATCCTTCACCCAGGATACCCCAGTGTTAACATCTTGCATTACTATAGTGTATCAAAACAAGAAAATTAACATTAGTACAATCCAGAGTGCTTACTCTGATTTCACCAGTTATATATGTCTTAGTGTGTGTGTGTATCCAATGTTATCATATGTGTAGATTCAGGTAACCTTTACCACAATCAAGATATTTAACTGTAACATGACAGGAATCACTCATGCTACTTTTAAAAAAATTATTTATTTATTTATTGTTTTTCTATTACAGTTGCCCCACTTTTCCCCCTATTTCTCCCCCCAACCCAACCCACCCTTTCTCCCACAGTCAATTCCCACCTCATTGTACATGTCCATGGGTTATTTATACCAGTTCCTTTACTAAACCCTTCCCCTGCTTATCCCCTTTCTCCCTCACCCCACATCCCCCCTTGTCACTGTTAGTCTGCTCCTTGTTTACATGCCTCTGGTCCTATTTTGCCTTTTGTTTGTGTTGTTCATTAGTTTCCTGTATTAATAGATATCATATGGTATTTGTTTTTCATTGCCTGGCTTATTTTGCTAAGCATAATTCCCTCTAGTTCCATCCATGTTGTCACAAATGGCAGGAGTTCCTTCTTTATTTCTGCTGCATAGTACTCCATTGTGTAAATGTACCATACTACTTCTTTATAGCCACATTCTATCCTCCACTGTCTGCCTGTAAACTTTAACAGTTACTAATCTGTCCTTTATTTCTTTAATCATGTTTTTTCATAAATGTTGTATGAATGGACATTTGCAATATTCATACTTCTAAAAACTAAAGAGCTTTTTAAAAATAGAATTACAGATCCTCAAAAATATCGTTTTAGTAAATCTGAAATGAAAGCATGGAATTCACATTTTTAAAAGTTGTTATAATCCTTTGGTAATTCACTTAATAAAGATAGCACAAGGATAACTGGCAAATGATGGAATCAAGAGTCTGATAAGTAAGATTCATAATATATAGAAATCCACAGACGTTGTTGCAAGTGTCATTCCACATACTGCTGGGAAATTTCTCAAATATTGTGGTTTTACATACAATATAAAAATTAATTTGTAAGTAATTCTATTGCACCATATGCTATACAGATGAATGAGATAATTAGGAAATTTCACCCAATTTATTCAAAATTATTTAATGGGACCATTAATATTTAATAGTAGTTTTTACTCCCTACACATTTAAAAAATTAATGTAGAAGATATGTGATACAGCTCTCAAACCTACAATACAACAAACATGTAACTATTAACATATATCTATAGGTAAAATATTTGCAGGTGACATTATTTTTTATGTAGAAAATTCCCCCCCAAAAAAACTACAAATAACTCCTAGAACTAATAAATGAGTTCATCAATGTGGAGGACATATCATCAACACACAAAATCAATTGTATTCATATATTCTGTGATGAACACATAGAAACAAAAATTAAACATACAATAATATTTACATAACCTCCAAAAAGGAAATACTTATACATAAATATAACAAAACACGTACAGGATCTATATGCTAAAAATTACAAACTACTGTTGAAAGAGATAAGATGACCTAAATAAATGGAGAAATATATTGTATTAATCAAAGCTTCTATATAACAAATATATCAATTTTCTCCTGTCATGATTTTAATAGTATTATGTAAACATTGATAATATTATTCTAAAATTAATGTGAAAAATCAAAGTAACTACAATAACACATTTTTGAAAAAGTGGGAGAAATGACTACCTATTTTTTAATATTTATTATACAGCCACAGTAACCAAGAATGTGTGGTGTTTGTAGATAAATAAACCCACTAATCAAGGGAACATAAAAAAGAACTCAGAAATAGATACATACAAATATGGACAACTGATTTTAAACTATGGTGCAAAAGCAATTCAAAGGAAGGATTGTTTTTTCAACAAATGGTGCTGTAACAATTTTAAATATATATATATATTCAACAAAAGGAAAAAAAAAGATGGGATGGGAGAAGAGCAGAGGATATGGAAAGAGAAGAGTGGAAAAGAGGAAATAAAAATAACTTCAACTTGAACCTTATCTCTTAACAAAAATTAACTCAAATGAATTATAGAGTTAAATGTAAAACATAAAATATAAAACTTGAATAAATAGCAGGAGAAAATCTTTTTTTAACATTTAAAAAAAATTTTTAGAGAGAGGGGAAGGGAGGGAGAAAGAGACAGAAACATCGATGTGCTAGAGAAACATTGATTGGTTGCCTTTTGCACTACCTGGCCCACAACCCAAGCATGTGCCTGATTATCTTAGCAGAAATATTCTTCTCAACATCAAAAATTACCAAAAACAATATTTTGCAACCTTGCATTTTCCAAGAGCAACCGACATTCTTTTAACTTATATTAATTGACAACACAGTTGATAAATTATACATTTGAATGACTTAAGAAATGAATTTGTGAAGAAGAAAGTGAGAAAAATCTTATCAATCAAGATATGACATTAATATAAGACATTATAATTTATTATATTTAAAATATGACACAAAGTGTTATTTTTACAATTTTATGTTGATGATAATGCATAATAATGATCAACAATGCATATTTTATAAAAATATATAGGTAAAATATGACAAAAGTTAAAAGGAAATAGTATATTCTGCCTAAATTATCAAGGAATTATTGATGAAGCAGGAGGAATTGGAAATATGCTAGAAAGGATAGAAAGATAATTGATGTTAGAAAAGCAGAAGCAAATGTATGAACATAACCAAATATTATGGGTAGGATTATAGTTTTCATGGAAAGAAGCTAGGAAAAGTCAAATCAAAGAGGTGATTTGGAGTCAGATCATGGAGTTGCTGAAATACAAGTCGATTTCTTTTAGTATTTATTCTGTAGACAATGGGAATTCAGCAGAGAGGTACTCTACATTATACTATTTTTAGATGAATGATTCAGAAAAATTCATTTAGTAACTCTGTGTATAATGAATTGAAAGATATACAGATTGACGTTGGCTCAACAATTAGAAAGCAATTTTGATCCTTCGGATATAATGATTGAAGATTTAAACTAAGATGTTGGTTGTAATGATAAATTGAAGATGAATGAAACAAGAAAATAATAACTATGGTAAAGGAAAGATGACAAATGATTGCAAATTTTCTTAAGTATAAGGGAGTAGAAAAGTCTCTGATGCTCTGAATCTCTGCTCCATTAAGAGTAACTAAAAACATAGGATTGAAAAACAAAGCATTATTGTAGAAGAATAAAAAAATAACTGTATAGTGATGAAATTAAAGCAGTAAATATGGACTGATCTTTCAAGAAGTTTAATGATTAAAAGAGAATGAATGGTTGCAGAGTTGACTAAAAGATTTTATCAGGATAATAGAGACTTTAAGTTGGAAAGTAATTGAAAAAAAATTCAGTGGAGATGGAGGGAATGAAATGCTAAGGAGAAAGTAGTATTAAAATCACAACTCTTAAAATGAGAGATAGTTTCCAAGACAGAGCAGAGTGATTTGCCTTGGAGAGAAAAATGATAAATAGTCTACTGAGATCAAGGAGAATGGTGAAAAGAAATGAAGATGCAATAACATTTGTGAGAGAGAAGATGGAAAGTGAGTTCTTACCAAACTGTGTGAATGTTATCAAACAAGTATGGAATTAATCTGTCTGATATGAAGTGGAGAATACAAAAAATTAGAAAAGGTTTAAAATAAGTTATCTGGGGAAAAAAAAAAACTATAGAGTGTGTGTGTGTGTGTGTGTGTTGTTCAAGGGAAAATACCATATATTTTCATTTGTTATATAACACCTGAGAGCCAAACATATTGCAAAAAATGTATGAAATATTCAATACATAACGGGTAATATGGAATTATATTTCTGTTTTTTGATCCCCACTTTTAAATAAAATTCAAATGTAGAAGTCCCACTAAAAATTGACAGGAAATATAAATTTTGAATTACATTAGGAACCATTTATGCCGCACACTTTCCAGTGAATCTGCCATTTAAACAGCCCATGAGAAGGTGTTATCCTTGCATAATTTCTGAGGAATCAGTAATATTCTGTGAAACTCCTTCTCATCCTGGTGTTTGAATCCCAGTAAACTCTCTGGTAGCACTGGAAGTAAATTCTAAGAGCTTTCACACCTATATTGAATTTTATTTCATATCAATTTCCCTAGAGATCTTTTGTAATTCAATATAAATGGACTTTCTCTGGTCAAATTATAGGTTCCAAATGAATGTGCTACCGATAATGCATTTGTATATTATTTCATTTTGGTTTATCCTCATAAATGACCTTGCAGTCTCTGCACCTCCAAATTAGAGAACTAGCAATAAAAGTAAGTTAGTTATATTGCTTTGTTGCTTTTCATTTTCTCAGATACTCTCCACAGAATCAGTTCAGTTTGTTTTCATTGTGAAAAAGGTTGAAAAATACCATAAAAATAAAGATATAATGAAATAATAAAAAGAGAGAACAAGTGGGTAAGTTGAAAAACCTAATTTGATGACACATTTTTCCATCATTATATATAGCTCTATCTTTTGGTCTTGGCAGAAAGAATGTCATCTGTCAGAATCATGCCTTTTATTAAGCAAAGACATTTTCTCATGACTGGAAAAATGTAAATCAGTAACATAGCCTACAAAAAGATTACAGAAATATCTATGTCTAGATATCTTAATCTTTCAAATATTTTCTCCAAAGAGAAACAGACTGTTAGATAAATTACATGGCTAAGTTCCATAATATGTTTAAGAAAATTTTTTTTCTTTCACTTATTAAACAAATAAAACATATATTTGATAATACTTGGTTATTTTTACAAGAGCCATATTAGGCTCAGTTTACAAGTACCTATTTATTTTTACATATATACTTTTAGTCTTGATAATTTCCTTTCTCGTTGTTCTTGTTATGTTTTAGTATTAATTTGTATACTGACCTCATAAAATGCAAAGGGAAACATTCCTTCATTTTTCATTCTCTGGAAAGAATTTGTATAATATTGCCATAATTTCATAATTGTTTTGTATAATTCACTGGTAGGCCCAAATAGGCATGAAGTCTTCTTTGTGAGTTTTTATAATGTAAATTTGATTTCCTAAATAATTACAATTTTGATCTAATGTAACAATTTCATCTGCCATCAAATTTAGTTACATATTTTATAATATTATTTCAGTGATCAACCTAACAATTAACATATGCTATTTAAACTCTGGTATTGCTATTCTTATTATCTTTTCTTTTTTATTAATATGATGTATCTTTTTACTGTTCTTATTCTGTCTATACTTTATATATGAAAAATTGTAGTGCATATATAACATATTTACAGATAAAGTTACTTTTCTCTAATAAAATTCACTTCTGTAATTGGCTAAGTTAAATGTCCTAGAAACATCAAATCTCCTTATTCCATTCAGGGACTTAAAGAATTCACATTTGGGCAATAATTCATTGTCCTTTATTCACTTTATAGATACTCTTCCTTCTAAGATACAGGCCTTTGGAATATCAACATAAAGCCTGTGTGAGTACAAAGAACCACCTCTGGCAGACTGCAAGCTTTAACATCAGTCATTTTGATCCTTGAGACAGTTGAAAGCACTGTTCAATTTTTTAAACCAGTTTCATAACTAGTGGTCACCTTAAGATGTAAAAGGGTAACATGTACTATACCCATTCTTCAGTATCTAGTTTTTGGTTCCATAATTACTCACTTATTTATAATACATTTAATTTAATGGTATGCATTCTAGTTTTTCAGTTTTTATTTGTGAATACCAATAGAAATTTGTTCTGAGATATTCTATAAGTCCTTTCACAGAACATATTGCACTATTCTTGAATATAGTGTGTGAGAGAAGGCTAAACACTGAAGACAAAGAACAAAACAAGCAAAGAAAAAAAACTGGTAGAAAAAGAGATGAAATAAAGAGATTAATGCTTTACATTAAAAAAAATTATAAAGGCATAACATCTAGAAAACATGCAAATGTACCTGCGAAGTAAAAATACACATAATAGCACTAATAAAATAAGGAGTTGAAAGGTAATTTTGACAAAATATCGAAAAAAATCGAACAGATACAAATGAAAATTAGAAGGAAAAGAGAATAAACAGTTTTAAAAATATAGCGTATCTAACATACTGATAACAAAATTTATAGTAAGTGAGAACAGAAGAAATAAGAAGAGGCATTAATTAGAATAAAATGGAAAACAAAGTAAATTTAAGAGAGAGGTCTTACTGAATTGAGTACTCAGAATATATTTTACAGAGGACCATAAAATATCCTTCTAATTAGAGGAGAATAAATGTATACTGAGGTAAAGTAAAATAATTAAGATTAAGAAGTTATCATTTTTAAGCAAAAACAATGGAAGGTATAAGAAAATTTAAATAAAGACAAAAACCTCAATATTTGGAAAATATAACAAAATTTTATTGTTAAATAAATTTTCAACCAAGAATGAAGGTAGAATAAATATGATTTTAGACATGACATCTCTCTAGAAATATATGTCATATATGTGTATCCTTTTTTAAGAAGTTACTTAAGGATGTGGTCAAAGAAAACAAGTGATTAACAATTTTTTAAAAGTAGAGACTATATAAAAAGCAACAAATAAACAAAAATTAAGATCAAATTCAGACATAAGACAACTGAAAATCTCAGGAGAATGAATAAATGTATATTCTGAAAATATTGTAGCTTATAGAACAGGCTTTGAATGGAGCAGAAAGACAAAGACATCTAGGAAACAATTATCTTTGAAAAATTAATGTAGGACTAATAAGTATCTGTTGTGCTTCACTAAAATCCAAAATTATTAAAATTCATAAAATATATATGACAATTTTGTATCATTAAAATCATGAATCCAAGACCTATGAGTATGAATACTCTCCATTAAATTGTCTTCCATGTTTTTTAAAACAAATAAAGCATTGCAGCCAGAAGATATTTATTTAGAGTTAGAATGAGAAAAAAGAGAAGGTATGATCACTGAAACCAAGCATGAGCAGAATTTCAAAATGAAATGTGGAGTAAATGTTGATTCATAACCACCAAGGTCAGACTGTCAATGGTGATAAAATGTTGAAGAAATGGCCATTGGTCAGCTCTTGGGAACTAAGCTCCTAGAATATTCTGTCTGATAAGAGCATTTTAGCATGTCTTAAACCTGGAACCACAGTGTGCCAGTTTCTCCAGGTAGTATATACTAACATATAATTTATAGTGGACAGCTACTTTCTCTCCAGGCATCTAGAGCTTGAATAACTGAGGTCTGTCACTTAGGCCTTATATGCCTAAATGACTCAAAAACAAATAAACAAATAAACAAACAGCAACAAAATAAAACGCCAAACACCCCAGCACAAGTGTGCTTTGCTAGTTGGCAATACTTTGCACATGTTTACATATGTCATAACACATCATCACAAGAAAGTTAAGCATGTGCTATGTGATTTCACTGGAGAGACACCTGAAAGTTTTGCCTGGCTTCCTCAAGATTTTGCTCAAAGCATCTTTTCTCTTTGTTGATTTTGTCTGTATCTTTTAGCTTTTAGAAATAAACCACACCCGTGAGGATAATTGTAAGTAACTCTAGTGAATCATGGAGTCTGGAGGTAGTTTGTGGGTATCTCAGCACATGTACTGATTAGTGGGGTGTTGCCACAGCCAAAACCTGAAATATGTGGCTTTGGCAGAGAAACTGGTTACTAAATACACTTTGATCAATGGCTGAAGGATGGCAATACAAGTTATGCTGTGTGGGCATATCTGATAAATTTCCTATAATAATATTGATGACAAATAATTTTCCTAATATACTTGTAGCTCTTAAGGAACAGTCTTAAGATAGAATTATAACAGCATATTTGATTATTTGATGTTTTTTTAATGTATCTTTTTAAAACTATTTATTGTATTTTTTCTCCATTACCAATCACCACACTGTTGTCCATGTCCGTGAATCCTCTTTCTGTTTTGCTCAGTCTCTCCACTCCTTAACTCTGCCCTGCCGCTAGTAGCTGTCATCCTGCACTGTCCCAATTTCCCTTGTTAGTTCAGTTTGTTAGGCTCCACATATGAGTGAAATCATATGCTATTTGTCTTTCTCTGACTGGCTTATTTCACTTAACATAATGTTTTCTAGGTCCATCCGTACTGTCACAAAAGGAAAATTTTTCTTCTTTTTTATGGTCAAGTAGAATTCCATTGTGTTAATGTCCCATAATTTTTTTATCCACTCATCTACTGAGGGACACTTGGGTTGCTTCCATATTTTGGTGATTGTAAATAATGCTGCAAGGAACATAAGGGTGCTTATATTCTTTCAAATTAGAGCTTTGAGTTCCTTCAGTTATAATCCCAGAAGTGGGATTTCTGGGTCAAAAGGCAGATTCGTTTTTGATTTTTTGAGGTATCGCCACACTGCTTTCCACAGTGGCTGCACCAGTCTGCATTCCCACCAACAATGCAAAAAGGTTCCCCTTTTTCCACATCCTTGCCAGCACTTGGTGTTTGTTAATTTATTGATGATGGCCATTCTGACAGTTGTGAGATGGTATCTCACTGTGGTTTTAATTTGCATTTCTCTTGATGATTAGTGACACTGAGCATCTTTTCATATTTCTATCAGCCATCTGTATGTCCTCCTGGGAGAAGTGTCTATTCAGGTCCTTTGTCCACTTTTTAATTGGGTTGTTTGTTTGTTTATTTTTGTCATTGAATATTTAAGTACTTTATAAATTTTGGATATTAACCCCTTATCAGATGAATCAGCAAATATGTCCTCCGATTGTGTGGGCTCTTTTAATTTATTGATGATTTCCTTAGCTGTGCAAAAACTTTTAGTTTGATGCAGTCACATCTGTTTATTTTTTCTTTTGTTCCCTTGCCTGGGAAGATGCATCCAATAAAATATTGCTATGATCAATGTTCAAGATTTTGCTGCCTGCATTTTCTTCTGGCATTTGTATGGTTTCAGGCCTAACATCTAAGTCTTTGATTCATTTTGAGTTTATTCTTGTGTGTGGTTTAAGAAGATGCCCTAGTTTCATTTTTCTGCACATAGGTGTCCAAAATTTCCAACACAATATATTGTATAAACTATCGATAGTACATTATATGTGCTTACTTTCTTTGTCAAATATTAATTGACTATAAATGTGTGGGCTTGCTTCTGGATTCTCTATTCTGTTCCAATCTACGTGTCTGTTTATATGCCAATACCACACTGTTTTGATTACTATGACCTTATAATATAGTTTCAAATTAGGTAACATGATTCCTCCAACTCTGTTCTTCTTTCTCAGGGTCACTGTTTCTCTGCAGGGTCTTTTGTGGTTCTATATAAATTTTTAAAATATTTTATCTAGTTCTGTGAAATATGTCATTGGAATTTTGATAGGAATTGCATTGAATCTATAGAGTGCTTTGAGTAATATGGATATTTTAATTATGGTAATTCTTCCTATCCCTGAACAGACTATGCACTTACATTTATTTGTATCTTCTTCAATTTCTTTCTTAAGTGTCATAATTTTCTGAGTACAAGTCTTTTACACCCTTGGCTAAATTTATTCCTAGTTATTTTATTCTTTTTGAAGCAATTGTGAATGAGATTGTTTTCTTAATTTCCCTTTCTGTTAGTTCATTATTGGCATATAAAAATACAACTGATTTCTGATTAATTTTGTATCCTGCTAATTTGCTGCATTTATTTATCAGTTTTATTAGTTTCTTGGTGGAGTCTTTGGGGTTCTCGATGTACAGAATCATGTCATCTGCAAATAAAGAGTTTTACTTTTTGCTTTCTAATTAGGATGCCTTTTATTTATTTTCTTGTCTGATGACTGTGGAATGGACTTCCACTCTATGAATAAGAGAGGTGAAAGTGGACATCCCTGTCTTGTACCCAGTTTTAAGGGGAATGTTTGTAGTTTTTGTCCATTGAGTGTGATGCTGGCAATGGGTTTGTGATATATGGCCTTATTATGTTTAGGTGTGTTCCCTCTGTTACCACTTTGATGAGAGTTTTTATCATACATGGGTGCTGGATTTTATCAAAAGCCTTTTCTGCATCTATTGATATGATCATGTGTTTTTTTCCTTCAGTTTGTTTGTGCGGTGAATCATGTTTATTGATTGTGGATGTTGTGCCAACCTTATATTCCCAGAATGAATCCCACTTGATCATCATGTATGATCTTTTTAATGCATTGCTGTATTTGATTTGCTAGTATTTTTTGAGAATTTTAGCATCTATTTTCATCGGGATATCAGCCTATAATTTTCTTTCTTTATATTGTCTTTACTGGTTTTGGAATTAGGATAATGCCGGCCTTGTTAAATGAGTTTGGGAGCTTTCCCTCCTCTTGATTTTTATGAAATAGTTTGAAAAGGAGAGGTTTTAGTTCTTCCCAGAAAGTTTGCAAAAATTCATCTTGAAGTCATCTTGTCCAAGACTTGTTTATTGGGAGGTTTTGATTACTGCTTCAATTTCACTAGGTGTAATCTCTTTATTCAGGTTCTCTGATTCTTCCTTATTTAGTTTGGAAGATTATATGTTGCTAGGAATTTATCCATTTTGTCCTCATTGTCCAGATTGTTGGCATATAGTAGTTCTTAATATTTTCTTACAATCCTTTGTATTTCTTTCTGATTTTATATATTTAGGTTCTTTTTCTTTTTACCTGATGAGTCTTATTAAAGGTTTTTCAGCCTTGTTTATCTTTTACAGGAACCAGCTTTTGGACTTAATTGATCTTTTTGTTTCATTTTTTATACTCTATTTTGTTTATTTTTGCTTTGATCTTTATTATTTCTTTTCTTCTACTCACTTTGGGCTTTGTTGTTCTTTTTCAAGGCTCTTGGAATGTAAAGTTATATTGTTTATTTGGACATTTTCTTTCTTTTTTTTTTTTTTTTTTTTTTGAGATAGGCCTATAATGCTATGTATTCCCCTATTAGGATTGCTTTCTCAGTGTCCCACAAATTTTGGGTTGTTTTGTCCTCATTTTCATTTGTTTCAAGGTATCTTTGGATTTCTTCCTTCATCTCATTGTTGGCCCATTCTTTTCTTAATAACATGTTATTTAGCTTCAATGTGTTGTATGTTTTCTATGTTCTTTTTGTAATCAATTTCTAGTATCATAGCATTGTGGTCAGAAAGATGCTTGGTATGATTTCAGTCTTTTAATTTATTAAGCCTGGTTTCGTATTCTAAAATGTTGCCTATCCTAGAAAATGTCCATGTGCACTTGAAAATTATGTATATTCTGCAACTTTTGGGTGAAATGCTCTGAAGATATCAAATTCATTTTATCTAGTGTGTTGTTTAAGACTGGTATCACCTTGTTGATATTCTGCTTGGAAGACCTATCCACTGAAGTCAGTAGGGTGTTAAAATCCCCCACAATGACTGTGTTTCAGTCAGTCTCTTTCTTTATGTTCTTTAAGATTTGCTTTTTTATATTTAGGTGCTCTTATGTTGGGTGTGTAAATGTTTACTAGGGTTATGTCCTCTTGCTGAACTGTTATCTTTATCATTATGTACTGTCCTTCTTTGTCTCTTACTGTAGCTTTGATTTTAATCTATTTTGGGGGGGAGGGATAAATACTGCTACCCCAGCTTTTCCTTCTTTTCCATTTGCATGAAATATCTTTTTTCATCCTTTTACTCTTGGTCTGTGTGTATCTTTAGATCTGAGATGGGTCTCTTGGAGGCAGCATATATATGGGTCTTGTTTCCTTATCCACTCAACTACCCTATGTCTTTTGGTTGGGGCATTTAAGCCATTTACATTGAAGGTGATTATTGATAGATATGTATGTAGTGCCATTTTATTATTAAAGTGTTTCCATCTGTTTTGATTTTTTTTTTCTCTTTTTCTTATTCTTCTTAAAGCAAGCCCTTTAATGTTTGTTGCAATATTGGTGTGGTTTTAAACTCTTTTAGCTTTTTTTTTTCTTTTTTTGTCTGGGAATCTCCTTATTTCTTCTTTGATTTTAAATGATAGCCTTTTGGTAAAGTATCCTTGGTGGTAGGTCCTTGCTTTTCATCACTTTGATTTTTTTCCCACCACTGCCTTCTGGCCTGAAATATTTCTGTGGAGTAATCATGTGCAGATCTAATTGGTGCTCCCTTGTAGGTAACCACCTGCTTTTCTCTTGTGGCTTTTAAGGTTCTCTCCTTGTCTTTAAGCCTTGTAATTTTAATTATGATGTGTCTTAGTGTAGGCATCTTTAGGTCCAACTTGTTTGAGACTCTCTGAACTTCCTGGACTGTATGTCTTTTTTCTTCACCAGATGAACATAGTTTTCAGTCATAATTTCTGCAAATAGGTTCTCTACCCCTTGCTACCTCTCTTCTCCTTATGGTTTCCCCATGATATGGATATTGTTATTTTTCATCTTGTCGAAAATGTTTCTTAAACTCTCCTCATTTTTTTCTTTTTGCCGCTCTGTCTGATTGTATTTTTCTATCATGTCTTCCAAATCACTGATTCAGTCCTCTGCTTCATCCAACTTCCTATTTATTCTTTTCAGTGTATTATTTGCATCAGATATTGTATTCTTTATTTCTGACTGGCCCTTTTTGATGATTTCTATGTCTTTTTTCTTGCTGTTGAGTATCCTTATAATCATTACTCTAAACTTTCTCTCGGATAAATTGCTTTCCTCTATTTCATATAGTTCTCATGGATAATTCTATTGTTCTATCATTTGGGGGTTGCTTCTTTGTCTTCCTGTTTTGGCTGCTTCTTTGTATTTTCTGCCTTAGTTTCTTAAACTAATCAGCAGTTAAACTGACTAATTGTTAAACTAATCAAGCTGTAATCAGCAGCCCATCTTAAGTTCCAAATGGTAGAGCAGAGTAATTCCTGTGGGCGGGGTTACTGTTTCCTCTCAGGCTGATGTCACTTGGAAAGGATTGCTCTGCCTGAGAAAGATGGCTTCTGTAGTAAAAATGACTCAGCACAGGGATCCTGGTGGCTGTCCCTTCAGTTTTCCTCCAGAGCCACCAACACCAGACTCTTCTCAAGAGTCTCTAGTTCACTCTGCCCTACCTCTGCCAGACCCTTGGGTAAGTGGCTGCAAACACAATTTTGTGCACTGGTCCTATAAGAGGCTCTCTGCTTTTCCAGCCATCTTTCCTTGTCAGACAGAAATCCTGCTGCTTTTCACAGATGGATGTTATCTGGGTTTCTTTCCAGCTTTGGTGCTGTAGATTGGGGAGCCCATCTTGAGGTTTAGACCCCATATTTCTCAGAGAGAATTCCCTGTCTGCTGAAATATACCTCCAGAACTTCAGCTACCACCTGTGGGAGCCCAGCCATCCCTCTTACACCTCCTCTGCACTCCCTACCAGTCTCATTGTGGTGAAGTGGCTTCTTTTTGGCTGTCTGTGGTTATAAGACTTCTCTCCAGCTAGTGTTCAGTTGATTATTCAGGATGATCTTTCTATAATTTAGTTGTATTCAAAATCGGTCCTGAGAGGAGGTTAGTTTAGCTGCCACTTACTCCTCCACCTTCTTAGACTGCCCCTTTTTAAAAGTGTAGTAACAGATAAGTACAGACTTAGCCAATGTGCAAGAAGGAATAAAAATTATCAGAAATGATCAAGAAATTCAGAAAATAGTAAATTTGGAAGAGGCAACTATACTGTCCTTTAACTCCAGACAATGGAAATTCAAGTTTGAAAATATTTAAATAAACAAAATATGAATAAACTTAACTTTGTAGAAAAAATGAAACAAAAGTATTATAAAATTAACAATTAGTTGATTGAATTAGTTAGTATGACATCAATATATTTATTTTAACATAAATGGCTCACCAACAACACTAAACATAATGCTCTCCAATCAAAGCTAGAGAGGTCTGTTTTAGTTGAGGACAAAAAAAGGTATTTGGACAAGAAGACAAAGAAATTGTCCTACAGAAAAATCTTAGAATTATATATATATATATATATATATATATATATATATATATAAACATTATACTGTTATAATATGTATAATTAAACATTAAAAAAGAAAAGAAAATTAACTAGTTTGTAAGAGATCTGCATTATAAAAGACCATAAGCATGAACTCAAAATAGGAAGTGATTTTTTGGGATTTAAAATGACCTGAGTGTCTCTCTAAACTTCTATTGGCCAAAATGGAATTAATTTCTACAATGTTCATTTTAGGTGGGACCATAAAGCATATTGGAATGATGACTCACATGTGTTATCATGTCTGAATGGGAGTGCTTTTCTAAGTGCTTCCTGTTCCATCATTATATATTAATTTTCTTTAGGTCAGGTAGAAAAGTTTTATCTTTAGTACACAATACTCTAGGTAAAGATGACCCATACCAACCTCTTGAGGCAAAGAGGAAAGCTGAGGCATCAGTACAGAGAGTAGATCAGGGGGCTAAAGCAAAGGGTCACAAAAGTCAATATAAAGAGACTCTCATTGGCCAAAAATTTATACCTGTATAAATATCCACTCCAAAACTTAGTAAGTTAAACCTAAAGCAATATAATATGGATTTCTAAGTTGGATTTTAAACATGAAAAAGAACAGTAGTGAAAACTTAAGGGAGTTGATTGAATAATATCTTTTGTACAATATTTGCAATATTTTGCAAGTCTAAAGTTATTTTTCACTTAAAGAAGTCATAGAACAATAATACCAGAAATGTATTATTATCTTTCACAGGTCTAAAAGTGGACTGTGTCTAATTAAGTAGTTCTTACTTGAAGTCCACGTTGCAGTTTCAGTAAAATAATATCGGTTAGAACTAGAGTCCTCTAGAGGCTAGGTTGTCGCTTGTTCTGAATAAAGCAAAAGGCTGAGGAAATGTTTCTCTATCTCTGTTTGGTCACTTCGTAAACTGTCTCCAACATGGCAGGTTCAGAGTACCTAGACTACTTACATTTTGGCTCAGGGTTCCCAAGGTATCTATCCTGAGAGAAAGCCAGAAGAAAAGCATATTAATTTTCATGATCTAGATTCAGAAGTCATAAGGCAGCACTTTTGAAAGCAGTCATGGTGATGAGTTTACACCATGAAAACTGACAAATACATCAAGTACTAGAGCCTTTGTTTACCCACAAAGAATTAGTTTTTAAACTTTTACCAGCACATTAGATGGAAGATTATCTATTTATCATATAAATTGTTACATATGTGTGTGCATATATCCATCTCATATATATATGTATATACAATATATGTGGGGAAAAAGAATAGTATTTATAAAACTGTGTAATTATTCTTACATATTTAAACTTAAGTCACTTTCAAAGTACTCCCCATTTGATGTAATGCACCTATTGAGACTTTTTTTTCCCACTGCACAAAACAGTTTTTGAACTTGTCACTTTTTATGCCTTTTAGTGCTTCTGCCATTTTTTGTTTCACCTCTTCCACATCAGCACATTTCCTTTTGAGGACTTTTTTAAACCAAGTAAACAAAAATGTTGACAGGGTGAGATTAGGTAAATAGGGAGAGTGGGGAATGGGGGTCATGCCATTTTTGGTCAAAAACTGCTGAACACTCAGCATGGTGTGCTCAGGTGCACTCATAAATCACCCATCATGAAATGGGCAAAAGAATTGAACAAGTCTTCAAAAAATTTACTGAAGGTGAATGCAACCTCTCACAACAATGCCAGCTGGTACACTGATGCAGATGGGTTTTTAGAACACTTACCTAGCAGGTGAAGCCTATAGTATAAGGGGCCCACTCTCCTGAAGAAAATTTCATTTTGGGGGGTCTCCCAAGTACATATATATATCACCATCTTGAAATATACAAGCTGCCTCATAAAAATTCACTGTTGAAAAGAGGTGTTCCTACTTTGTATGAAAAGTTTGATAAAAAACAATTTATGGATTTGACTTTGGAAAGAGGCAAATGTTTTACCTGACAACTAAATAAAATCTGAAACCAATTTTTAAAATGGTGTGTTTGTACTCAGTGGTTAAATTACAAAAAAAGTTATTTCTATTAATTTTGTAATCTAGAAATTTGGTGACAGATCTCTAGTCAGTTATATCCAAGGACAGAAAAATAAAACTGTAAAAGTACCTAAATTATTTCTAGTAAAAATATTAACATAATAAGAAAACAATAAAATATATACAAATATAACTCATTATGAACTGTATTTTAAAAATAATATAGCTCCCCATTATTTCTGCTTTGAAAACAATACATGTGCAGGGCTATGGTCTGAAGTGTATTCTCCCAAATTTCATATGTTGAAGCCCTAATTCTCAGTACTTCAGAATGTGACTGTATTTGGAGCTAGGGCTTTTAACGAGGCTATTAAGGTTAAATAGTCTTATGGGTGGGCCTTAATACAATCTGACTAGTGTTCTTACAAAAAGAGAAAATCTGGACCCACAAAGAGACACCAGGGGCACACTTGCAAAAAGGATGATTATGTGAGAAAGTATCAAGATGTGGGCCATTTGCCAAGAGAAACCAACCCTGCCAGCACCTTAATCTTATAGTTCCAGTCTTCAAAACCATGAAAAAAAAAATCCCTGTTCTTGAAGCCACCAGTCTGTTGTATTTTGTTATGGCAACCCTTAGCAAATTATACAGCCAGTAACAGTGATAAGTCGTAGTGCTCAGATTATGGTCACAGAATCCTATATTTCCCTAGCAAAATGAACAAAGATTCTTTGAGAAAACAACTAATTTCAGGTCTCAGCAACAAAATTTCAATATAGGCCTGATATAACTTATCATAACAACAAGCAAAAATCTGTCAAAAGCTAATGAAGTCATATTAAAAATATTTACTCAACTTGAAGATGCACCTGCAGTCATAAGATGTTAATATAAGTATCACCAAGAAAAGAAAAAATCTGTAGCAAATTGAAATAAATTCAGTTTCCTAATGGTGAAAAATAAAACAAACAATCAAACAAACACTTCTGGTTACTTTTGGACTATGCTTGGAAATTAACTCATCATTTAGGTTCTCTTTTATTAAATAAAACAAAAGGTGTTATTCTGCTTTGCTAATATAAATTGTATCACACAGTAAGCAAGTAGTTGAAGAACAAACTTTCCCTTTATGAATGTAATCTCCATAGCTATAACACAGCTAACAAATGAAGAAAATATTAAATTTTGTCACTTTTTGTCTCCTTTTGAAATAAAAGGTCTAGCCTGCTAGCAAAAAAACAAAAGAGTCAGATATTCTTTGCTTTTTAAAAAGAGGATGTAATATAACTTATGAAGTGTTCTTGCCAAAATTTAAAAAATCAAATATAAAATAATAAAAATTGATTAATAAAAATCAGTTCCAATCTGCTCAAGCCCATAGATTTGATTACTAGGAAAAGCAAGGGTCAGAAGAACATAATATAATACAATGTAATAATACAATCACTCTGAATTTCAGTCTGGGTAAGCAAGCTAGTTTCATAACAAAATGAAAGGTCTCAAAAAATGAGAAAGATAGTATGGGTTACTCATAGATTTAAGAAAGATTAAGAAAGATATTAAACAATTTCACTTCTGTATGGTGTGGTCTTTATCTGGAACTTGAGTTAACCCAACAAATCTAAATAAATATAAAATATTCAGAGAATTTTAAGTGCTGACATGATATTGTTAATAGTAAGAAATAGTTTTATATATAATATAGATTTTGGTTACATTTTCAATTCAATTTTTGCCCTTTAGTGATATGTAAAGCAATATTTGCAAATGGAAGTCAAATCTGTTCCTTGTTTCTGTTGCCTCTCAGTAATTATAGCTTGGTTTCTTCTGTGTTTGGTAATTTTATTATGAGTTAACATTGGCTGTTAATTTTAACATAATAAGAGGCTTTAATTTAATATTTTTTTCAGGTAATAATTGTGTATTTGCTTCTAAGTAAAAGTGCATACCAATTCTGATACCGCATTTATTTAATTGCTTGGCTTCGCTTTGTTGTTGTTGTTGCTATAAAGTGCTCAATTACTACAGTAGAGTATTGGCATGGCTATAAGTCCCCTAGAATATAATTAGTATTATAAATGTTTTTTCCTCCCATAACTGAAAGAGCCAGACATTCTCTTTGCCACCACTCCACATTCTCATTGCCACCTGCTAGACTTTCCTAAGCTCACCTTATGGTTATTCTTTGTGTCCAAATATTATCTGTGATCTAAACTTGATCTCTACAATTTCTCTAAATCCAAGGTATGATTTCTCATTCCCTCAAGAATAGAAATATAATCTAAAATTCTGTGTAAATAGAGATTTTGGACAGGCATTTAAGAAAGACATGTACAAGTACTGAAAATTTGTATCCATGGTCTTCTTCAATGAGCATTTGTGCTGATTCATAATACTTTTCTTTGCGTTATCTAATGTCTTCACTAAACTCCCTCAGTAATTAGCCATACTCATCACAAATATTCATAACATTCTTTTCTACCTTCCACCACCTTTAATTTCATCCAAGTTATTATCCATTCTCTCCTTCATATCTTTTAAACGATTATGCATGAAGACCCTCAACCCAAACTCTAGTTTCTACAAACTTATTTCTGTTTCAGTGATGTTCTCATTTCCCTCAATCTTAAAGTCAAAGCAGGTCTATCTGTCTTGATTCAATGCACTACTTTCTTATATTTATTCTAGAATTGTATAAAATTTGAACTTGAACTTCATTTACTTTGTCTGTGCTGCCTCTCCATAAACATATATCCATGTCACCAATTGTTTCCTCACTTCCTTTTAATATAGTTATGATTTTGATTCAATCTACTCTGGTCTCCACGGAATCTTATTCTATCAGTCCCTCTTTCTGCTAAGCCTTAAGTTCAACACCTTGAATTTCCCTTTATATAGACCTTTTATCCTATGAATATGAATAACCTCTTACCTAGCTCTCCCCTACTCTCTCTCTCACACACATACTCTCTCTCTCTCAAAAAAAGCCCATCACTAATTTCATTCTTAGATTTACTTATTTTGATGTTTCCTTTGCTTTGCTTAGAAGTTTAGCCAAACATAATACGCACTTACTTATGTCTATTCTTTACTGAATACTCATTCCCACCCCAAGTGCAATATGACACAGATCCCTACACTACTATTAAAATATGTTTTGAACAATCAAGAATGACTGTTTTAAAAGATTTATTTATTTATTTTTAGAGAAAGGAGAAGGGAGAAAGAGACTGAGAGAAACATCAATGTGCAGTTGCCTCTCATGCATCCCCATCTGAGGACCTGACCTGAAACTCAGGCATGTGCCCTGACTGGGAATCGAACCAGTGACTCTTTGGTTTGCAGGCTGGCACTCAGTCCACTGAGCCACATGAACCAGGGTGCTAATCACTTTTTAAATAGTAAATCAGACAAGCATTTATGATCTAAACTTATTTATATGTAGTACTTGACATTGTTGATATATTTACTTTAAATATTTCCTTTTTTTTCCTAGTGACACTACTCTTTTCTTATTCTTCTTTTGAACTTAATCATTTTAGAATACTTGCTTTGGTGACTTTTTTATTTTTTTTCACCAATAAGGACTTCTAGGAGATAATTCTTCATGATTTTCTTATATTTCTGCATGTCATGCAAGCAGAGGCACTGATAGATTTTCTTCAGGGTTATCTTTGTGTGGTAGGCAGAATAATGGTCCCCCTAAGCAGTTCCACACCCCACCTGAATTCCTAGAACCCATGAATATATTCTGTTATACGACCAACTGTTTGTCTGGCTTACTGTAACTTTACACAAACTCACACACACACACACACATACTCACATATGAGATGATTCTTCCATTAAGAGGAATGCGTGCAATTAAAATTCAAGACACTCTGGATCTATGAAGAGGTAATGAGAGTCAGTAGAATGAAAGAGTAACTCAATACTTGAGCATCCTACTGTTTCAAGTTTTTTGACAGACTTCAAAATGTTGTCAAATTATTATCCTGGGCTTTGAACTGAAAGGTTTTTAGCTTTGGGAAGGATTTAATGGGAAGAATCAACCATCATTCACTGAAGAAGATAAAATTATAAAGCTCAAGCTAAAAAGTAAAATTGATTTTTAAAGAGCATAAAGAAAAGTACTCTATCCAGTACGAATTTTTAGACTGAGAAAATGCTTCAGAAACCAAATATTTAAAAAGACTCAGGCATTTCAGAGCAAGAATGAGAAAATGGTTGAAAGCTCTAGAATTGAAAGCCCAAGGAAACATTAAACTTGCTATTCTATGCAGATATATTTTAGCTCTTCCTATTTAGTACACACTGAAAGACAGATTTCTTTCCAGAGATTTTAAAAGTCAAACATCAGGTTAATCTCCTCCAGATTTCTCAACAGTGAAAACCCTAATTGTAACAGTTAAAAATACATATATAAATATATTTTCTAACAGATTTTATTTACATACCTTACTTGAGAGCATGAGCAAATATCCCAGACTTATAATAATTCTTTATTCATTTAATCAAAATGCACTGAGGACATACGATATTCCTGATATTGTTCTAGCTCCTGGAAATACATAAGTATAAAAAATGCAGTCCTGCTATTCATAAAGCTTACATTGTATTGGGCAAAAACAGAAACAAAACACAACTAAATGCATAACATTATAGGTTGTGATCTGTGTATATGTTAATGGCAATCTAGTCTCTTGGTCCTTGGCTTTGTGCAAGAAAGATTTCACAATACGTGTCCAGGTAATGTCTTTTTAATCCTCACCCAAAGACAACATTTTCGTTGTCTATTGCTCTTAGAGAGGGATGGGAAGGGAGAGAGAGATGGAGAGAAAGAAACATTGATTGGCTGCCTCCTTACATGCCCAGACTGGGAATCATACACACCTGGACTGGTAATTGATCCTCCAGTTGAGGCATGTGCCCCTACCGTGAATTGAACCTGAACCTCTTAGTTGTGGGAAAACACTCCAACCAACTAAGCCATACTAGCCAGGGAAAATCCAGGTGATTTTGAGACTGTTTATTAAAGCTGGGGACAGTGAAACAAAGGAAGAGCTTAAGGTAGAAGAGGCAAGATCATAGCAACAGGAGTGAGCCAAGGCAGAGCTGGCTTGGCCCTTCGTATATGTGAGGAAGAGTTAAGCTTAGATTTGGCTGCCTTGGACCTTTGAAAAGAAAGTCACAGAGGCAGAAAAAGTGAGCCAGCTGGGCTGCGTGGACACAGGAAACAAGTTACTGAGGCAAAAGAAGGGCCCTTTAAGAAAGAGAGCAAAGATATGTGCCTTAGGAAAGAAATGGGAAAGGCTCCTGCATGCTCTAGAGAAAGCACACACTGGTCCTTTGTTTTAAGAGTTTTTATTGTTTTCTAAGGGCAGGGATTTTAGGGGCTGTGTCAGGGAAATATCTCAATAAAATATCCTTCAGCTTTCTAGCTGTGTGCTGTCAGGGTTATGGTCTCTACTGATTGGTTGGTGCAAGGATAAAGGGGTCATTAATCATTGCTTCTGGTCCTGATATCAGCCATGACATCACTTCATCTGGTTTTCCTGCTGTACTGAGCCTGGAACTGAAACACAGCTGAGGCCTAGATGTTATCTCTAGTTTGACTTAAACTCTGTCTATGCGATGAACAGACCCAAGGCTTTGTTCCTAAGATTATTTGATGCTGATCAGAACCTCATTGTACTGAGGGCTTAATGCTTAAGGGAGTGGTCATGCAAAGGAGAAAGAGGCAGGTAAATCAGGGTACTGGATGAGGCCAGTTTAAATCAGCTTTCTCAGTTTCCCGACTCCACTTGCCAAGGAATTTTCCTGGATTTTTACTATCCCACCTCATATGAAGTAAAATAAAGCATTATAATGCATTATAGAGTTATTTGGTGTATTACAGCAGGTTAAAGATACTAAATACCTTAGCAACAAATGACTGGTAATATATTTCAGTAGCTCAAAAGAACATAGTACCCTCATGTTCATCCCTGTGAGATAATAAATGTGTTACTTCAAGACATTAGGTTTTTGGTAATATTGCTGTTATAGAAATGAAATTATAACAGACGTGTTAAAAATAACAAGGAAAATGCTATTCAGGATAATTGCAATAAGGGAGACACTAATGCAATAGGGGAGAGTGATTGAACTCAACTTAGCTGAAATAAAAGACAAGAGGATAGTTAAACTCTGAAGTCAGCTGATAAAAAGGATGGGAGAACATAAGAGAGAAGGTTGGTCAAAGTGATAGTCACCCTCAACAGAAATTAGGAGATACAGGTACCATTTTTCTTAATGATTACATCCCAAAGGGATAGGTTCCAGATTTTTGAGAAATTTAATAGATTCCTGGGTTGTAGAAGATTTACACTTAAAGGCAGAGGAAATATTTACAATTGAAACTTTTCTAAAGTAAATGCTCTCAGTAAAGGGAAGTAAAGAGCCTCTAGTCAGGAAGAAACCTGTCTAAAATTTGGTAAAGCTGAAGGGAACGTTAAGGTCTTCTTGGTCATTACGTAGCGAAATATGACTAATGCATTCTGTAACATAGCCCATCTACTTCCCACAGTGAATACTTCCCATAGGGAGTTTTGTTCTTTTATCTGACCGGTTCCTTACAAGTCACAACCCAAAAGAAAGAGGGTTGCTTTCTCTTTATAATCTCTAGGTCATTAGAAATGATCAAATCATGAGTCAAGAGGGATCCTATCAACTTATGTTGTAACTTATGATAATTAAAGTTGTAATAAATGAACCTCTCTAATTTGGTCTTCTAGAAATCCTGGATGCTGATATTAAAACACATCAGATTTCACAATGGTTAAAATATTGAGTAGCCCTTTAGAGAGACTTTATGCTATCACTCAGCATTATCACCTTATACCAATTATTTCATTAGTCTAATTACTTATAACTTTACATCCTTCTAAAGTTTAATTACTCTAAAGTTTTTCAGAAAGTAATTTCTATCAGAAGCTTTATTTGGTTCAGCAAATGCTTTACATAATTATAAAATGCCTCCAGGAGTGTTATTTTGGATTGATTCAGCCCCCTAGACTAGCTCCTAAAATCCTCTCAGAAGATAGCATAGTACAGTACTGACATAGGAGGCCCAGGCCTTATCAAGCCATCGCACATGTTATTGTCCCCAAATATTACTAGGATGTGTTCACCCAAAAATATTTGTGTCCCACAAATATTTGCTGTAGAATATATTCTTCCATCAAATGCAAGTTCATCTCACCAAGTTTTTTATAGTCTTACTTTGCAAACCTTAATAGGAGTAATTTTGGTAATATATAGCAACCAAATAATATCCAAAGTCTTATTTTAATGTTATTCTAATTTAATTTCTATTCTTTTAAAATATGTTCTATCTAAATTTATATTTGACATAATCAAAGGAGAAAACCAAACTTTGGCATTATTCATATGTCAGCGATCATTTATCTATCATGACAAGGTATCATTATGGATGCTAGCCCCAAAATGCAGAACCTCTACTGGTCAGATTTTTTTCCTATATTTTTCATTGGTAGTATTTCTCTCAGCTTATTTGAAAATTAGAATGGTCTGTAATCTGTTATAAAGCACAACCTGATGGTTAACTGTTTTTGGCTACCAGGAATTTGAATCATTTGGATGCAAAATATCATTTTATCCCCACATTACCCAAGTGTGATATTTAGGCAGACTTCATAAATCAATAGAAACTTAATTTTCCTTCTGTGGAAATTACAAGTCACCACAAGATTATTTTCTTAGCATCAGCCATTAGTACCAGATCTAAAAGAAAAAGTAGACAAGGTTATTCACTAGATCTGAGATTCTTTTGAGAAAATGACATGATTGATTTCATTCCTACTATTCTGTCGCACTGTAAGTTTTCCTCTTGTGTGCAGGACCTACTCTGTTTTCATGTATCATGTCTTTGATCCACACCCCTCTCCTCTTGCTCAGGCTTTCTCTCCTGACTCAGCTGTACTCCTTACCCAAAGGTAAGATAATACAGAAAGATGACTAATACTTTTTATTATACCCACTTGAGGTGGATGCCAATGGAGTTGACTGATAAAAAAAATCATATGACTGTCTGTTTATGGTGATAGAGCTGCAGTCAGTTAACCCCAATTTGTCTATATGGGCTAAAGTGATGAAACATTGTATAATACATTTAGGAATAAGACTTGTCAAATATAATGGTATAGATAGCGTGTTTTGTTTAGACAAAAATCAAAGAAACACTTCTTGAGGTGGAAAAGAAGACAAAAAGTTCTGTAATTTTATCTCCCACAATCCTCATCCTCATGTTTGATCTTTGAAGCCTTTCCAGGCAAGTTACTAGTTTACTTCCTTTTGTATGCAACATGAGGACATGATCATTTAAATAATTAATCTATATTTTTAAGCATTTTCATCATATATTTTGAGTAACAGGTATTTTAATTATTCATTTTAAATTTCAATGAGATTAGAGTTCTGAGGGTGTAGTAGCAATATGATATGCCCTTGTACTATTTTCTTGCCCTTTTTTCTTTTCTCTCTCTCTTATTTATTTATTTATTTTTGGTACATTAGTAACAGTGAAGTATGCTATATGAGTAGAAGAAATAGATTCATGTAGTCTGAATTTATAGAGAATTTTCTCTTCAACTTTAAATTGTATTGTCCAAAGCAGCTCCTGTTACAAGTAAAGCACAAAGTAGAATAAGTGTTAATCCCAACCATACTCTGTACCACCCTGGGGTTATTGGTATAGGTCCAATACAATCTACTTGCTAGATGTGGTAGGGCATGTGACTGTTGAGAATTTTTTCCCCAAATCATTCCCAAGTGAGTTTTCCCCTGTTAAAGGGTAGAGTTTCTTTTTCTTA
Source organism: Furipterus horrens (assembly GCF_987537825.1). Taxonomy (NCBI): domain Eukaryota; kingdom Metazoa; phylum Chordata; class Mammalia; order Chiroptera; family Furipteridae; genus Furipterus; species Furipterus horrens. The sequence goes on from NW_028327171.1 coordinate 72,779,468, forward strand.
TATCAATTTTACAGGGCACTGGGATAATTTGTGTTCTGTCTTTCTGTCAGTGTATGTGGTGAGTATGTGAATTTTGAATGTTTCATACACCTACAGAGAGAGACAGAGATCTGTCTGAACAAGGCTTCTGCTTAACACCCAATCCCTTTCTGAGCTCCCAACTATTTTTTGTTTTTGATTGTCTGTTGTGTAGCTGTGTGTGTGTTCAGACACACACAGTTGTCTGCACAAATCACTTTTAATTCCTTTTGTAAATTCCCACAGAAAGTTCCAACACTGAGAACCCCACAGAACAATATTTTTATGGTCTAGTCATCTAGGATTCCATTTGCTTGTCCATATTGCAAAGCTACTGGCTACTGCCCAACAGTCTGTAAATATTCAAAGTGTGCCCTAAGCACCCAAGCCTAACTTCTCTTCTGTGAAATAAACAACTCTCAGCTCTGACCTTCTGTCACTAAGATTTTACCATCTGCAGGGTATATTGCAAATGATTTCCAACCAACAATAAAATCCTCAATCAAGAACCAGGAAGTCTGTGTTGCCTCAGTTGAGGAGAATCATATTGTTCAGCTTACGTAGCAGTGGGGACAGAAAAGTCCTTGCAGTGATCTATAGCCAGTCCTATGGCAGTGAATTAACCTGCTCATGAATAAGAATGGATCCTTTGAACTCTCCCTGCATAGTATGCCCAGGATATACCACTTCCATCTTCTGAGTGATCTTTGCTGGGCTTCCTCATCTCAATTTGAATATCTCTTATATCATCTCAGCCACGTTCAGTATTTCTGGCTCCTGAATTATCTGATGCCCTTTTATGGTTACAGCACTTTTCACCAACATCCTATAACAAAGTAGTGAATGTCTGTTTAATAGGTTGTGAAAAGCAGCTGCTCAGGAAGCTTTTGAGTACAGAACTCCCGGAATTTCACAGGCTGGACTGACACTTGAATTTTAGTTGGATTTATCAGTGTCTATTTGTAGAACTAGTGACTACAGTTCTTAACTCTTTCTGTGCTTCTTCCTCAGTTCAAGTCCTGCCTCACTAGATAATGGCGCTTCAAATATCTCTAGAGTAAAACAATAATTGTATACTAAATTCCCATCAGAAATGCCACATAAGTTTGCCAGATAAAATACATTATTTATTCCATGCAATATCTATGACATACTCATATTAAAGAAGTATTTTTTTTAAGTTAAAGTTTGTATTTAACTGGATTTCTGTGTTTTATTTGCTAAGTCTGGCAACACTAACTTTGTGCTGGATGGACTCCAAATTTGTATGGAAATAAATGCATTAGCCTTGAGACCTGCTGTCCCCATTGGCTTTTTGTACTTCCTATGGAGCCTACCCCATATCAAGTACAGCTGAATCAAAAAACTACCTGTTTAATTCTGTTAGTCTGTTGTTAACCTCCAGAAACCATCTGTTTTGCATACTGGCCAAATAGGACTGATAAAAAGGACTTGAGGGGGAATTAACACACCCCCTTCAACTATTCCTTTAATCAGAACAGTGATATCTCATTGATTTCCTGGCATACTCTACTGCTTAGTGTCTTCTGTGGAGGAGAGAAAGGACAAGTCCAAAATTTAGCTTAGCCAGTTAACTAGCTGAAGAACAGATTTAGCCTATGGAAAGGTAAGGGAAACATGCCCCATTAACAAACAATATTCATCCAAGTTATTCACTAAGGTAAAGTCTAAAATCTATGTGACCACAGATTAACCTCTCCAGTCCAACTTTACAATTTTTTATTCAAGCTCCTGGTATAGCCTTCAAGCCTATAGAATGTCATCTGTATCCATTAGAGGAGTTATATCAAACCCCTGTGTCTAGAAAATCTAAAATGTGCTGTGTGCCATCCCCTGGACATATCACCCAGTTCTTTGCATATTTCTTAAGATCCCCATTCAGGGGTAGGATAAGAAAATCTAGGCCTTTTACATAAATTTTAGAGTGGAAATTACTATGCTCCTTCCCAAATCCCTGCTCATTCAATATATCTCTTTGTAATTCTTGAAACTTATAATAGGATTTTAATTTCTTTAGGCTAGAATAAAGAGATTTTTTTTTTTAAGATGTAGTAATGTGAGAGGTGGGTGGAGCAGTTCTCTCACTTCTACACCACACCTTATGTTGATAATGATCTATAAACTCCTCAATGGCAATCTTGTCAAGTTTCTCTGTTTTCATCCCATTCTTTGAAAGCCATCGAAGCAATTCCACCGAATAATGCCAAGTAACCCTTAACATGCTTTTCCTTATGTTTTCTATCTCCTCCCATTATGAGGCTTCTTTTGCATAGTGGGCATCTTTTTTATATCATGCAACTTCTTGTATGAAAAACATGTCAGTCATCACCTCCTAAATAGTCATCAAACTTCAAGAACAAGATTAAATAAGTCATACTGTAATATATATATATACACACATATATATATGTATGTGTGTATATATGTATGTATGTATGTATATGTATGTGTATATATAATATATTATATATCATAGTCCCTGTCAATGATATTAACTTAAATGTGTCATCATAAAGCCAGTTTAGAATTGCCTGCATTTACAACCTTTCTATTGCTTCAAAAGGAGTGCAGGCAGTTACCCCTATCTGAGTAGATCTGCCAAAAACCTCCATTTGCCAGCTATAACAATAGTCACTATCTAGAAATGTTGCTTCATACAAGTTCACCTAGAGATTGTTTGTAACCTAAAGAATTTTTTTCCATTCAGGATTTTCTGGAATTAGTGACTCTCACCCCATCTCAAGGCTAATTTCAAAAATCTATGCTTTTATGCCAAAAATAATTTGCAATCTTCTGCTCTAAATAACCTTAATTTATTTTTTTATCCTTAATTTTTTAACAGAGTACCTTTAGGATTTCATAGTCATGTGACCATGGCAATTATTTTTATACATTTTTTAAAATAATGAGGGACATTGAGTTAAGTTAATTACAAATATACAAGCTACCCATATGGCCAAGAAAACATAAGAAGGCTTGTTCAGTGACAAGGAATATCTGTTTTTATTTCTTTTGATTCTCCTAAGAAATTTTCTTCTAAACATCTAGTTTTTATGCTAACAGCAGGGAGAGAGTTGGAATTTTTGCTAATTTCCCTTCTGCACAGAAGCACATTCCAGATCCACCCATTTAGTTCGGTCCTCTTATTTTAAGTACAATTTTAAAAAATTTCATTGGTCAGACTGGCCTCCATAACCTACCTCAAGTCTTTAACCCTTCACATCAAAGATGAGTAGATACCACTGAAGTACTGAATCCTCACCTTGTTTTTCCATCTCATCCTGATTCTTGACCAAAGGTAACTTAGATATTTATCAACTTTGGGTATAAAGGCAATAATTTACACAGTGCCACTCTGTGCTTACAAAGTGATAGAATGCCAAATTTAACTCAGAAGTATTAAAGATTTTTCCCAGCATCAAACTTACTAAAAAATTTAAAGGATTGATATAATCACTAGACACTGGAACATCATGAAGAAATATGAGACCTCATAAATGACTCTCCCCCTTTTTGACTAAAAATAATGTACTCTGGTATTTAAGATCTCTAAGAAATGAATGCGAAGCATCACTTCTCACCCAAAGGGAGATTTTTCAGTCATAAAATATATCATTTTATACTCCAAAAATTACATAGAAGTGATATTTTGCAGTATGTCATGCTTTCCAAAATTTGTAAATTCTGTTAAATTATTATAAACAATATAGGCCAACTAAAGATTGGTAAAAATATTACAAAGATAAGAAATTTTCATTATCTCCATTATTTTTTCATGAAAAAAATGCCATTAAGGGGTCTGATCAGCATATGAACATTGAGATTTGAGGTGGTCATTTTCTTTCCTTTTCTGTTTTCTAATCCTCCCAGGTGCCCAAAAGGAAGAAGAATGAGCAATAGACTCAAGAGTCAAGAGAACAGATTTCTAAATTAGGAAAATGTATCATTTATTTTTAACAAACATGAGTGACAAATGAAGGCCTGCCCAAAGGGCAGCAGTGCCCCTTAGTTGGGGAATGAGTTAAATTGTGTTACACCCATGCACTGAAATGTATGCAGGTTTTTATTAAAGGGGAAGAAAATAAAGAAAAGTGAATCTGGAAATGTCCTTAATATATACTTTTAGGTTAACCACGTAGACCGCTGTTCAGACATCTTACTAGACAATGGGAATACAGACATAAATAAACTATTGTCTTCAGTCTAAAAGATATAAGATATCCAAAAATTTGGGTCTGGGAAACTACTTTACACAATCTAAATGACTAATAGTTAGTTATTAAATATCCACTGATCAGTACGGTAATTTCCTGTATTCATTTAATTACACATAGCGTTGAGATGCTATTGTGTGGGCAGAGGATGTAAGGAGGCCTTTTGAAAACAAAATATAGGCAACTAGGGAGAGGCTGAAATAGGCTGGAGAGTCAGGTAAAGACCAGGTTATGTACAGCCTTATTTCTCATGTTAAAAGATTTTCCTGTATCCTAAAAACAACAGAAAACCATTCATTGTGGAAAGAAATTATGAAATGTATTTTCTAATAAAAAGACGCCTTTGTTTGTTAGTTTTTGTTTGTTAGTTGTTTTGTTACTTTTTAGTTTATATCCCACATATGGTTGAAATTGTACTTTTCCATCTGACTTATTTCTCTTAGCATAAAAAACAGATGACAAAACAAACTCATGGACACAGAAAGGGTGACGTGGGTAAAAGAGGTAAAATACACAGTAGTGAAAAGTAACTAGATTTCCGGTGATGAGCACTCAATAGCATATACAGATGTTGAATTACAATCTTGTATACCTGAAATTATATAATGTTACTAACCAAAATTTCCTCATACATTGCAGGTAGGAATACAAAATGATACAACCAGTTTGGAGAACAATTTATTTAAAAAGTAAACTATAAACCTGACATATGATCTGACCTAGATATTATGCAAGAGAAATAAAAATAAATGTCCACAAAAATATTTATATTCAAATATTTCATAGCAGCTTAATTCACAATAACTTCAAATTAGAAATAACCCAAATTTCTATCATTAATTAATGGAGAAACAAATTATATGCATAAATAAGGCATACTCAACAATAAAAGAGTAGACTATTGATATGTGCAACATGAATACATCTCAAAATATGCTGAACAAAAGAAATGAGATCTCAGTATGACAATACTGTATGATCTCATTGAACAGCACACTTATGATGATTGTTTTATTGTACATGAATTATCTTTCAATAAAGTATATTGTATATGTACATGTGTGTCTGTATATGTGTGTTTGAGTGAGTGCATTTACATTCAAAACCTGAGTACTTTCTACAACAGCTTTTATGGAAATAAATTTACTTAATCTTTCCTTTGTGAGTGATTTTCTTTTCCATATAGGTTTCTGAAGAATTATTTCTTCTTGTTTAAAGTACAATAATTTTTTAAAGTTTATTTTGATAGCAGTTGTTTTCATTTTTATGTTATATATAAGCTATGCCCTTATAGTCTCCATATTTTATTCTTCTCTAATTACTAGAACTTATACATTTTGTATGATAGTTCCCAACCCTTCTTCTACCCTCTTTCTTCAGTTATTCTACTTCAATCACAATTATTTTTGTGTCAGGTAACTTTGCCTTTCAGAACTATTGTTTCCTCATTAAATATTTTATTCTTTGCCTTTTAAAAATTTTACATTCAATATAATTTATTTATTTATTCCTGTGCAGTTCTATTTTCTCTCTCTCTCAATGCTCTGGATGTTTACTATATATTTATTCCATAAGCATTGCTTATTTTTCTGAAGTGCTTTCCTCAAATACACAGTCATACTTTTCATCCAATTGCTTGCTCTGAAATTTTAGCTCTTGTTTCTTATCTCCATATTTTAATTGTTTGTGCAAACTATTATCTTTGTGACTTGTGATACTGTGACATGTACTTATTACCCAGAGTTATGTATTTTTACACACTGAATTCTTCGTCTTCATGCTGCATTACTTCCTTCCCCATTGTTTAACAGGAAGATATCCATAATTACCAACAATGTTTAGTATCTTTTTTATGCATAAGTTTTATTAACAGCTCTATCCAAAACATTTACCCTTAACTTTGGTTTAGCATGATGGAATTCTTGACACTATTCTCACTTGAATAAGATTAGATTATTTCCCAATGTTAAGCTAGGGTTTAAAGGCTAAGTCTTGTTTTCTATCCATTTTTCTGAAATACAAAGCTATGAGGGATTAGGGAGAGAGAGAGCCGAGTGCCACTCTGGGTATGTGTTCCTGGGCTATGTATTTTCTTGAGTCTTAATAAATGTCTTCTGGAATCTATTCCCTACAGCCAAAAGCATATTTGATTTTGGAGCCTTTTAATTGTTCCATCAACATATATTTAACTCATCTTTTTTTTATTCTCTCCATTTGAAACTGTAGTCAAAGATATTCAATACTCTTAAAAATTAAACTCCTCTGCACCAGAAAACTAAGGTGTTATACAAAATATCACCCAACTCATGTTTAACCACTGGCTTTTTTGAAGTGCATAATGTATATTTACATCAATTTTTGTTGTTGTTGTTGTTGCTGATAAACTTTAGACCTTTTTTCTTTCATTTTAAGGGTCTCCTTGCTCCAGTACAAAGGTATTTTCTCTGATTTTTTAATATTACTTACCTTAGTTTCTTAGTCTATAAAATCAAAATATCAACAATCTTACCTCACAGCTCTGTTTTACATATTATTTAAGCAACAAACTGTGTAATGTTTTATAAATTTAGGGACACAGATTAAATTATTGGTATTATTCATTTCTAAATTAGTTATAAAAACTTGACACATATACATAGTTGGATAAATTAGTGAAAAAGATGGTACTTCTACATTATTTATCATAAAAATTATCTGTGTATTTTTCCTTCTTTTTTATTCTTTCTGAACTTTTTTTTCTTTATTATTATGATTTTATATTTCCTTGAAGAATTTAAGAATATTTTTAGATGGCGTTAAAACCTACACATATTTTACTATGAGTGTGGAGAAAATCTTGACTTCTAAAGTATAAGTACCCTTTTTAAACTTTGGAAATTGTATTCTAATGAAGCAGATGGAAAAGCTGTAGGTAAACTTCAACTGCCATTAATTATGTATATCTGTTGGATTTCAACAGCTGGTATCATTATAAATGTTATTAGCCTTATTAGGCATGTATGTAGCGTTTTATTTGCAAGATGCTTTAAGTATTTAATTCATGCATAACCAGTTTTAAGAAATGAATGAGGGTGGTTATATTAAATTGCAAGTAAAGGAAACCAAACTTGTATCTCTGCAGCTAATGTTGTTGGTATTTTAAGTATGGAATGAATTCAAATTCCTAAATAAGTACTGATAATAATACTTTGTTTTGAAGAATGGATGCTTGCTTTACTTAATTTTTTCTCTTAAGGAAAATAAGTATATGTAGAGATTACACAGAAATATAATTGACATAATTTATTTCATTTTATTTTATAAAAAATGGGACAAAGGCCAAAATTTATATATTATAAAATATTCAGGTATAACATTTAAAATATTTTTGTATTAAAAAATATCAAAATTACATTCACAACTTTTGATCACAACTATATGTGTTAATCAGAATCCAAAACTAAGGACTTCCAGATGTGTGTATCATATAAGTGCAGAACTCCTGATGCCAAAATTAATATCCAGTCAGTTTTGGCTGATTAACCAGTTACCAGTCAAGACTGACTGTACATTAATCTAAGCATCAGGAATTCTAGTATAAAAAATCTATAGCTAATAGAATGGATTAGATTGCGTAGGTGATGACTTTTGCTTAAAACTGTGAAGACTCAAGGATTTAATTCTCTTTGTAGAGTCTCATTCATATTTAAACACCGTTAAAATATCTTAAAACTATATTGAGGATTATATAGTGATTAGATTGTGTACTGACAGTTAAATGATATCAGGTTAAAGATGATAAAATAATTTATATCAATTTGACACTATAATTTGATACAATATATTAACTAGTTATTAACTAAAGTTAATATATTTAGCCTTCTTAATTATAATATTAATTACCTATTTTAGATAATTAAATATATTCTCTAATTTTCTGTGTTAAATATCTCCTCTCTTATTGACCTTCTCATGACCACAATCTAGGAAATTCATATTTTACACAAGGACAAATGTACGGTAAAAGATATAGTGAAAGAAAATTATAGTTATTGATGCCCAGTTCTTATTAATACAAAAACAGAGACATACTACTTACACATTTATTGGAAGAGTGAATTATAAATGAACTTATGAAATTATTAACTTCAAATAGTTTAATTGAAATAAAAATTATATTATTGCACATAATACATCCTTTTATTGCCCCAGGAAAATCGCTGTACAATAATCATTACTATTGATACATATTAAATAACCATTTATAAATTGGTACCGCATAAAATTACATAACACAGGTTTTAACAGTGATACCTATCACCTAAAGGAGGAATGTCTGAGGCAATTGTAATAGTAGTATACATTAAAATATTCACTTTTCATTGGAACACAAACTTAAGTGCACTAGGTAGAGAGATAAAGAATAAAATGTAACTTTTCCAGTAATTTACTATTTCAATTCTGAAAATAACCATTAACTCCAGGAGTAGGAAATATTTAAATAATCTAAAATAAATAAGAGCTGTTTTCTTAATTTTTAAAAAAGAACTTATATTTGGATATCAGATTAAAGACAAAAATATTTAAAACATTATTAATTTAAGAAAATTGAAAAATTGTTGGCACAGGGCATATTATTAATGTAATTAAAATAAAATTATCAATTAAAATAAATTCACAGTAATCCTTTTAAAGAAAAAACTTCATGAAGTAACCTTATTATCTAATTTATAATTCTTTGAGTCATGACTTTTAAGGACATATCTTTTTAAGGGAAAACCTGAGATAAGTTAATTTCTCTTTAACAGAAATAAAAGTCATTATCAGTATAATTGACTTTGGTTGGATAGGTCACAGTTATTAACACATTACCTATTGGTGAATGATTATGCATCTTACAAATGTTCTCAAACTTTGCGGCATATTACAATCACATGGAAGCTCTTTTGAAAACCCATGTCTAAGTTCTACTGTGTGTCTACTAAATAAGAATTTCTAAGATTGAAAAAACCTCAGTACTCTCTTTTTAAAGCCTCCCTGTTTCCAATACATAGCCAAATTAACAAATCTGATTCTTAGAAAAGTATTTGTCAATTTATAATACAAGAGGTCCGAAGTAGGGCCCAAGATTCTACTTCTCTAACAAGCACCAAAGTAATGTGGTTTTTACAGGTCCTTGAATTTCACCTTGAGCAGCAAGATCTGAGAACATTTTTACCAATACAACATCACTCAAATAAATAAAAGTACAATACAATGTATTTTTCTGATAAGAAAAAGCAGTACTATGAGAAAGTCGTGATTTCTTTCTTCTGAAACTGCTAATTTACTATAGTACTATTAATGTTAACTCTATTAAAATTTAAAAATTGTTGATCATAAGCTTAAATTATTTTTAATATAAGGATTTAGAAACAGCTTCTGATGTAGAAAGACATATTGTCATTTTGATTGAAGGTTCTGTATATTAGCTTGTTCAAATTACCCAAAAAATGTAAGGTTTCTGCAGTATTTTCAAATATTTAGGACTGTGAGAATTAGAATTCATTTTAGACCAAAAAAAAAAAAAAAAGTTTAAAACAATTTTATTAACATTTTAAGAAAGTTTGTCCACATGAATCTAATTTTTCAAAAAGTATTATTACTTTATTTGAGTCAATCAAAAACTAGCAGTTTCCAGATTATAATATTTTGTAATAACTATGATAATAATATAAATGTTATTCATCTGAAAAGCTCAAAAGTCAAATCTTGTGACCTATTGGTAATCTAAAGATGGCATAATAAATTCTATATTTTGACTGATTTTTGAAGAAAATATTAAAAAGCAATGGAACCAATATGCATGTGCCTGTAATTTTGCAATTGTTCATTTAACTGTATGCTGAGGAGATACTAATACATTAATTTGCTCCTTTAAATTTGCTTTGCTCCTGTTACTAATATTCTGAAGAAAAATCTCATTTACTTTCACTTAATTACATTTTATTAATCAAAGCACTACATCTATGCAGCCATTTTTTCCTAGTTATCTTCATATCTGATTAATATAAGTGCCTTTTTAAAATGATCCTTTAAATGTATTAAACATTGGATGAAATAGTAATTGACCTTATTTTGAATATTGACACCCAGGTTAGAAGGAGAATTCATTATAATTCCTTAAAAGTGTTTTTTTAATCAGGCAACTTTATAAAGTTGACTAGAATGTGCTATCTCTATTTAAGTACTTTATATTTTTGATCATTAAGAACAACTATCACCACTACAATCACAACAATAAGAAAAGTCCAAATCATCCTACATCATCTAAGGAAGTCATCTAAGCATTTGAGAAAAAACACATTTTGTTAAATTTTTAATTATAATGGGACAACTATAGCATTTTTAAAAGAAAAATAAGAGCCATGGGGGAATGAGAAATATATCAAATTAATGTGTATTGAAAGCTCTTATCAAAATTATACTTCAGGTAACATTTCCTGGACTTGTAAAACTTAGGTATTCATCAATGCATTAAACTAACTCACACTTCCATGAGTGATTAAAGTAATTTAATTACTGTCATATTGAAATGACACATACTATGCTGTGTACATAATAACTTCTTGGGAAACAATGCCAATTAGACAATTATTTCTATTACCCCTTCTGCAGCATGCATTGATAACAAGGTCCACAAGTCATGTCTCCAAGGTATCAAAACTTCCTTTTCTTGCTTTATTTAAAAAGTGGAAAAAGTTGCTATTAAAAAGTGTTGTTCTCTCATATGTTAATTTTTTTCTGAAAATATGTTCTTATACTACATTATAATTTTAAATAAAATTGTTCATAGAACGTAACTTCAGAAGGAAGCCAAAATATATATCTAAAAATATAAACACCCTTGCCTTGCTCCTGATCTTAGGAGGAATGTTTTTAGTTTTCACCGATTGAGTATGATGTTGTCTGTAGGTTTCTCGTAAATGGCCTTTATTATGTTAAGGTATGCTACCTCTATTCCCACTTTGCTGAGTGTTTTTATCATAAATGGGTGCTGTACTTGATCAAATGCTTTATCAGCATCTATTAATATGCTCATGTGGGTTTTGTCTTTCATTTGGTTTATGTGGTGTATTATGTTTATTGATTTACAAATATTATACTATCCTTTCATCCCTGGGATAAATCCCACTTGATCATGGTGTGTGATTTTTTTAACGTATCACTGGATCCAGTTTGCCAATATTTTGTTGAGGATTTTAGCATCTATGTTCATCAGTGATATCAGCCTGTATTTTTCCTTCTTTGTTGTATCTTGACCAGGTTTTAGAATTAGGATAACACTGGCCTCATAAAAGAGTTTGGGAGTTTTCCCTCTTTAACTTTTTGAAATAGTTTAAAAGAATAAGAATTAACTATTCCTGAAATGTTTGGTAAAATTTGCCCGTGAAGCAGTCTAGTCTGGGGCTTTTTTGTGTCTGGAGTTTTTTGATTATTGCTTCAACTTCACTAGTTATTATCTGTCTATTCAGGCTTTCTGCTTCTTCTTGATTCAGTTTTGGAAGATTATATGTTTCCAGGAATTTGTCCATTTCACCCAGGTTGTCAAATTTCTTGTTATATAGTTGTTTGTAGTAATTTCTTACAATCCTTCATATTTCTGTGGTATAGGTTGTGATTTTTCCTCTTTTGTTCCTGGTTTTAGTTATTTTAGTGCTCTCTCTTTTTTTCTTGATAAGCTTGGTTAAAGGCTTGTTGATTTTGTTTATCTTTTAAAGAATGAGTCCCTGGATTTATTGATCCTTTGAATTATTGTTTTAGTCTCTATGTCATTTAAATCTACTCTGATCTTGATTACTTCCTTCCTTCTACCTGCTCTGGGATTTGCTTTTTGTTGTCCCTCTAGTTCCTGCAGATGTAGGGTTAGGTTATTTATCTGAGATTTTTCTATCTTTTTTTTTTTTTTAGGTATACCTGTATTGCTGTGAACTTCTCTCTCAGGGCTGCTTTCTATGTGTCCCATAAATTCTGGGATATTGTGTGTTCATTTTCATTTGTTTCCAGAAAGTTTTTGATTTCTTTCTTGATCTCATTGTTGAACCATTCATTCTTTAATAGCATATAGTTCAATCTCCATGCATTTGAATGTTTTTGAGTTTTTTCCTTGAGGATGGTTTCTAGTTTCAAGTCATTGTAATCCAAGAAGATGCTCCAAATAAAGAATCAACAAGGATATTGTGGCATTGAACAACACTCTAGATCAAATTAACTTAACTGATATATACAGAACCTTCCACCCCACAGAAGCAAAAATACACATTCTTTTTATATGCACATGGAACATTTTCAAAGTTAAACCACATGGTAGGATATATATCTAAAAATATAATAAAATGAATTAAAATTTACACATGAACAATTTTCATTATTGTGTATCTAGATATAAACTATGAGACACTAACACCAAGAAAACATCACATTGTAATTAACTTTGAAATTGTAAGCAAATTCCAGAGCAGAACACTAAACTTATATTTATTATTTATATGCCCTTTCTTTTTAAATTTATATGTACAGAAAAGTTGCAAAGTAGTACAGATGTTTCCTGCACACCCTTCACCCAGCCTCCCCTAATATTAACACCTTGAATAATTATAGCATAATTATTAAAACAAATAAATTAATATTAACACCATGAAAATAACTATAGATTTTATTTAGATTTTACAAGATTTTCCATTAATATTATTTTTCTGCTTGAGTCCAGAATCCATATTATATATTCTTGGTCTACTCCAATCTGTAACAGCCTTTCAATCTTTCCTTGTATCTTCATGACCTTGACACTGCTGAAGAATGCTAGTCAGATATTGTCTAGAGTGTTCTTCAAGTTTGACTGAAGTCATTTCATGACTAGATTGAAGATATGCATTATTTTTCAAGAATAACATACATTGGGAAATCCCAGATGGCAGAGGAGTAAGTGGAAGCTACACTAACCTCCTCCCAGGACAAATCTGGAATTACAACTTAATTGTGGAGAAATCATCTGGAATAACCAACTGAACACTATCTGGAGAGAAGCCTTATAACCCCGGGCAAACAGAAAAGGCCACTTCATTACAACATGACCGGTAGGAAGTGCGGAGATGTTAAAGGGCTGGCTGGGCTCCCACGGGTGTCAGCTGAAGGGACTGAGAAACAGCTCAGCAGGTGTGGGTTTATCCTGAGAAGGGTGGGGTCTAAACCTAGAGTCAGGCTGCTATCAACATAGGGGTGCATAGGTTTTTTTGAATTGGTGTTTCAGGATTCTTTGGGTGTAATCCTAGTAATGGAATTCCTAGGTGAATTCTTATGTTCAGCACTGCACTGTAGACCTTTCTTCAATAATGAAAAATTGGGGAGAAACAAGATGGCGGAGGAGTAAGTGGAAGCTACACTAACTTCCTCCCAGAACTAGTCTGGATTTACAACGCAATTTTGGAGAAATCATCTGGAATAACCAACCGAACACCAGCTGGAGAGAAGTCTTATAACCACGGAGACAAAAAAGGCCGCTACATCACAACGTGACCCGTAGGGGGTGCGGAGACGTGGAAGGGCTGGCTGGGCTCACACGGGTGGCAGCTGAAGGGACTGAGAAACAGCTCAGCAGCCGGGGATTCCCCCTGAGAAGGGAAGGGTCTAAACCCCCAGCTAGGCTTCCCAGCCTACAGCAACAGAGTGGAAAGTAAAATAGTATCCAGCTGAGAAAAGCGAAAAAGCACAGGGTTTCTTGCTAGCCGGAGAGAAACAGCTGGAGAAAAAGAGCTCTTAAGCGGATCACATACAAAAATATTTTGGCCCCCACTTACCCTGGGCTCAAGCGGAGGAAAGGCAGAGAGGACTGGAGACACTTGGGAAGAGTTTGGTGTGGTGGCTTTGAGGGGAGAGCTGGGGAAGCGGCCGGCCAGGTCCCAGGGCTGACTCATCCCCACACTGCAGGCAGACCATTCCCGGCCAAGTGGCGTCAGCCTGAGGGGAAGCAAAGGCCCTGCCTACAGGAATTAAGCTGCCACACCCAGGGTCCTTAAGCCTGATGGCTAATCACAGATTGAATAGATTATCAACTAAAGGAGACAGACAAAGGCAGTAGATCCCTGGAAGTCTCCAACAGGCTGCCTAGGCCCAGACTGGTACATGATCTGACGCCACCAGGGGCAGATCCAGGAAGTGAAGATCATTCTAAGAAGCACCAACAAACAATAGGAGTCACAAAAATGGGGAGACAGAGAAACAACCCCCCATCGAAAGGAAAGGCAGAGTCCCCAGAAAGAGTGCTAAATGAAATAGAGGGGAGCCAACTATCAGATATGGAATTGAAAGCATGTATTATGGAGAAGCTCAATGAGCTCAGCGGAAACTACAAAGAACTCCAGAAAAACTACAGTGAATTCCAGAAGAACTATAAGGAACTTACTGAGAATTATACCAGCATCAAAAAGGACATGGAAGCTATCAATAAGAGCCAGGAGGAAATGAAGAATACGATCTCTGAATTGAAGAACACAGTAGAAGGAATTAAAAACAGGCTAGAGGAAGCAGAAAATCGGATCAGCGAGCTGGAGGACAGTGTAGACAAAAACTCACAGACAGTGCAACAAAATGAAAAAAGGCTGAACAAGACTGAAGAGGCTCTAAGACAGCTGCAGGACAACATGAAACATAATAATATCCATATCATAGGAATTCCAGAAGGAGAAGAAGAAGAGCAAGGGATAGAAAACCTCTTTGAAAAACTAAAACTAATGACAGAAAACTTCCCTAACATGAAGAGAGAAAGAATCATGCAAGTCCAGGAAGCACAGAGGGTCCCAATGAAGATGAACCCCAACAGACCCACTTCAAGACACATCATAATTAAAATGCCAACATTCAAAGACAAAGAGAATCCTAAAAGCAGCAAGAGAGAAACAATTAATAACATACAAGGGAGCTCCAATAAGGCTATCATCATATTTCTCAGCAGAAACACTACAAGCCAGAAGGGAATGGCAAAAAATATTCCAAGTAATGAAAAACAAAGGCCTACAACCAAGAATACTCTACCCAGCAAGGCTCTCATTCAAAATGGAAGGTGAAATAAGGAGTTTCCAAGATAAAAGAAGGTTAAAAGAATACATCTCCACCAAACCAGTATTGCAAGAGAAGCTAAAGGGTCTGCTTTAAGAAGATGAAGAAACAGAGAGACACAGAGAGGAACACGAGTACAAAGGGGGAAAATGACAATGAATAAGTACTGAAAGAAAGAAGGAACTTCTACCATTTGCAACAACATGATTGGAACTAGAGAGAATTATGCTTAGCAAAATAAGCCAGGCAACAAAAGAAAATTACCTTATGCTATCACCTGTTAAAGGAAACTAATGAACAGCACAAACAAATGAGCAAAATTGAACCAGAGGTATGTAAACAAGGAATAAACTAACAGTAACAAAGGGGGAGATGGGAGGGAGAGAAGTGGTAAGGGGAAGGGTCTAGTCAAAGAACATGTATAAATGACCCATGGACGTGGACAACTGGGTGGGGACTGAATGTGGGAGAAGGGAGGGACAGGGTGCAGAGAAGCAAGAGGGGGAAAAAAGTGAGACAACTGTAATGGAAAAACAAACGAACAGAAAAATTTTTAGTGGGGGGAAAAATAAAAATATAAAGAATAGAAATGCAAGTTCAGTGAATATTAGAAGGACAAGGATTTTTCTTCACACTGTATATATTTTCTCCCTATCTGATACCTCCAGAATTTGGCATGCTAAAGAAGTAAGTAATGACCTAAGTTTCTTTGCATAAAACTTATAAGACCAGTTGTTAATAACGATTTTTTGACTAAGACTTTGACTGGAATGTCATGCCTAAAGGAGACATGCTTGGGCTTTGGTTGTTACCAAAAAGCCCTGAGCAACTGGGACTGACTTTCAAAGGTAATAAAAGTCCACGAGATAAAAGGCCTGGTACCTTGGATGGATGAGCGGTCCATAGCAATCTTTCCAGGGAAGGAACGAAGGTTGTTTTCCTGAAAGATGGCTAGAAGGGACCTTAAGGCACAATGGAAAACCAGGAGGACCTGGAAAAGACAGGTGTTTATAGGCAAGGCTGAGTGCCAGGTATGTGGCTCAGCTTCTGTGCCCTGAAGGGCAGACTGAAGGTCACCCTAAATGTTCCTTGCGTAAGTTCCGGCAAAGCAGAACTAAAGATCATAAGTGATCATTTGCTGCTCTAGTTGTGTTTATGCAAATGAACAGGATAAATTAAAAATGAACTTAATGCAGTCCCTTTAATGACCAGGAGGGTAATCTTAGGGAGAAAAATCAAGATTCAAGGAAGATCACAATGCCCAGTGGTAGACTATAAAGTAGTGCAGCTAACTGTCTTTAAAGTTTCTTTTCATTTAAAGTTTGTTTTCATTTGAAAGTTAAACTATGTCTGTGGCATTATCAAAGATGTTTAACTTACAGGCAAGAAGAATGTCAAATGCCTTGCAACTGGATGTCTTTCCGATAAGACAGTCCTACAGATCTATAAACTTGTGTGTGGGTTATGTTACATAAATTAACCTGTGTTTTCTGTTTTCAAAGGGCATAAGCCTACTATCTCATTACCTGAGTGATTGTCTGTACGTATAGGCCTCACTTAATCCTGTCTGCATTGCTGCCTCCTGAGATTCAATGGTTTGGCTTAACTAAGTGGCTGGGTTGGTGAAGTATGGGGTGGTCTGTGGGCTTCACTTTAAAACTGGTTTCTCTTTTCTATCCTAATGGCTTGGACAGAAAGAGCCCAGAGGCCTGAGAGGGGGGGAAACCTAAAATATTTCCCTCAGTCCAAACTAAGTATAATGGGCAAAAGGGTTTTGGACAGGTGAGATGTACCTGGCATACCTTCCTCTAAAGAAGCCCTTCTTTTCCCTAATGTGGGACATTGAAAAATTAATACCTGTCTTTTGTCATCTAGTGGTTACGGATTGAATGATATCCTTTAACCCTGTTGCCCCCAGAATACAACAAGGATGCCAGCCTGTTAAACCAGCATGCCATTGTCCAGAGACAGCCAACCAACCTGGAGTCTGCACGATCCTTCCCCTTGTGGGAAGGCCACCCTCCCCTCCACACCCCCACTCTTATTAGGGATTTCTTGACCCAAGGGTAGGTAGGACGACGACCATGTCCAGCTTGAAGCAACTAGAGGAGCTCGAGACCTTCGTCCATTGTCCTTTATAAGATTGTAAAGGGTCTTAAGTCTGAGAGGGAGGGATTGTTATTTTTTATTGTTAGAATATTTAACTAATTAATTAATTTTTTTTTTTTTAAAGAAGAATATATGAAAGGGTAAGCCATGGGCATGGACTTGGGGAGGGGATTGTCGGGGAAGGGGAGTGCTGGGCGGAGGGGAGCAAAGAGGACAAAATTGGAACTGTTGTAACAATATAATCAATAAAATATACTTAAAAAAATGAAAAATTGATTTCTCATTTAATTACTTAAAATATATTTACTTGTTAAAATTAATATACAAATAAAAGTTTTAGAATTGTAATCCATACACTTATAAGAAAAAGAATACTGAATATTATTTATAGTAAATAGTATTTGTGCATAGTTTCTTTTGAGCCAGCATCATAGATCCTAGCCAAAATACTACTTTTCAAAGTCACATAAGTTAGTTTTTCATCCCCACCTTCATCAGTATAGTTAATGATTTGAAATATAGTTAATTTGTTACTGTATGTGTTATACTTTCAGTTACCCTATCGGCAGCCGTCCGTCTCGAGAGATGATGGTGTAGCTTCTTAAGAGTCTATCTGCACCGCCGAGAATGGTTGTGCAGTCCGACTCGGGAGTGACACGGTATCTGTCTCCTCCCGTGTTGAATCAACATCTTGCGATGACGCTGGAGTGTCCTCTCCAGTGAAGCTGAAGCTACAGAGCCTGGGCAGGGTGATATGGAGGGTCTGCTGTTGCCCATGCAGCAGACCCCCCCTCTCTTCGCAGCTGAAGGGTCCAAGGGAAAGACGGAGTCAATACAGCTTGGCTTCAGGTGCGCCGCAGGAGTTGCCGGTGTTGACTACAACGTCAAACCGCCTTAGGGACTCCGGCTCCGGATTTTCTGTCGGGGTTTACTCCCTTAGCCTTTCCCCTGAAGAGGTATGCCGCAAGGCAGCGGAGGTTTTTTGGAGTCAGAGTTTTCCTTCTCTGATGTGCCCTGACTGGAAGATCGAACCAGCGACACTTAGCTCGCAGGCCAACGCTCAATCCACTGAGCCAAACCAGCCAGGGTTAGTTACTCTATGCATGGACTGAATTGTATAACCCTTAAAATTAATAGGTTGAAGCTTAATTTCCTATGTGTCAGTATTTGAAATATAGCTCTTATGGACTTAATTAGATTAAGTGAGATCATAGGGTGGAGCCCCAAATCAATAGAACTGGTTTTCTATAAGAACAGGAAGAGGTATTAAGTGTGTAGTTAAGAAAAAGTCATTTGGGGTCACAGTAAGAAGGTGGCTGTCTGAAAGCCAAGGAGAGGCCACATGAGAAACCATAAGCAAAGTAAATTAAATAAAGTAAAATAAAACCTTGGCTAGATAACAAAATGAATAAAGGAAATTCTTGGGTTTTAAAATTATATTGTGTTTGAGTTTATATGCAACCACCTGGAAGTAAAGACTCTAGACGCCAACATAATTCAATCAACCCGACTGGGTTTTGAATGTAAAAAAAAAAAAGCTAGGAAATTTATGAACTATAACCTATGTTGTTACATGCAAAAGAAAACATAGCTGGATTCCATTCTGTTTTCCTAGAGCTCAAGGAAGAATAAATAAACCAGAGATTGAGTGTATAAGAAAATTGGCCTCTATAAAAAAGCAAGATGAAGACAAAATAAGAGGAATAAGAAGAAAAATAAAACAGAACAGAAAAATTGAGAGGTCCAGAAGTCCAAGAAGATGCTAATATTTATCACCTTCCACTGGAAGTTGAATTTCTCCTGCCAGGAGAGGGAGACTGGGAAGTCAGTCTATTCCTGAAATAAAGGAGACCAGAGAGCTCCCCAAATGTACAGCGAAATTAAAAGAACTTTCAGTGTAAGAGGTCACTTCTGCTAGTGACATCCTAAAAGGTCTTAAACCTGGACCTGTAGCAGAACCTAGAAAACCTTCGATGGCAGAAAAAAAAATTCCAATAAAGAGGAAAAACAAGAAGACTCACTTGGTCATGTTCCAAATCAAGGTCCCATACACTTTCTAGATCTTCTCATACTCTGTGGAGTCAGTGCCATAGATCATGTTGGACATCACAGCCATTCAGGAGATAGTCTAGCCCAAGAAGGTGGCCATTTCTCAAAGGAGAACTTCACCAAACACAAATGTCTCCTCCACTAAGGTATAATAACAGCAGTAGGTCTGCAGTGATACACACAGGTGCTCGTTAGCATCCTGTCTGGAGGTAGTTCATCATCCTTCTCCTCTCCTTCCTGGTAAACATCAAGGGGATGTCATAAGAGAACACCCAGATCTCCATGAAAAACTAGCAGGTTACCTCCTTCAGTCCATCATCCAAGACAAAGGCACTGTCTGTCACCTCCAGCAATGTCCCCACCAAAAATTTGTCATTCCTCAACACTGTACAGTATAGTCTAACTGTACAAGACTAAGGTGCGTTTCTGTCTCTCCTGAGTGAGCTTTAGGTAAAATGACAAAACTTAAAGGCACTGAGAAAAGTGAGCTGCCTTCACCAGCACCCAAACCTAGAAAGGTAGAATCATGTAAACTGGAAAAAATAAAGTGGCAAAATGCGGCCAGCAGATTCAGTACAGCACAGATGACAATATAGCCACAGAATAGCAGTCTTTATCTGACTCTGGCTCCTCCTCTCCCCAGCTACTTAGGACTCTAGAGGTCCCATGGAAATTAAAATGAGGTAGGTGTTCTGTGAAAACAGTCCCCTTGTTGGGTTACTCCTTCAGAAAGTGCCAGAAAGATTTCCCTTTTTACAGACAGTGAAGCAGCTGTCCTGCTATCCCTTAGGAGGTGACCTCTTTTTACTCCTGTCCCTCTTACCCCTTCTGTTTTCCCACTCCCACTTCCACCTTCCTCAAGAAGGCAGGGATCTTTTTCTTTTTCACCTCCAAATAGATGAAAGACCCTCAGTCTGGATTCTACAAGAAGGCATCACCGTATGCACTGCAGAAACACTCTTCACATACCAACATGCTTTCCAGTCACCAAAAGATATTTGCCTTCATTGTCACCGATGGTAAGAAAGGGTCTTTTTCCCTGAGCTTATTTACTCAAGAAACCCCCAGTGCACAACCAAAATAACAGCATTGCCCTCGTCACCTCCTGGAGCTCTCAGACCACCTTAAGTCCCCCTCAACCCTGTCCTAAGAGGAGCAGCAGGAGCTGCAAACCACAGTGAAAGCAATCTGCATCTCCAAGTCCTAGGGCCAGGACTCCAGAAATCAAAAGGACAGAACAAGGCAGCCTCACAGACCCTCAGTGTGTAAAGAGGGCCTCACTCTCCAGAAATGCTTCAGGATCTCCTGATCCATGGCAGGAAAAAACACAGGAAGGAAAATATTGTGGTGGCTCCTGCTGCAGGGATTGTAGCCCTTACTGCTGATCTTAAAACCACATCAGCACCACGGGAAAAGCCAGAGGTAGGACCAGAGCCAAAGGGGGGTCTGAAAGTGAATTTGAGGATAACCTTAATGATGCAGGAAAACACTTGTGAGAAAAAGCACTGAATCAGTGTGGAAGGCTGACAGATTCCCCACAGATAGAAATGTTTTGTATGATGTAAATTTTATTTGATTTGTATACCATGGACTTACATTGCAAAAGCTGTTCATAGTATATTGGTGGTGTTCTTTCATTGACAATTGACAAATTCATTTAGAGTAAAATGTTTTAAGCCAAAAATATATTTTCTTTATTAAAGGGGTTTCATTGTGGTTGGCATTCTTATTTTTCCTTTAAATGTCCATGACTATTCCTAAAAGGTTTCACTTCTTTGTTTTCTTTACTTTATCTCATTTGAGTCAATGTCCACTTAAGATGCTTCTGACCCTTTCTTGGTTTGCAAGCTTGCCCAGAAATCTGACTATTGTTTGACCATAGAAACATGACCAATGAAAAAATGAACAAAATAATGAACAAAATTATAAATTAACATTTTAATGTGATAGTCTTTACTGTTTATTCATATCAGTAGTCAAAATACAACACCTATACTGCCTTGACTGGTGTGGCTCAGTTGGTCAGGCATCATGCCACAAAGCAAAATGGCACTGTTCCAATTTTCAGTTAGGGTACATGCCTAGGTTACAGGTTCAGTCCCCAGTAGTGACACCTAAGAGAGGTAAACAATGATGTTTCTCTCCTCTATCTTCCTCCCTGACCCCCTCTCTAAAAGTGAATAAATAAAATATTTTTTAAAATACAATAACTATACTACAAAACCTCTTCCAGAAAATGAAAGAGGAAAAAATTCTTCCCAAATGAAATATTTGAATACCAAAATCAGAAAATATTATTACCAGAAATAAAATTAGAGACCAATACCCCCATAAACATGCCACATTTAAATATGATATTTTCTTTAATGGAAGACATTTATGACTTCATTTTACCTTAAAGTTATAGTGCTATTAATTATCAATTTCTTCTTGAGTGACTGGAATTGATGTTAACATGTATTTTAAAGTTTAATAAGAAATTACCACATTGCTTTTCAAAGGGCTATATTAATTCACTGTTTAAAAAGCAATGTATGAGAATTTTATTTTCCCTACAATGCTAAGGAAGTAGTAGTAATCTCAATTACTATTTAGTAAACTCATGTGGTAAAGCATTATCTTCTTATTTTAAGTTACAATAATGTGACTAGTTGTAACTATGTAGTACTTGTGACTATTTACATTTATTGCTATTTTGTAATTATTGTTTTACAACTTGCTTAAATATGTATCTTTGCAAAATTTTCTATTATGCATAGTTATATTTTCAGTGAGACAGAGATCATGGGTTTTATTTACATTTAGTGTGTGTATATACAACAAAGTCTGTCCAGAAAAAGTCCAACCATTGTTAATATAACAAGAATGACTTTTGTGACATTGATGTAACCAGGCAGCCAAGGGGAGTAGACTGAAATGTACCTACATGAACAATGACAACTTCATCGTACTAATCAGTGGGGGTGGTTGAGCGATCATGTGTACTGTGTGGTTGTTACATTCAAAATGACTGAGTGAGTAGAGAATAAATCTGCATCAAATTTTGCATTAAGTTTAAACATTCCTCCACAAAAAGTATTCAGATGATTCAGAAGGCCACAGCTTTAGGCAACCAGTGATTGGCAGCTTCATCACGACAATGTGCTTGCTTATGCATCAATCAAATAGAGTTTTCTAGTGAAACATCATCACCCAGGTGATTCAGACTGCCTACAGCACAGATTGGTGCCCTGCAACTTCTAGCTTTTCCAAAACTAAAATCAGCTTTGAAAGGTAAGAGATTTCAGACAATCAATAAGATTCAGGAAAATACAATGGGGTAGCTGATGGCAATTGGGAGAACCGTGTGAGATCCCACAGTGCCTACTTTGAAAGGCACTGAGTGTCATTGCCATATGTGCAATGTTTCTTGTATGTTGTATCTTCTTCAATAAGTGTCTCTATTTTTTATATTACATGGATGGATACCTTCTGGACATGTATAATATATATTGCATATAATATATATAATTTGCTTATATAATATAATGCACACACATGTATATGTTATATGTAATATGTAATGTGCATATTTATAATATATACATATATACATAATATAAATACATAGTATATTATATATGCATATGTGTATATAATGTATGTATATAATTACATGCATAATATAATATATAATATAAAAATATGTATTCGTGTGCATATGTATATAATATATAAATATATATATATGTTTCTCCAGAGCTGAAGAGATTGTGGATTGTGATATACAAGAATCAGGTTATGAAATGAACCTGGCCCACATCATATTTTAATATATAGTCCACTGAAATATAGCCACTTACATTTCTTTATGTATTATTTATAACTGATATTTTACTGCAACAATAGAGAATTTATGGGCCAAAGCTACTAATTTTTCACTACAAAATCAGAGAGTGGATGGAGCAAATCACTTATCTGATCCTATACTGACCCTGTTATAGACCATACGTAATGGAGTATAGAACTGAAAGAATATAAACCAGACATTTCATTTTCTATTTGAAAATAAGGAGACAGAATTACACCATGAAATAATTGGCCTAATAAAATGTAGCTAATTACTGTAACCTAAGATGTAAACTCTAGTCTCTTAGTTTTCACATTCATTATTTCTGTACATGCATCTATTTTTTTAAAAATATGTAAATATGCCCATTTACCATATAAACTTTAAGGAAAATCAACCTTTGATAAAAGAAGGACTCAGCACAACAGGATTTTGCCTAAATCAAAAAATGGTTAATTTAAAAGGTTATATATTCTTTTAAAAATATATGATGAATATTAATATCTTATTAGCAATGCTAATCTTTGGGGAAGGTACAATTTTTTTTGTTTTGTTTCTTTTTTACTATAGTGCTTGACAAAGCTTAAAAAACTGTTAGAAAATTACACCACCCTTTGTCCTTATCAGTTTTCAAGGATTCTACTACTTATTATTTTGTTTTCCATAGGAAACTTTGTATGACAAATGATTTTTAGTGACCTTCTTTCACTTATGATAATTTGTATTAGTAACAAATACAGCAGACTGGATGACTTAAACATAAATTTATTTCTTCACAGTTCCAGCTGCTAGAAGTCCAAGATCAAGGTGTCATCAGAACTGATTTCATTCTGAGGCCCCTCTCTTTGGCTTGCAGATGGTCATCTTTTCCTTTTGAATTTTTAAAAAATTTTGTTTGTATTGTTTATGCTGTTACAGTTGTTCCTGTTGTTTTCCCCTTTCCCCACATCCACGCAGCTCCACTCTCTCCCCTCCCCAAGCCAATCCCCACATTGTTATCTGTGTCCATAGGTTGTGCATAAGTGTTTTTGGTTAATCCCTTCATCTTTCATCTCATCCACCCACACTCCTTTCCAGCAGCTGTCATTCTACTTTATGTATCTAAGCTTCTGTTACTGTTTTATTCATTATTGAAGTGGGTTCATCAAATTACACATATAAGTGAGATCATGTGGTATTTTTCTTTCACTGAGTGGCTTAATTTACTTAGCATAATTTTCTCCAGGTCCATCCATGCTGTTTCAAAATGTAAAAGTTTCTTTTTTTTTTTTTACTGCTGCCTAGAAGAATACAGAGGTAATAAAATCTCAGATATTCAAGGTACAAATATTTTTATCAATATATCACCTAAAGCACTGGAAACAAAGCAGAAAACAAACAAATGGGACTACAACAAATCAGAAAGCTTCTGTACAGACAAAGAAACTATCAACAAGATGAACAGGAAATCCACTGTGTGGAAGAACATTTTTGCAGATGATACATCTGACAAGGGTTTAATCTCCAAAATATACAAAATAATACAACTCAATGCCAGGAAAACAAACAACCTAATTAAAAAATGAGCAAAAGACCTAAATAGACATTTCTTCAAATGAGACATACAGAGGGCCTGTAAATAAATGAAAAAGAAATGCTTAACATCCCTAATCATCAGAGAAATGCAAATTAAAACCTCAGTGAGATATCACCTCACACTTATCAGAATAGCTACCATCAAAAAATTAACAAACAGCAAGTGCTGGCAAGGATATGGAGAAAAGGGACCCCAGTGCACTGTTGGTGGGAATGCAGACTGGTACAGCCACTGTGGTAAACAATATAAAGTATCCTTTAAAAATTAAAGATGGAACCCCCTTTTGACCCAACAATTCCACTTCTGGAAATATACCCTAAGGATCCTGAAACACCAATACAAAACATAGCATATATATAAATGAACCCCTATGTTTATAGCGGCATTATTTACAATAGGCAAAATTTGGAAAGAGCCTAAGTGCCTATCAATAGCTAAGTGGATACAAAAGCTGTAGTATATTATACAACAGAGTATTAACAGTAAAAAAGAAGAAACTCCCTTTGTTTTTACATTGTCTTTTTTCCGTGTGTGTGCATGTCTGTGTCCAAATGCACTCTTCTTACAAGGACATCAGTCATATTGAATTAGAGCCTACCCATGTTACCATGGAGTCCACTAATTTTACCCTAATTATGTATTTAAAGACCCTATCTCTAAACACCTTTGAGATACTGGGGATTAGGACTTCAACATATAAATTTGTGAGGTACACAATGCTGCCTAGAATATATATATTACTCTTACTGTCCCACATTATTCAGTGACACATTAGGTCTATTTAAACTGTGTATTCAGGAGAAATTTGGAAGTTTTAGTAGAATGAAATACTTACAACTTTGAAGAACAATTCAGTATTTACCAAGAAAATCTATGTTAGAGCTACAATATTTTAGTTTTTTAGAAATTAGGTTTCTTCTGAGTCTGTAAAGCAAGTATCTGTATCTTTGTAGAGCAAAGCTGTTTCAAGGAAGAAGTGACATTAAATTGTGGACTTGAGTGAGGCATTCTCAGGAAAAAATCATATACTGTTTTTCTGCAAGTTGATGCTAGATTTAAACATAAAGTTCCTTTAGACACATTTTATATGTACACTATATGGAATGTAGTTAAGAAAAAATATAACTAAAAAAATATTTTACAGATCTAAAGCTTTGGGATATGTGGAAAACTAGTGGCGCTATAAAAATTATAAAGAAGCTAGATGAGCAAGCCAAGATCTATATGTGTAATTAAGGCACATGTATGCATTCTAAGGTCTGTTTATTGTAAAGTGATCTATTGAGCAGAAAATTATTAAATTTTCTGGTCTGGTAAATGATCCTTAAAATTATCATTGGATTTTGGCTTGCCATTTTCTAAAATGATCAGTTGTTTTTGTTTTTGTTTTTTGGGTATAATTTTTAAATTATTTTCTCATTCCAAATTCTGTCTTATGTTTTTCATAGATTTAAAGCTGCCATAGTCACAATGTCACTAAAGCCCACACAAAAAAAGAAAAAAAAAATACAATTATGCCAAAGGAAACTATTTAATCAGCCTAAAGTTAACTATAAATGTAATTTCAGATCTATAGTGATTTAATATAGCTTCTGCATAACCAAAGAAACCATCATCAAAATGATGGGAGAACATATTTGCCAACACTACATTGGACAGGAATTTAATTTCCAAAATATATAAAGAACTTATATGACTCCACACAAGGAAGACAAACAATCCAATAAAAAAAATGAGTGAAGGACTTGAATAGACATTTGTTCAGGGAGGACATACAGAGAGCCCATAGACACTTAAAAAAATGTTCAAAATCACTAGCTATCAGAGAGATGAAAATTAAAAGCATAATGAGGTGTCTCCTCACACTTCCAAAATGGCTACCATTAGTAAATCAACAAACAACAAGTGCTGGCAAGGATGTGCAGAAAAGGGAATTCTAGTGCATTGTTGGTGGGAATGAGGACTTGTGCAGTCACTAGAGAACAATATGGAATTTCCTTAAAAGCTAAAAATGGAACTATATTCTTAGAACATACTTTCACTACTGGGAGTATGTTCTAAGAATTCAGAAACACCATTCAAAAGAATAAATACAAATCTTATTTTCATAGTAACACTATTTAGAATAGCCAAAATTTGGAAACAATGTAAATGCCCATCAGTAGATGAGTGGATAAAAAACTGTGATACATTTACACAATGTAATACTATGCAACATTCAAAAAGAAGGAATTCTTACCTTTGCAACAGCATGGATGAAGCTAGAGACTATTTTACTAAGTGAAATAAGCCAGTTGGTGAAGGAAAAATACCATATGATCTCACTTATAAGTGAAATCTAATGAACAAAATAAACCAACAAGCAAAATAGAACCAGAAGTACAGAAATATGGAACAGACTCACAGCTGTAAGAAGGGAGGGGGTAGGTGAAAACTGGTTGAAAGAAGGTGAAGGTATTTTTCAAAGAACATGTATGAATGACCCATGGACATGGACAACATTATGGGAGATTGACTGTGAGTGGGTGTAGGCTGAGTGGAGGGGGGCAAAGAGGAAAACATTGGAACAACTGTAATAGCATAAACAAAAAAAATATTTAAATTAAAATTTTAGAATAAAATATTTGTTCTTCATTACTTGTTTCTATTAGTATCCTGTCATTTTCCTAATCAATTTCTAATCACTCATTGACTTTGTTCTTTTTGTTATGCTTTATTCTCATAAAGAGTTCCTTCCATATAGGCAATATAGATTTATTCATAATAACAATAACAAATGATAATAATAAACAGCACCTAACTTTTTTACAGTAGTAATGATTGTTTTTATATCATAAAAACATAAGTCATAAAGGTTTGTAAATCATAAAGGTTTTCATAAACTTTTCAAATGACACATTTGACAGTCAGTTATAATCATCCAAAATTAATATTAGATTCACCATACAAAATCATCAACATCTCTGCTAAATACTCACTGTGATATACCTGAAAAGTCATTGTAATTACTTTCTGAAGACTCCTGTAGAGCTCCCTCTAAGATCTTTAATTATCACGAATAACTTTTTATTTAAAAAATGGAGAAACAAAGAAGCTAAGTGACTTATTCATATGCATATAGTTGGAGAGAAGAATAATTTATAGGTCACTTGATTTCTTTTACTTTTCTGGTGCATGACATCAAACAACCTGTTAAATCATCCTAAAACACCTATCTTAAAATTATTATTTTGAAGTGATGCTGGCATAATTTCAACAATAGAAAAGTATGTTCTTATGTCCAGAATAAAAATTCATGTTCATTTTAAACCAAAACTCACTTACATAGAATTTCTGAGGTTCAGTTAAATTTTATACTACAGTTTTGAAAATCACTTATTAAAATTTTAAATTTTGTTAAAATAGAATGATCTCAAACTATTCAGATATAAAATAATCGAATGCTTTTATAATGGTACAATATTTAATACTACTTTGATATGTATTTATTTTTTTAACTGATTGCTATTATAAGCTTTTATTTCATAAGGAATAAATTAAAAATGAACTGTTTATGAAGGATTTTTCTTAATGACACTCTCCTTATAGCTTCCTAGCTGCAGCTACTGATTAGGTTTATTTAAAAAAAAATTAAATCTCTGCAGCTTTCCGTAGCATTGAAAACAATTGTTTTTACATAAAAAGGCATATCTGAGTACAGACAATAATCTTTTCAAGTTTTATTATTGCTCTGAGCATTTGCTCCTACTGCGGATCAACACCTTGAGCTGCAAAGAAATCCTAACCTTTAATCCTCCTGCTAAGAAGAAAATCCAAAATGGCAGAAGAGATTTTTGTAGTTCCTACAATAACTCTTAAAGACCTTAAACAATGGAAAATCTATCATGTACAGGTGAAAATGCCAGAAAGAGAAACATAACTAATTAAACATAGAAAACCAACTCCCAAACACAATTCACAATGAAAAGTAATAGCAGGAGTCATAAAAATTAGAGTAAAGAAAAACATGATAAGCTTATCTTCAAATTAAATAAATATCTTCAATCATATAATATAATCTGGTTTTTACAATATAAATTTAAACACACTTTAAAAGTACAAAAGTTTTCATATAATAATGTTTTTCTGATCTGGTTTTTAAGGATAATGTATCACTTTATATTGAACAATGCATCATTTAAGAACTATTATTTTATGACAACAGTAAGTTACATAATTTTAAAAATTCTGTATATATACCACTCAATAATTTATCTTATATGCATATCTCAGTGCATAGAGAATATCTAGACAATTATCACTGAAATATTAATGACAATAATGTAACTCAAACTTTTACATTTATTATTATTTTTTACAAATCAATGTGTGTTTTATTATAGTGATGATTTTACAAATAACAAAAAATGATTATGGAATGATTCCTAAAAATAGATCTGCAACCCTGATATAGTTCTGAATTTCAGACTCATAAACTCTTCTTTATAGTGGATATTTATGTTGTCAAGTATAACTGGCATTTCAAACTTAACATTAAAAATGGGATTATTGATTTCTACCATCAAACTTGTTTCTCCCACAGTATTTCTTATCTCAGTAAGTGGCAACTTCAATCTTTCAGCTTCTCAGGAAAAATCTCTCGTGGTCATCCTTAACTCCTATTTTTAGCTAACCCCCAAACTTCAACACTGACAAAATCTTACCTACTTTAAGTTGGAAAAATATCCCAAATCACCACTTTTCTACACATGTAGTGCTGGCATTTCATTCTAAACCACCATCACCTCTTGCCTGAATGCCCTAATCTGTCTTCATGGTCTTACCCTCGTTCTTTTTTGGTTTATATCCAACAACATAGGCAGAGATTACCTTTAGAAATAGAGGTTAGATTTTGGCATCCACTATTCAAAATCACCTGAAATGGTTTCAAATGTTTATCAGCATAAAATTTCAAATCCTTATCAAAGCACTGAAGAGACTATCTCCCTATTCTACTCTTTCTTCAATAAGAGAATTCTGATTTTATTTGCAGTGTGGGAGAGGAACAAACTTTTCTTTGCTCTCAAGGTATTTCTGGCTGGTCTAATAGTCAAATAGACATGAGACAGATTAATGAGAGAAAATAACCCAATTTAATACATACGTATGTATGGGAACCCACATACATGAGAGAGTCAGAGACCTCACATGAAAGAGAGGTTCAGTGTTAGAAAAGGGTGATTGAGGTATAAGTCATTCTGAGCTAGGGATTAATAATGTACCTTGGGGGCTTCAAATGGTTATTGAAAGATGATAAGAGTATAGGTTTAGTAAATAAAAGTTTGCCCTGCCATGTGGCTGATAATTTCTTATTATAGGTCCCTAATTCAACTTTTTCTAGGTAAAGAGAAGGGCCGAAGTTTATCTTGAGCCTAAAATTAAAATTGCCTTTACCTCAAAAACATCTGCAAACCCCAGAGACACATCTAGGGGTAAGTCATTCTGAGCACCCACGAAAGTGATAGTGTGGTTATCCCCAAAATTTCATTTCTCTGCCTTACAGAGAGTTAAAATAATGGCTGAAGATGTAAGCAGTAATTTCTACAGTAATTTTAGGAGTGTTTCTATATTGATAGCAGCTTCAGATGACATCCCTATTTTGCCTTTGGTTTTACTTAATTCAAGTGTTCTGGTATGTGAGCATGTCACTTAAACTTGGCAACTATCTTACACAGAGAGATCATGTTCTGTGGATGGTGGAGAAGGTAACCAGAATAACTATGAATATTTAGTGAAAAACTAGACCCATCATAAAAGCCCAGCGTTACTGAACTAAATGGGTTTGTTTGCCTGCATTCATCAAAGCCTAAGAAAACACTAACAGGAGTTTGAAACATAGAAAGTAATGGGTTATTTAAGGCAATAGAGCCAAGTCTGAAGACCTAGGTGAGTTAGAGCTCTAAGGTTTGGCTCTGATGGCCTCTGGGGGATAGAGTACATAAGGGAAAAAAATCATTAGTCATGATGACTAATGGAGTTTGGGTTGTGGGCTCTTCTGATTGGTTGAGACCAATACAGGGAGTAGCTGATCATTTTATCATATTCTGATGTCAACCATGGCATTGTTTTGTCCAGTTGCATGAGGGTGTGATAGGCAGGGTGGTTCAAATTTTATTGATTGGGAATGAAAAGCAGCTGAGGTTGAGATGTTAACTTTGGTTGATTCTAGAGAAAGGGGAAGGGAGGGAGAAATGGAGAGAAACATTAATGTGGTAGAGAAATATTGATCGGCTGCCTCCTGCACATATCCCAACTGGAGACTAATCTTGCAACCCACCCATGTGCCCTGAACAGGAACCAGACTACATGACATTTTGGTTTGCAGGACAACAACCAACCAGCTGACCCACACCAGCAGGGTTCATAGGTGCTTTATTTTTTTAAACTACAGTTTTGTCACCTGACACATCAGGTATCTCTTTGTTATTTTGTGTCAGCTTCTCTCATTAAAATAAGAGAATCATGGGAGTTGATAATTCATAATTATCAGCTCTTAGGAGATGTCTACATCAGATGTCTACATTAAATATTTGATTGATTTAATGTGAATGGAACAAAACTGAAAAAAATAAACTGACCTCTACATTTTATGCTTTTAATTAGTTTTATTTTATTCACCAGAAAAGACAGGTCATAAGTCTCATATTTATATCTAAATATATCATTTATGCTATTGGATATGGGATCATCAATAATATGGAATAGGTAGGGAGATAAGAATACTACAACTTATTTACATGTTTTCAATTCCCAAGTATTAGTTTCTTCAGTTCACTGTTTAGAAGAAAGAAATATTGAACTCAAGCAAATATATTCTTTTCAAAATATAGAACATATGGAATTTTATATACAAAAAAATGTTTGTGAAACAAATCAACTATTTATTTTTCATTTAAGTAGCTACATAAAAATAAATATTCACACCAATGTCATATTGCTTATAATATATATGAAACTCTTATTTGCAGTCTCATTGGTTTGCCAATTCAGTCCTGATACTAGTAATGACCTTGAAGCATTACTTGGCAAATGTGGATTTCAAGAGAAAAGAGAACTGTCAGCCAAGAAGCCTTTGGAATACTAAAAATATGGCATAAGTAGAAGAGCCTTTGAGAAAATAGTATGAATAAACATTACTGAGTAGTAGCATGCATCTTTTGCAGTGCCTAACATAATGAAGAGGATAAAATGCATATACTAAGGTCATGGACCTCTCAGATGGAAATAAACATCCTGAAATAAATATGGCAAATATCCTTATAGCTAAATTAATCAGCAATAACAGTTTCTGCCATTTATTTTATTCTATGCATTTAAATCAGGGAAGTTAATATTGTGTTAGCTTATCAAAATTTTTTGGTACTTCAAAAAAAATTAAATGGTAAGAAGAAATTCTATGATATTCCCCTCTACTTCTTGTAATATGTAAATTATATTGTTAGGAATCCGTTCTTTAACTAAAAAAAATTTATATAAAAAATAAAATTATATTTTATATGTCAAACTATAGCCATCTTCCAAGCAGTTCTCAAAGTTTCTTCTTTAAAATAAAAAAAAGTTTTGATTTTTTTGAAATTTTTATGTATGTATCACAAAAATCCTTTCTGTAAGAAGTCATTAAAAATTATCTTATAAATTCATTTGTATGTGTGTGCCATCTGAGTCTCTGCATGCTATAGACATGGGAGTTTTGGGAACAGTGACTATTTTTTTACTTGTTTAAAATATTTGAAGAATGATTTTAATATCCAAAATTGACTCATGATCTTAAAGTATATATTACCATATCTTCACCAGTCAAAGAAAAATATTTATGGATAATTATTTAGCTTTTTAAAAATATAAGTTTATATTAAATATGAGAAAATAAATACTAAAACTGGATACTTAAAGAAAATATTTATAATTTAAAAATTATACCTTAATACACATTAATCACAATTTTATATTACTTTTTTTCCTTAGAGTGAAGAACTGATATATAAGAACAATCTCCATGGATGAGTTTAAATATTTCATTAAGGCTCTTTAAGTGCAGGTATATTGATAGATAGATAGATAGATTCTGTATCATTTATGCACAAAAGCACACTTAACGGTACCCACACAATGAATGCCTTTTTTTTCTCAGTCTTATTCTTTTTAAATTAGAAACTAAAATAATCTAGAATGAATTAGTGCATATCATCAGGGACAACACTAAAGGCACACTTGTTTTCATGTCTGCTGTATGGGAGCCAGAGCTATTCAGTTTTTCTTTAAGCTTCTTTTACAAAAACAACCCAGGAGACTGCATTCTTATTCCATTTGAGGGTACCTCTGATACATATTAATTTATATTGGCAGGAAGTTTTGGAAGTTAGCCAATTGCCAGCTTTTCACGTAAAATTTTACAGCAGTAGGTAGGTACAGAAAAGTAGAAACCATGAAATAAAAATGAATTACTGTTAATTTCCTCATATTAGTATGTAAACAACTGAACGCTGATACAGTTTTCAAATTGGGAGCCTATTATTTAAGTTACTTACCTTATATATTAATAAATTTAAGTTTTATGCTACTACAGACATATAAATTTAAAATTAGGACCTACAAAATAATGGGCAAGGAAAAATATATGTATTAGAAGAATGAGACTCCATCTGAAGAACGTTTGCTTGTTCAAGAATATTCAATCTATCTGCATTAAGGTATATAAAACTACTAATATATTTTCAGTGTCATTGGCAAGAGTCTCATAAACTATCATTTCTATTCAATGGCTTATAGTTAAATAGTTTAAAATGTAAAGTGCAGTAGAAATGAAAGAGAAAAAAGAGATCTATGACCTGAATTGTTCACACAAAGATATCATTTTAATAGAGTTTTTAACAGCATTTTATTCAATCTTAATATCCAAAATTTGAAAGATAATTAATCTATTTCAACTATTCATACCTTCTCATAACCCAGTTTAAGCCAGTTCCCATAAGAAATATTAACTCTCATTATTATTGAAAATTGCATTTTTTGAAATTAACCCATTGATTTGTTAATTATACTCTCTCTCTGGCAATTCTTCTGGTAGCTTCACTACACAACACAGGAAAATATAAGAATGCATTTTGTATTCAGATTCTTTTTTGCATTGAAATGATGGTTATATTTATTAGTTATGTTTTGACTTAAATAGCAATGTAGTGTAACTTAATATGAACATGATAAAATAATAGATATATTGTTAAATTCAAAACATATACATAGGAAAGAATAATTGTCCTTAAAGCAGTCACCCTGGAAAACTTAAATTCACTGATATCCTTGTCATTTATTGACTCTGTATTTTAATTTATGGATTTTTGAAAATTAATTAAAGTTATGAATGTATCAATTATTCTTCCTTTGAGAGTGAATCTGAATTTTGAAAATAAATACATAATAGTTGAATAAGTTTATGGTGAAAATAAATAATGCAAAATAACAACATGTGCACTATTGGACATATGGTATTGGGAATTCAGACCAGGTGGAGTTTAATCATATGACTATAAATAAAAAATGATGTGGCTTTAAACAAATAAAAGTTTTAGATACAGGTTCTTCTGCAAAACAGGACAATTTTGTCCTTTGTTCTTAAAGCTAAATTTAAAAATAAGAAATTACCTAATGGATGCAAAATAGATTGTATTTTCTAAATATTACCAGATTGCAAAAAAATGTTACAGCATATGAGAGAAGTATAAAAAGAGAAAGTTCCTTGTAATCTTTTTATCTTGTGCTTACCAGTGTTAAAAATTGCGTATATGTCATATTAGAGTAAAAAAGAAGTGAGAAAAAAATTTTAAAATAAAGAAGTAAATATTTTCATCTTCTGTATTAGGTGGAGTAACAGGAACCAGAGTTATCATAATAATGTAACCAGACAAAAACTGGGGTTTGGCTGCCTGCTGCCACAAAAGCCATACTCATGAGGCAGATGCTGGTAAAGACAGAAAGAGGTTTTATTCAGTTACTGCCTGATCTGGGAGAATGACACACTGTCTCAAAGCCCATGTCCTCATCAAGAGCAAGAGAAGAGCCAGTGTCCACAGCTCCTGCTCCAATTTAAAGTCCAGTCCTATGGAGCCCTCAGGTGGCTGCTAAGCAGTCACAGTCCCCATCCAGGTAGTAGCTTGTCCCAAGCCATGGGCCATGGGCCATGCAGCTGCTAGGTCTGGAAGGCTGAATACTCCCATGAGAGCACACACACATACCAGCCAGTGTACCAGCAGGTAAGCAGGAAAGACAGGCTCCCTCCTGGAGCCATGGGTCACATGGCTGCTAAGACCACGTGACCCATGGAGAGAACAGGCAAATTCACCATGTGAGTCCAGGTCAAAAGCAAGAGAAAATTATGAGCCTGTAGGCTCTTTGTTCCCTGAATTATATTAGCTTGGGGTTGGAACCAACACGGTGCTTTCTCAAAATGACCAATCAAATTCCTAAAGCTTTGTGAACTTTTGGTGGGTCCACCTCCCAACCAATTCATTCTTTCTCCAGGCTAGACTTACAGGCCTCTGGTTCAGCACCACCCTCACCATTTTTACTTCCATGGTGCATGTGTCTGCTTTTCTCTGCTCCCACCCCCAAACTGGTACTGGAAAGGGGGAGTAAGGGTGTTTTTTTCCCATCCAATTATCTTGACAACTTTTCCTGCACTTTGTCTAAGAACCTGCCCCTGCTCCCATCCATACTGGCCAGTGAGAGAGACTTCTCAGCATCCTGGACAGACTGTCTACTGGTAAAAATAATGCAACTAAAGAGAAATCTTGATAACATCTGAAATGCCATTTGTTCCTGAGAGAAGTCCCCCTCACCCCCCAAAAAAAGTATTAAGTCTGTAATTGTAACATTACTTATTTCTTGAGGGCATTTTTATGGCCCCAATAAGGAGATGGAAAACTCAAATAAAATTTTCCTCATAATTATAATTAATTAAAAAATAAAGCCCTAGCTGGTGTGTCTCAGTGGATTGAGCACCAGCCTGAAAACCAAGGGTTGCTGGTTTGATTCCCAGTCAGGGCACATGCCTGGGTTGTGGGCCAGGACCCCAATGGGGGCATGTGAGAAGCAACCACACATTGATGTTTCTCTCCTTTTCTTTCTCCCTCCCTTCTCCTCTCTCTAAAAATAAATAAATAAAATATTTTTAAGAATTAAAATAAGTAAATCAAATCTTGAAAAATAAAAATTAACAAACAAAAAAATAAGGCAGAAAAACAGTAAGGATTTAAAAGACCAGAAAAATTTGTCCTCCCTTCAATCAACAATAGTATAACACACATTTTTCCCCAAGCATAGATGGAATATTTACCAAGATAAACCATATTCTGAGCCATAATTCAAGTCTTAACAAATACAAAAGGAAAAACAACATGTAATGTATATTCTCTGAACATAACAGAAATTTTTAAAAATCAATAACAAGAAGCTATCTGGAAAATTCCCACATACTGAAAATTAACAAACTCTAAATAATGTATGCATCTAAGGAGAAATACAAATGAAAGTTTAAAGATATATTAAACTGAATAAAAAATTTTTGAAATTGTGAGATGAAACTAAAAGGTATCTAAACAAAATTTATAGTGTTGATTATTTATTATTAGAAAAGCAATACAAGTCTAAATAAATTATCTAAGCTCTTTTAGAAATAAGAAAAAAGAAAACTGAACTCAAATTCAGCAGAGAAAAAATTAATAAGAATCAAAATTAACTTAAAAACAAAGAAAAAATAGACAAACTAAAACTTATTTTCTTCTTTTTTGAAACATCAGTAAAATTGATTAAACTACAGTGAGATCAATCAGGTAAAAGAGGGGTGGCCAATAATAGAGAAAAGGGAACAATACTACAGAAGCTATAGACGTTACATGGATAATAAAAGAACACT
Source organism: Furipterus horrens (assembly GCF_987537825.1). Classification (NCBI taxonomy): domain Eukaryota; kingdom Metazoa; phylum Chordata; class Mammalia; order Chiroptera; family Furipteridae; genus Furipterus; species Furipterus horrens. Next base: position 72,816,307 of record NW_028327171.1, read on the forward strand.
ATGAAAGTAAGTATGCTGTGTGGCTGTCACATTCAAAATGCCTAAACAAGTAGAGCAATAAATCTGAAACAAGTTTTGCATCAAGCTTAAACAGTCCTCCACAGAAACTATCAGGATGATTCAGAAGGTCACAGCTATGGACAACTGGTGTTTGGCAGCGTCATCGTGGCAACACACCCACTCATCCCACTCATGCAACACTTCTCATGAAGAATTTTTGGCAAGACATAAAATTACACAAGCGACTCAGCCTCCCTACAGCCCAGATTTGGTACCTGTAACTTCTGGCTTTTCCCAAATCAAAGAGAAGAGATTTCAGGCCATTTATGAGATTCTGGAAAATACAAGAGGGCAGTTGATGGTGACTGGAAGAACTGTGGGATGTACCAAGGTGCCTACTTTGAAGGGGACTGAGGAGTCTTTGTCCTATGTACAATGTTTCTTGTATCTTATATCTTCTTCAATAAATGTCTATATTTTTTACATTACATGGCTGGATACCTTTTGGATAGAAGTCATTGTATAGGGACTGAAAAATGAATCCATAGTTAAAGACATTCTATATAACATTTAAGGAGAATATGGTGCAAATTTTTCCAAAAAATAAGAGATGGTAACACTTCTTAACTCATTTTGTGAGGCCAGCACTGATTCTAAAAACACATATGACATTACAAGACAAAAAAAAAGTACATGAATTATCTCCCATGAATATAGGCTCAAAGAATCTTAAAATGTCAGCAAGTGGAATTCAGTGATTTATAAAAAGTATAGTATATCTCAACAGTGTTGAGTTCATCCCAGAAGTGAGGTTTAAAAGTAAAAAAAAATAATAAATGCAATTTACAATATTAATATATCCAAAAAGTACAATTTCAACATTTCTATGGATGGAGAAATATCATCAAAGTAGTTCAATGCCAATTCATAATAAAATCCTGAAAATCTGAATGAAAATTCCTCAACCTAAAAAAGAACATTTATAAAAAGCCTACAGATAACATTATACTAAACAGTGAAAGCTAGAAGTCTTCATCCAAATATCAAGAACAAAGAAAGAATATGCTTCACTATGTTTAAATAAACAATATCCTATACATTCTAGCAAGTGGTATAAGGACATAAAACAATAAAATACTGGTTGGAAGGGATGAAACAAAGTTGTTCATTTTAGTAGATGGCATAAAAACCAATAAATCCACAGAAAGGCTAGACAGTATCTTTAGCTAATTTGCATTGTGTACCAAAATCAAGTGTAGTTCTCTATAACAATTGGAAATTGAAGTTAAAGAACACCACTATTTACAACTATAAAATATTTAGGAAAAATTTAAACTTAAGAAAATATGCATAAGACTCTTTACTAACGTTGCTGTGCAGAATGGGGTACAGCCACTTGTCGCCATGTACCAATATACCGTAAAGATCTGTGAAGAAGAAAATAGGTTTTTATTAACAAGAAATCCGATTTGATGGAGCTGAAAACATTTCTGCTCCAAGCTAACCTCATCCCCAACACACAGTAAACCAGTTACCCCTAGGAAGATTAGAGTCCAAGACCAAATCCAGCGGTCCCCATTACAGCTTATCTGTCCCTTGGGAGCTTAACACGGGCTGCACACTCCATCCTGCAGCTCCAGGCTCTCTATCTGGTGCATGCTCATGAGGTCAGTGTCTCCGTTGTCTCCTGCAGCTCTCTGTCCAACTGGTCTCTGGGCTGCACTGCCAGGTCACTCCAGGTGGCCATGCAGGGAAAGCTCCCTCCGTGGGGTCTTGGATCCTAAGGCTGCTGTTGCCCCCAGGGCCGGTGCTGCCGTGTGCTGCTCTCAGCCTCCATGCACTGCTCTCAGGGCGAGATAAGGGCTACAGTAAATTCTAGAATTGTTAATAATACTAGAATAATTAATGTAATAAGAGCGACAGTTGTGTTGATGTTTATTAGGGTAAGGGCGGTCCCTCCAATGAGGTGAATTAGTAGTGACCAGCGGTAATATTGGCAGTGACAGTGGAACCCATGTGCTATGCCGCCCTGGGTCACAGTATCTCTGCTGGCGAGGCAGACATCTCAGTGTGGAACTCTGCCTCTGGGAGCTGGCTATGAGAGAATAGATTAGAAGACATAGATGAAAGGTGATTTTCTAGAAAAATTAAACTACCAAAGCAAGGTTGTCAATTATGATAGTCCAATAAGTTAAAGTCAGTTGTAAGGCTTGTCAAAATTTAAGACCTTCAAGGAAGGCCATTGGTGGAGTTGGAGTATAAATTACTGGGCTGGTCATGTGGAAAGGTGTCAACCTGAGCTAAGTAAATAAAATCTTTTTTCTGTGTTTTGGGGAGAATCCAAATATTGAAGCACTGTGTACAGAATCTTTAGACTCAAATATTAAGGTGAGTGATATCAAATCTTTAATATAGAGATAGTTTTAAATTTCCTAACGCTTCTAGAACATAGAAGACATGTTCTAATTTTACTTGTAAATATAATGTAACACTGACACAAAAAATCACAATAAAATATCAATGCCAGTATTTTTTATAATGGGTTTCATGTGCTGCTTATTTTTTGGAAAGGGGAGCAAGAGGGAAAGAGAGGTATATGAGGCAAAGGAAAGGAGAGTGATTTAGAATAAAATAAATATGTACATACATACATACATAGGTACATACTTCACAGCCAAAGAAGTTTGTGTTTGTTGGTTAAACAAAGTTTAAATATGTGTTCTTTCTATAGGATGTCGCATGGCCTAGGACCTATGGTCCAAATTTTTTCCAGTTTTTCAGGGTCCCAAATTCCCTCCTAATCCTCTCACAAAACAGATCTTATTTGTTACCCATAGAAAAAGATCATCATTAGCACTTCCCTATTCTAAAGTAGTCAGTGGCTTATTTCATCTTGTTTCCTGTTCCTCTATTCTTGAATTTCTCTTGAGTCTTTTAAAAAGTCCACCAGAGGTTGGTGTTAAAAATATATTATTTCTTTGGGTTGTTCTGCCTTTTTCTCCCTCTTGTTCTGTCATTCTCTTGCTTTCTCAATCTTGTAAATTCTCCTTCTTTTACCCTGGCCTTTTATTGCTAAGTACAAAAAAAATAGAGTATCATATAACTTGGCTACCCTAATGTCATCATCTTTTTATCCCTGAATTTTTCCAGAGAATAATCCATGTGTGCTGCTTTCACTTGCTTCTTAGCCATTCACTCATAATGAACAAAGTTTCTATCTGTATTACCTTATAATAAAAACAGTTCTCTGCCTTTCTATCATTCTTCATATAAATAGCATGGGTTGTAGGGCATACTGATAAAAATTTGAACCACAATTCTGGGACTAGATATATGTTAGCCTTTATAATGTTTTCGTTCATTGTATATAGATTTCTTTTTCTTATATAATTATTTGATTAAAACGTATGCAGAGATACTTCATAGATGGTATGGTTTGTGTTATTTTACTTTAATTATTCTTTGCAGTTTTTGTTTTGTAGTTTTATAATGTCTTGAAATTCCCTTTAAATATTTCAAAATTCTGTTACTTTATGGTTGTTTATTTATTATTTTAATCAGGATGTTTCATTGAAAAATCAGTATTATAAACATATCAGGAAGAAGGAAAAAATGTGGCTAGGAGGGGAACAGAGAGGATGCAGCTGCAGAGGGGTGGAGTTAAATTGTTTCAGGAACCAAATGGAGTGATATGGGCATGGTGGAAGTAGGATCATGGAATTTAACTAGAAGACTATGGTCTAAGTGCTAACTGTACGCTCAGTGTTTGGGTAAATGGTGAACAAATCACAGTTAGTGTACTCAGGTTATACATGTCTCACTGGTGATGATGACATGCAATTAAATATCCCAGAAGAAGTGATAAGAAAGAACAACTAAATTTTAGGATACCATGGGAATCCAAAGAGACAAACAGCTAAACTTAAAGACAGGAAGCATTCCTTGAGGAAACTGAATCTAAGCTGAGACCAAAATTCTTTTCTATTAAGGAAGAAAGAATGTGCACATCTTTTGGGTGAAAAGTGAAAATAGAGCCTTTTTTTAAAGTTTTTTAAAAAAATATGTTTATTGATTCTAGAGACAGAGAAGAAGGGAGATAGAGAAAGAGAGAGAAGTATTGATGAGACAGAAACATTGATTGGTTGTCCTCCCATACACACCCCAACCAGGGATCAAACCCACAGCCTTTTAGTGGAGAGACTAATGCTCCAACCATCCGAGCCACAGAAGCAGGCGATGAGGACTTTTCTGTTGGAGATATTTGAGTGTATTGTGAGAATGGTAGTAGAAGAGAAAGGGAAGACAACTGGTGCTAAGTCGTGGTGAACTTTATGAACCATGTTTAGGTACCTGGACTTATCCTTAAGCAAAGAGTGACAGTGAGATCCCTCTATTTTTACAAACATACAGGTCATGGAAGATCATAGGCACAAAGTATGTTTCTTGAAAGACTATGGTTTATATGCATCAAAGGAGGCATCAAAGTAATCTCATGATCTGATGGTCATACCTTAGATAGAATAGATCAAGTTGACCACTTTGTAGGCCAGAATGGAACATTGTTCTAACGAAGAAATACAAATAAATAAAAATGTATTCATAGAACCCAAGGCGAAGAAAGGAGGATATAGTAATAATAATCACTCTACTAAGTTCTATTCACAGAACCCAGGGCCAGGAAAGGAAGAAACCACAGAATTATGAGTATAAAATCTCTCAGGGAGGAATGAAACTATAAAATATTCCCAAAGTTGCTTAATCAAGAAAGCCCTGGTGGAACAAATTGGTCCATCAACTCAAGCCCTGTTAGAACTAACGCAGTTGTCAAGAGCTAGTTATAAAACAATGGTACAGGAGCTAGTCTGACTTCTTTTAAGTTTATTTTTCAGATCTAAAGCCAAGCTATCAATCACAGGGGTCAACTCATCCTTCCTGCATCCCATAATAAGTGCTACACAATCCCAGAATGCTTCACTTCACTGACATATACCTGAACATTAGTGTTCCAAAAAAGGAAAATCTTGCTAACTTTACTCCTTAATTGTTTAACCCTAGCAACTTCCATGCTCTCAAGACATAAAAACCTCTAAGCCCCACATTTGGGGCACAGAACCTGGGAGCATGTCTCAGTGTTCTCACCCCTTCAGAACCTCAATAAATCTGCCTTTGCTTTTATCAGTGTCCCTGGTCTAAATTCTTTTCTATTGGGAGGAAAAAACCCGAACTCGCCAGTACCAATACCAGGAAACCCATGTGTATAACTTTGGGCAACTGGAAAAATACATGAATAATAATTCTACCAGTTCTACATCATAATATTGAAACAAAATTCCTGAAACAAAGTGACATGTCTTCAGTCTTTGTGCTTTATAATAATGATATAACAAATTTTAAGAAGAAAAGAACAAAATATCAAGAGGTGTTATTTCAGGTTAAGAATTACCAAGCAGTCTCAAATTCAGTTATAAATGTAAAAACAGAATGAAAAGGCTTTCCCTTTTACATTGAGATTTTAGCAACTGTTGTTTTTCTCTATTTCCAACTTTCTCCAGATGCCTGACCACCACCTCCTGAGTATTTTGACAGGATATTCTTAAATATTTCTGTCTCTGAAATTTTATGGTAATTTTTGAATAATATAATTTTTTGAGATGCAGTTTGTTTTTTGAAAGAAAAAAAAAAAAAGCCATGGTTATAGGCCTCTGTATTTTTTGCCAGTGATCCAGAAAATCTAAGGAGTGTATATATGATGTTAATAATGTACATTAGTATTATATTAATACTATTTGATTTTATTCAAAAATATTATACTGCAGGTTATTATTTTTTTATTTATATATTGAGCCATTGTCTAGATTAGGCATTCCTGA